>NC_091950.1:19808274-20180774 GCF_031021105.1 Erythrolamprus reginae
TCAACGACTACTTCAGCTTCAACAGCAACAACACAAGAGCACGCAGCAGATTCAAACTTGATATTAACCGCTCCAAACTTGACTGTAAAAAATATGACTTTAACAATCGAGTTGTCGAAGCATGGAACTCATTGCCAGACTCAGTGGTGTCAGCCCCAAGCCCCCAACATTTCTCCCTTAGACTCTCCACGATTGACCTCTCCAAGTTCCTAAGAGGCCAGTAAGGGGCGTACATAAGTGCACTGGTGTGCCTATCGTCCCCTGTCCAATTGTCTTTCCTTATTGTCTTGTTTAAGGCATCTTAGTTCTAAACTTTCTAGGCCAGGATTGAAAGTCTAGTCTTAACCTCCACTTCCCTACACTGAGTAGTGACAACGACACTACACTACACTATGCCAGAAGCAAGGAACTAAAGCGACAACAGATCTTATTTTGTCCCCTGTAATGAATGGCAAAAGGCAGATTAACATTGTACTCCCAGTCTCCGTTGCGTTACCACACTTAGTAGAAGACGGGAAAGCCACACGAGGACATATATAATTTATTCTTTGCCAAATGAGATTCATAGCCAGAAACGGCTATGGCAAACATCCCAACCCGATGCTCCCCAGATGTGTACTGGCAGAACGATGCTGAGAACCGAAGCCGAAAACATCTGGAAAGCAACTTGTTCCTTTGCTCCAGGTCTCTCATTCTGACTCTGGATGCCGAGGGCGCTAATGGGTAAATTCTTGCGAGCTTCCATATCTAAGGGCAGCTTATCTGCTTGGTGGAGGGACTAGATCAGAAGCAACTTGAGAAAGTATTATTTGACTGAAAGAGTAGTAGATGCTTGGAACAAACGTCTAGCAGAAGTGGTTGGTAAATCCACAGTAACTGAATTTAAACATGCCTGGGATAAGCATAGATCCATCCTAAGATAAAATACAGGAAATAGTATAAGGGCAGACTAGATGGACCATGGGGTCTTTTTCTGCCATCAATCTTCTATGTTTCTATCTTTCCACAGAGGAGAAAAGAGCAGAGCTGGTCCCATTTAGATGATGCTGGGAGCTTCCATGTGCCGGTGCAATCTATCTTAGGGCAGGTAGATCCACGAGAGGAGATTTAACAGGTTAACAAGAGATGGAAGGGATCTTGCAGGTCATCTAGCCCAACCCCTTGCCCAAACAGGAGATCCTACATCTGCCCCTACCTAGGATCGAACTCACACAACCCCCTGATTGTGAAGCTAGAGCTCCACCTCTATATATATTTATTGGATTTGTATGCTGCCTCTCTCCGCAGACTCGGGGCAGCTAACAACAATGGTAAAACAACATATAACAATCCAATTTGATAAAACAACTAAAAACCCTTATTATAAAAAATGAGACATACACACAAACATACCATGCATAACTTGTAATGGCCTAGGGGGAAAGAATAACTTAACTCCCCCATGCCTGGCGACAAAGGTGGGTCTTAAGAAGTTTGCGAAAGACAAGGAGGGTGGGGGCCGTTCTAATCTCTGGGAGGAGCTGATTCCAGAGGGCCAGTGCCGCCACAGAGAAGGCTCTTCCCCTGGGGCCCGCCAAACGACATTGTTTGGTCGACGGGACCTGGAGAAGGCCAACTCTGTGGGATCTTATCGGCCGCTGGGATTCGTGCGGTAGAAGGCGATTCCGGATGTATTCTGGGCTTTAAAGGTCTGGAATAAACATAGATCCATCCTAAGATAAGAGCTGGGTGATAATTGGTACCTTGGCCTGTCCTAAATCCAGGATGAGGACCTACAGACGGGTTGTTCCCTGCCTCCAGCAGAATGAAAGCCGACAGTTGGTGTCTATGGAAATTCACGGGAGCAGTAAATAATGGCTTAAAGATAAACAGCCTCGGCAACAGAATTCTCCTGCTGATAATCTTTTTCCTAGCGTTCCGCAACCTGGAGAAGTGAACTGCTTCGCGGGATGTGCGGAAATCAATAGCAATTATCACAACGCTCCATTTTTACAATAGCAGGGCACCCCAGGAGGTCAACCAAAGGGGCCACAGCAATTGGAAGCCACCTGTAGAGGTAGAGCTCTTGCCTCAAAATCAGGAGGTTGTGAGTTTGATCCTAGGTAGAGGGCAGGTGTAGGATCTCCTGTTTGGGCAAGGGGTTGGGCTAGATGACCTGCGAGGTCCCTTTCAACTCTTGTTAACCTGTTAAATCTCCTCTCCCCTCCCCTAAGATAGACTGCACCTTAGAGGTGGAGCTCTAGCTTCACAATCAGGGGGTTGTGAGTTTGATCCTAGGTGGAGGCAGGTGTAGGATCTCCTGTTTGGGCAGGGGGTTAGGTTAGATGACCTCCAAGGTCCCTTCCAAATCTTGTTAAACTGTTAAATCTCTTCTCCCCAGGAATCTACCTCACCTAAGATAGATTGCACCGGCATCGTTTAAAGGGACCAGCTCTGTTCTTTTCTTCCCGGTGGAAAGATAGAAACATAGAACCATAGAAGATTGACGGCAGAAAGAGACCTCATGGTCCATCTAGTCTGCCCTTATACTATTTCCTGTATTTTATCTTAGGATGGATCTATGTTTATCCCAGGCATGTTTAAATTCAGTTACTGTGGATTTACCAACCACATCTGCTGGAGGTTTGTTCCAAGGATCTACTACTCTTTCAGTAAAATAATATTTTCTTACCGTTGTTTCTCATCTTTCCCCCAACTAACCTCAGATTGTGCCAACTTATTCTTGGGTTCACTTTCCTATGAAAAACGCTTCCCTCCTGAACCTTATTTAACCCTTTAACTTATTCACATTTTATTTAATTCTTAATTTATTATTAGAGTTGAAAGGGATCTTGCAGGTCATCAAGTCCAACCCCCTGCTCAAGCAGGAAAATGTTTCGATCATGTCCCCTCTTTCCCTTCTGAGCTCCAGACTACTATAAAATAGCCTGTCCCTGGCTGTGGAGGCTCTAGAGAGGGAGGGGGGCGAAGGAGGACGAAGAGGGATGACAAGCAGGAAGAGGGAGATTGTGATCCTGCTGTATAGAGCGCTGGTGAGACCACATTTGGAATACTGTGTCCAGTTCTGGAGACCTCACCTACGAAAAGATATTGACAAAACTG
The DNA here is from genome assembly GCF_031021105.1 of Erythrolamprus reginae. Classification (NCBI taxonomy): domain Eukaryota; kingdom Metazoa; phylum Chordata; class Lepidosauria; order Squamata; family Dipsadidae; genus Erythrolamprus; species Erythrolamprus reginae. The sequence goes on from NC_091950.1 coordinate 19,811,377, forward strand.
AACGGATCCAAAGACAGGCTACAAGAATGGTGGAAGGTCTTAAGCATAAAACCTATCAGGAAAGACTTCATGAACTCCATCTGTATAGTCTGGAGGACAGAAGGGAAAGGGGGGACATGATCGAGACATTTAAATAATAATAATAATAATAATAATAATAATAATAATAATAATAATAATAATAGATATTGATAAAATTGAATGGGTCCAAAGACGGGCTACAAGAATGGTGGAAAGTCTTAAGGATAAAACTTATCAGGAAAGACTTAATGAACTCTATCTATATAGTCTGGAGGATAGAAGGGAAAGGGGGGACATGATCGAAACATTTAAATACGTTAAAGGATTAAATAAGGTTCACCAGGGAAGTGTTTTTAATAGGGAAGTGAACTCAAGAACAAGGGGACACAATCTGAGGTTAGTTGGGGGGGAAATCAAAAGCAACGGGAGAAAATATTATTTGACTGAAAGAGTAGTAGATGCTTGGAACAAACTTCCAGTAAATCCACAGGAACTGAATTTAAACATGCCTGGGATAAACATAGATCCATCCTAAGATAAAATACAGTACAGGAAAGAGTATAAGGGCAGAGTAGATGGACCATGAAGTCTTTTCCTGCCGTCAATCTTCTAAATCAGTGTTTCCCAACCTTGGCAACTTGAAGATACATGTATTTGGACTTCAACTCCCAGAATTCCCCAGCCAGCATTCGCTGGCTGGGGAATTCTGGGAGTTGAAGTCCAGATATCTTCAAGTTGTCAAGGTTGGGAAACACTATTCTAGGTTTCTAAGGAGGCTCACCCAGGTCCTGAAGGGCATCGGGGGCTCGTCCACATCGTCGCCCGGGTCGCCTTCCTCCTCCTCCTGTCCTCCTTGCCCGATGCTGATGAACGGGATGTCCAGGAAAGCGGCGGCGAAATCCACCTGGAGCAGCTCCCGACGGGAGGCGGGAAAAGCCAGCACGGCGGCCACCCCTCGCACCACCAGCGCCTGGCACAGCCAGCGGGCCAGCGAGGCCGGGTCCCGAGAGACGGGAGCCCCGGGCAAGACCTCCAGGCTGAGGTTGTAAGGCAGGACGGCAGCGGCGGCGGCGCGGCTGGCCCGAGCCAGGGCGTTGCGCACCCGGCTCTGCGCGCCCCCTCCGCGGGGCAGCAAGGCGCCCAACCTCACCGTGTGCCCGATCCTCGCCAGGATGTGGCAGGGTTGCGGGTGACCCCCGGCCGGCGCGGGGAAAAGCAGCCAAAGGGCGCAAGGGAGCGCCAAGCACCAGCAGCAGAGGAGCGCCCGGCGCAACTCCATAGAGGAAGCCTGCGCGGCGGGGGCGGGCAAAGTTTGAGGGAGGGGGGGCGCCCGGCCCCTCCGCCCCCCCCTCCCCGGCCCTTGGGTGGGCAGGAGGGCGCTTAGGAGGGGAGGGAAGGGGCCGGGCCGGGCGCGCCCATGGGAGCGTCGCGGGGGAGGACGCCGGAGGTGCAGCCGATCCAGTAGACGGGCGCCCGCTCTCTCCCTCTCTCTCCCTCGCTGCGCTCAGGCGAAAGGCGGAACAGGGCTTGCCGTGGCGCCGTCCGGCCACTAGGGGCGCTGGATTCGGCGGCGCCGGGGACCCCGCCAAAAAAAGGGCGGGACGGCTAGGCAGGGCGGGTATGGCGTGTGCCTTCTGAGGTAAAAGGATTCGCCCGGGGACGAGGCCGCCGCGTCCGAAAGCGAGCAGGAGAGAGAGGAAAAAATAAAAAGAAGCGGAAAGGCGACGGGGTTCAGCTCCAGCACGTGGCCCTCTGAGCATGCACAGAGGGCGGAGGAGAAAAATGGGCCAGGGGACGAAGACGGACGAGTGGGAGGCGAAAAGGGCGATCGGGACGTGGCGGAGGAGGTAAATTACGGGTAGTATGCGTGTTGGGTTAGTTTATTATGTTTATTAAGGTTTTAATTCATGATTTTTATTTTTTATATTTTACTTCTTTTTATTGTCTTATATTGCCATCTAGCCCAACCTCCTGCCCCGAGACTTCGGAGAGGGGCGACATACAAATCTAATTAATAATAATAATAATAATAATAATAATAATTATTATTATTATTATTAGTATTAGTATTATTATTATTATTCTATCATCCTCGGACAGGGGCGGCATACAAATCCAAATAAATAAATAAATATATATATTGCTGTAAGCCGCCTTGAGCCCTTCGGAATTGGGCGGCATAGAAGTCGAATAATCAATCAATCAATCAATCAATCAATCAATCAATCAATCAATCAGAATAGAGCTGGAAGGGACCTGGGAGGTCATCTAGTCCAACCCGGTAGAATTTCAAACAAGTGGCCAGCCAAGTCTTGGTTTTTTTCTCGAGCGGGCGGGGCGGTTGGACTAGATGACCTACAAGGTCCCTTCCAACTCTAATAAATAAATAAAAAATAAATAAGCAGCCCTGGGGCTGCTGAACTTTAAAAGCTGGCCCCGGTCCTTAGAATGACTGTGTTGTGAGTGAGTAGGATTGTATGGTTCTTTTTTTAACATTTGAGGGGTTTTGGAATGTTTTAACCACTGGACCTCCGAATTGATTTTTCTATTTTATTTAGGTTGTAAGCCGCGCTGAGTCCTCTGAGAAGGGCGGCATATAGGTCCGATAGATAGAGAGAGAGAGAGAGAGAGAGAGAGAGAGAGAGAGTAGATGGACGGATGGATAGTAGATAGATAGAGAGATAGAGAGATAGAGATGATGGATGGATGGATGGATAGATAGATAGATAGATAGATAGATAGAGATAGATAAAGACAATGAAAGAAAGAAAAAAGAAAGAAGGGAAGAAAGAAAAACAAAGAAAGAAAGACAGACAGACCTCCAGTGGAGAGCCTACAACTTCTAGAGGCAACCCATTCCACTGGTTCAATTTATTCTCACTGTTAGGAAGTTTCTCCTTCAATTCTAGGTTGCTTCTCTCCTTGATTGGTTCCCATCCATTAATTTCTTGCCTTGGCCTTTGGTTATATAGTAAAGTAGCGGTTGGATCTTCTGCCGGGAAGGAGACGGAGCTCCGGGCAGACGGAGGGGCGGGTGGAGATTGCATGGAGAGACCGGTCTCTGAGGGTGTGCAGAGGGCATGGAAGGGCGATCCAGGTTATTGGGGGGGGAGGACGACGGAGAGGATGGGCCACTGTCCACTGATGTGAGCAATAAGAAAACATAGACAGAGGAGAAAGAAAGTGGGTGAAAGGGGGATGTTTCAAACGGGATTCGATAAGTATCGATTGGCGAAAAGCATCGATCGGTGGGGGGCCAGTAGCAACAAAAGAGAACTTCCTTGTTCAGAGGCAATCTATCTCTAAGCAATAAACACCAAGGACAGATAAGGGAAGGTTGATTTCTTCGGAGCTCCGCATTGCTGGAAACAAAATACTGTAATGAGCTAACTACATGGGTTTTTTATCCAAGCCGAACTTGAGCTAACTACATGGTTTTTTTTTATCCAAGCAGAACTTAATTCAATTGAGAAGGGAGTTTACGTTTCTTCAGGATTAATAATAATGATGATGATAACAGAGTTGGAAGGGACCTTGGAGGTCTTCTAGTCCAACCCCCTGCTTAGGCAGGAAACCCTACACTACTTCAGACAAATGGTTGTCCAATGTTTTGTTTCGGATACCAAACATTGCTGGCTAACGACCAGCATTCCAGAATAAACAATGTCATTTGGCGGGACCCAGGGGAAAAGCCTTCTCTGTGGCGGCCCCGACCCTCTGGAACCAGCTCCCCCCAGAGATCAGAATTGCTCCCACCCTCCTTGCCTTTCGTAAGCTCCTTAAAAGTCACCTCTGTCGTCAGGCATGGGGGAATTGAGATATTCCTTTCCCCCCAGGCCTATACAACTTAATGCATGGTATGTTTGTGTGTACGTTTGATTTTAATAAGGGTTTTTAGTTATTTTAAATATTAGATTTGTCATATGCTGTTTTATTATTGTTGTTAGCTGCCCCGAGTCTACGGAGAGGGGCAGCATACAAATCTAATGAATGAATGAATGAATGAATGAATGAATGAACAAATAAACAAACAAATATTTGTTTCTGATTTCCAAAGAAACTGCTTTGGCCAAACATGAAAATTGTTTGGGGTTAACCAATAAAATGGATTTTTAAAGTATTATTCTTATACCGATGGACAGTTTGTCATTCAGTGTAAGTTTCAATTACACTAATGTGGAGGATAAATGGATACTGGGTCTACTACTCTAGAGGGAGCATTAGTCATTAGACCCTCCTTATTTAGATGCAGTCTACCTCTGAACACCAGTAAGAGGTTGTTTTACCACAAAGTGGAATTGAGGCTTGTAAATAACTGGAACAGTCATGCCGAGGAAATATATACATCTCCCTTGCACACAAAAATCTATTTTCACACCACGTTCTCCTTGTAATAAGCTATCAGGGTTGAAATTTCCATCTGCCCCATCTACCGAGCCATTTTATTTGGAAATCAATTCACTTAAGGTGGTACAGTAATTGTATTTTCAATGTGGATCCCCTTTGCTGTCATAAAAGTCCTTCAGGAACCACAAGAGATTTTTCGGAACCAGGAGAAAAATATTACAATGCTAGGAGAATCCCCAAGCTGAATGAAACGAAATGCAATCTACTATTTGTTTGGGGATTTTTGTGTGTGTGTGTTTTTAATGTCTCCATTCCTGGAGTTTCTGCAGCCACTTCCCCCCACCCCAAGCATTTGTCTTTTTCACTGCTTTGTAAAATGAAATCTTTGAAAACTCATTCCACGTACTTCCTCACCCCCCCTCCCTTAAAGTAATTTGTAATTTCAAATTACAGGTTCAACATGAGGTTTTAATTCCAGCCAAATTGATATTTATCCTTTCGGTTTCAGAAAATTAGACTATAAATGATAAGCGAGGATCATGGCTGGCTGAGGAATTCTGGGAGTTGAAGTTCACAAGTCTTAAAGTTGCCACGTTTGAAGACCTCTGAGGTAAATAATATGCAAGGATCATGGCTGGCTGAGGAATTCTGGGAGTTGAAGTCCACAAGTCTTAAAGTTGCCACGTTTGAAGACCTCTGAAGTAAATGATACGTGAGGATCATGGCTGGCTGAAGAATTCTTGTAGTTGAAGTCCACAAGTCTTAAAGTTGCCATGTTTGAAGAGCTCTGAGGTAAATGATATGTGAGGATCATGGCTGGCTGGAGAATTCTGGGAGTTGAAGTCCACAAGTCTTAAAGTTGCCAAGTTTGAAGACCTCTGAGGTAAATGATATGCGAGGATCATGGCTGGCTGAGGAATTATGGAAGTTGAAGTCCACAAGTCTTAAAGTTGCCATGTTTGAAGACCTCTGAGGTAAATGATACAGTAGGATCATGGCTGGCTGGAAAATTCTGGGAGTTGAAGTCCACAAGTCCTAAAGTTGCCAAGTTTGAAGACCTTTGAGGTAAATGATATGCGAGGATCAGGGCTGGCTGGAGAATTCTGGGAGTTGAAGTCCACAAGTCTTAAAGTTGCCACGTTTGAAGACCTCTGAGGTAAATGATATGCAAGAATCATGGCTGGCTGAGGAATTATGGGAGTTGAAGTCCACAAGTCTTAAAGTTGCCATGTTTGAAGACCTCTGAGGTAAATGATACGCAAGGATCATGGCTGGCTGGAGAATTCTGGGAGTTGAAGTCCACAAGTCTTAAAGTTGCCAAGTTTTGAGATCTCTGCTGTAAATATCCTTACAGGGATGGTTTGATTGTTCCCTGATGTCACAGCAGCTGAGCCAATCTATGTCAGGGATGACACTACGGACGGTCCTCAACTTAACAACAGTTCATTTAGTGACCGTTCAAAGTTACAGTCGTCACTTGTCAAGATTTACATGCTTGACATTTATGACCGTTGCTGTGTCCCAAGGTCATGTGATCTCCTTTTGCGACTTTCTGACAAGCAAAGTTCATGGGGAAGCCAGATTCACTTAACAACCATGTTACCAATTTAAGAACTGCAGAGATTGACTTAACACATGTGGCGAGAACAGTCCTAAAATGGCTGAAAAATAACAAATTTCTCACTTAACAACATCAATTTTGGGCTCAGTATTGGTCATAAGTTCAGAAGCACCTGTATAAAGAGAATATCCTATACAGTATAGGCAATCCTTGACTTACAATCACTTGTTTAGGAGACATTCAAAGTTACAAAGGCATTGAAGAAAGTGCCTTACAACTGGTCCTTGTGCTTACAGCTGTCACAACCTCACCAGAATTTTGATCAAAAATTCTGGTGCTTGGCAATCAGCATGTATTTAGGATGTTTATTAATTGGATATATCATCTACATCAATGACCTTTGCGATTACATCACAAGCAACTGTGTCTTCTTCGCCGACGATGTAAAAGTCTTCAACACCACCCATAACACAACCACTCTCCAAAAAGACCTGAACTCTGTTTCTGAGTGGTCTAACACATGGCAACTCCAAATCTCAACTAGCAAATGCTCTGTCCTACACATTGGGAAGAAGAATCTGAACTCAAAATACTAACTGAATAATCATATTATCATAGATAATCCCCACTCGGTTAGAGACCTTGGTATACTAATAACGAAAGATTTAAGTGCCAAAGCCCACTGCAACAACATAGCCAAGAAGGCTTCAAGAGTTGTAAACCTAATCCCATGTAGCTTCTGCTCTGGCAATCTCACACTACTTACCAGAGCTTACAAAACTTTTGCCAGACCCATCCTCGAATACAGCTCATTCGTTTGGAACCCATATCGCATCTCAGACATTAACACCCGTGAAAATGTCCAAAGATACTTCACCAGAAGAGCCCTTCACTCCTCCACTCGAAATAGAATACCCTACAAGACTAGACTTTCAATCCTGGGTCTAGAAAGCCTAGAACTAAGACGCCTTAAACAAGATCTAAGTATTGCCCACAAGATCATATGCTGCAATGTCTTGCCTGTCGGCGACTACTTCAGCTTCAACCACAACAACACAAGAGCACACAACAGATTTAAACTTAATATTAATCGCTCCAAACTTGACTGTAAAAAATACGACTTCAGTAACCGAGTTGTCGAAGTGTGGAACTCATTACCGGATTCCATAGTGTCATCCCCAAACCCCCAACACTTTACCCTTAGATTATCTACGGTTGACCTATCCAGATTCCTAAGAGGCCATTCCTAAGAGGTCAGTAAGGAGCGAGTACAAGTGCACTAGAGTGCCTTCCGTCCCCTGTCCTATTACTCTCCTATATCTCCTATACCTTTCTTCTATTCCTATATCTCTTCTATTCTTTCATTGATATGTTCTATTACTATATCTTTTTTTAATGTATTCATTAAATTTTTCTGTTTTTTTTAAACAATACATGATCGTATTTACAGATGAATCTACATCATATATGCATTCCTATCAACATTATCTTTTGATTGCTTTTAGATTTCTTGATGTTTTGTTTCAATGTTTAGTTTGAGTTTCCTTTTTTTTGTCCATTGGTACCATCTTGTCCAGATTTCATAGTAGTCCGATTCTTTTAGATTATTGAGTTCCATTGTCAATCTGTCCATCTCTGTGCAGTCGTATATTTTCTTAATGATCTCGTTGTCTTCAGGTATTTGCGGGTTTTTCCAGTTCTGTGCAAATACAATCCTTGCCGCTGTTATTATATGCAAGCTTAAATATTTTACATTTTTAGGATAAGTCCCTCTCACAATACCCAGTAGAAAAAACTCTAGTGTATATTCCATCCCCTGTCCTATTGCTCTCCTATATCTCCTATACCTTTCTTCTATTCCTATATCTCTTCTATTCTTTCATTGATATGTTCTATTACTATATCTTCTTTTCTATCCTTTCTTAGATATATTTTACTATGAGTATCTCCTCTATAACCTTCATCATGTATTTTTCTATGTGTATGTGTGTATGTATGTATGTATGTATGTATATATATATATATATATATATATATATATATATATATATATATATATATATACATATATACACACCCACTAAAACCCTCATGGTGTATTGGACTAAATACATAAATAAATAAAATATATTTATTAATTAGATTTATATGCTGCCCCTCTCCAAGTGTCTCAGGGTCACTTCAGTGCCATTTGTGGTCATAAGTCAAGGACTAGGTGTATACTGTCGTGGGTTCTAAATCCTGTCGCTACCAGTTCGTGCATGCGCAGAAGCTTCCCGGGCGGCGGAGCTTTCTCCCCTGCCACTACCAGTTTGTTGAAACCGGTACAAACTGAAAGCAACCCACCGCTGCCTGTATATTTCCATATAGATTCCCAGCCCGAAGAGAGCATAACAGATATGGACGGCTGGTTTTACTAACTACTATTTGCGTGCTTCCCATTATTCAGAGTGTTCAAAGCTGGGGATTAATAGTGAGTACTAAATCCTGTATTCTATTAATAATAGTATTATGTAACAGCATTCTGGGTTTTTTTAAATCAATCAAAGGTCGGTAATAAAAGGACTATGCCGTTTCCTTAGCAACGTTTTCAGAAGTGACTTGCCGATATCTTCTTCTGGGATAGTTTTGTTTTGTTGTTTTTTGACTTCCCTGCCTCAGTAAAGACTACAGGTGGTTCTCGACTTACAACAACAGTTCATTTAGAGACCGTTCGAAGTTACAACTGCATTGAAAAATGTGACTTATAGCAATAGCACTTAAGACTTATATACCACTTCACAGTGCTTTTACAGCCCTCTCTAAGCAGATTACAGAGTCAGCCTACTGCCCCCAGCAATCTGGGTCCTCATTTTACCCACTTCGGAAGGATGAAAGACCGAGTCAATCAGGATCGTACTGCTGGCAGTGGGCAGAATTATCCTGCAATACTACATTCTAATCATTGGGAAGGAAGGAAGGAAGGACAATAGCAATAGCACTTATATACCGCTTTATAGTGCTTTTACAACCCTCTCTAAGCGGTTTACAGAGTCAGCCTATTGCTCCCAACAATCTGGGTCCTCATTTTACCCACTTCGGAAAGATGGAAGCCTGAGTCAACCTTGAGCCAATCAGGATTGTACTGCCGGCAGTGGGCAGAATTAGCCTGCGATACTACATTCTAGTCATTGGGAAGGAAAGAATGAAGGAAGGAACGGAGGGAGGACAATAGCAACAACACTTAGACTTATATACCGCTTTATAGTGCTTTTGCAACCCTCTCTAAGCGGTTTACAGAGTCAGCCTCTTGCCCCCAACAATCTGGGTCCTCATTTTACCCACTCAGAAGGATGGAGGGCTGAGTCAGCCTTGAGCCAATCAAGATCGTACTGCTGGCAGTGGGCAGAATTAATCTGCAATACTACATTCTAATCAATAAAAATAGAAATGTTGGGCTCAATTGTGTTTGTAAATCAAGGACTTACCTGTAATCCGGTGGAGGCAGTCCCTCAACTAATATAAATTAGGGTCAATAAATTTGCCTCTGCCTTTTTATTCAGAGTCACAAAAATAGCATTTAGCAATAGCATTTAGACTTATATACCGCTTTATTGTGCTTTTACAGCCCTCTCTAAGCGGTTTACAGAGTCAGCCTATTGCCCCCAGCAATCTGGGTCCTCATTTTACCCACCTCAGAAGGATGGAAGGCTGAGTCAACCTTGAGCCTGGTTAGATTTGAACTGTCAAATTGTAGGCAGCTGGCAGTCAGCCAAAGTACCTGGCAGTACTGCACTCCAACCACTGCACCACTTATGACCATTTTTCAAACTTATGACCATTGCAGCAACCCCATTATCACATGGTCAAAATTCAGACACTTGGCCACTGGTTTATATTTAAGATGGTTGTATCCTGGGGTCATGTTTGGGACTTTCTGACAAACAACGTCAATGGGGAAGCCAAAGTCGCTTAAAAACCGTGTTACTAATTTAACACCTGCAAAACTCACTTAACAGCATACATTTTGGCCTTGAGGACTGCCTGTGGATGGCCCAAAACCACTTAGCTGGCTTTTGTATCTGAAGAAAGATTACAGCTCGGTTTTCCCTGTAACTAGTATAGCACTGTTAACTCTGTAGAATGCCTGCACGGTTGTTGTTTTTTTAATAATCAATAAGCTATTTAATAATTTAAAAATAGGTCAGTAGTTTTATCTCTTTTTTGCAGATAGGATTGGCTCTCAGGCTTGGCTGTTTAAAAAAAAAAGCAAAGTAGTGCTTAAAATAAATGTATTCATTACAGATGTTTAACCAGATGGTTGAAATAAGCCATTTTTCTGAACTGGTTGAGGCTGTTGTGTGAATGTTGACACTTAACTTTTTGAAGAAGTGTTTCCAAATGTAAAATAATGCACTTGGGGAAAAGGAATCCTCAATCTGCTACAACGTTCTTCCTGTCAATGACTACTTCAGCTTCAATCACAACAACACATGAGCACACAACAGATACACACTGCAAAAACTTCAGAAGAAAAGGATTTAGGGGTAGTGATTTCTGACAGTTTCAAAATGGGTGAACAGTGCGGTCAGGCGGTAGGGAAAGCAAGTAGGATGCTTGGCTGCATAGCTAGAGGTATAACAAGCAGGAAGAGGGAGATTATGATCCCGCTATATAGAGTGCTGGTGAGACCACATTTGGAATACTGTGTTCAGTTCTGGAGACCTCACCTACAAAAAGATATTGACAAAATTGAAGGGGTCCAAAGACGGGCTACAAGAATGGTGGAAGGTCTTAAGCATAAAACGTATCAGGAAAGACTTCATGAACTCAATCTGTATAGTCTGGAGGACAGAAGGTAAAGGGGGGACATGATCGAAACATTTAAATATGTTAAAGGGTTAAATAAGGTCCAGGAGGGAAGTGTTTTTAATAGGAAAGTGAACACAAGAACAAGGGGACACAATCTGAGGTTAGTTGGGGAAAGGATCAAAAGCAACATGAGAAAATATTATTTTACTGAAAGAGTAGTAGATCCTTGGAACAAACTTCCAGCAGACGTGGTAGATAAATCCACAGTAACTGAATTTAAACATGCCTGGGATAAACATATATCCATCCTAAGATAAAATACAGAAAATAGTATAAGGGCAGACTAAATGGACCATGAGGTCTTTTTCTGCTGTCAGACTTCTATGTTTCTATGTTTCTACTGCGTTTAGAACTATTGTTCCACATTCCACCCGAGAAGGAATTCCTACCTACCTAAGACTTCAGTATTTGAAATGATCAGAGAAGTTGTTGTTTTTATATGGCTTGATAAAATGAATCAATTAGAATATCATCCGTATTATTTCCAGTAGACATATTTTGCATTTCCCAACATATTTCTATTTTATTTGGCCATTGTCAGCCAATAAAAAATAATTGAATAGCAGAAAAAGAAAGAACCAGACTTCTCATCGTCAAAATATTGCCAAATATGAGTGAAACCCCCCACTTCCTATTGTACTCAACAACCTTTATCCAGGGATTGTGGAAATGTTGATTATTTTTTTTTCAGAATCATGAAGCTATTTTTGATAACAGTGTCTTCAGAAGATAGTATTTGTAGCTCAGGGTTGAACTGGGAGTCCTTGTTGCAGACTTTTCATTATAGCAATACCGATAGCACTCAGACTTACATAGTGCTTCATGATGCTTTACAGCCCTCTCTAACCCATTTATAGAGTCAGCCTATTGTCTCCCCCCCCAACAAACTGGGTCCTCATTTTACCGACCTTGGAAGGATGGAAGGCTAAGTCAACCTTGAGCCGGTCAGCGTCGAGCTGTTGGCAGTGGGCAGTGACTTCTGATCACTTTATCGCCATGGCTAGTATGCACTCTAACCAGATATAGATAGTCCTTGACTTGTGATCACAGTTGGGATCAGAATTTGATTGCTAAGCAAGGCATTTATTTATTTATTTATTTATTCATTCATTCATTCATACATACATTCATTCGTTTAGTTATTTATATTGTCACGTACGTAGTGGTGGTATACAAAGATATAATATTTATATACAGTACTGTACATGATATTAGTAAAAGAGAAAAAGGACAGGGGATGGTAGGCACTCTGGTACACTTATGCACATCCTTTACTGACCTCTTAGGAATCGGTAGAGGTCAACAGTGGATAATCTATGGGTAAAGTTTTGGGGGTTGGGTGATGATACTACAGAGTCTGGTAGTGAATTCAATGCATCAACTACTCGGTTACTAAAGTTGTATTTCCTGCAGTCGAGTTTAGAGTGGTTTATTTTAAGTGTGTATCTGTTGTGTGCTCACGTGTTATTGTGATTGAAGCTGAAGTAGTCATTGACAGGAAGAACGTTGTACGGTAGCAGATGATTTTACGGGCTATGTGTAGGTCATGTTTAAGGCGACATAGTTCTAAGCTTTCTAAACCTAGCATTGTAAGTCTAGTTGTGTAGGGTATTCTGTTGCGAGTGGAGGAGTGGAGGGCTCTTCTAGTAAAGTATCTCTAGACGTTTTCTAGAGTGTTTTATGTCCAAAATGCAGTGTGGGTTCCAGACAGATGAGCTGTATTCAAGGATTGGTCTGGCGAAAGTTTTGTATGCTCTGGTTAGTAGTGTGAGAATACCGGAGCAGAAGCTACGTAGGATTAAGTTAACAACTCTTGAATCCTTTTTGGCGATGTTGTTGCAGTGGGCTTTGGCACTTAGGTCATTTGATATGAGTATTCCAAGGTCTTTTACGGAGTGAGGATTGTTAAGCAAGTTGCACCCAATTTTATGATCTTATTCACTATGGCTGCTAAGCAAATCATTAAATGAATCATACAGCCGTTAAGTGAATACACACACACACCGGCTGACTTTGCTTATTGCAAGCCTGCTGGGTTTCCAAACAACCAAAATTGGTGATGCTGCAATTTCTTGTAAATTCACGCCGGTTGCCAAGACCCTGAATTTTGATCATGTGACCAACGGGGACTCTGCAATAATTGTAAACGCGAGTAAGGGTCATAAATCACTGTTTTCCCCCCAGCGCCCTTGTAATTTCAATTACAATTTCAAATGGCTGCTAAACAAATCTTTATATGTCAAGGACTACTTGTAACATCTTCGGTGCAGTGAAGAAGTTTCAACTAATGAAATATCTCGGCGAGAAAACAACCGAGTTCAGAGACCAACAAGGACTCGGCAACGGATCTCTTTTATTCATCCGGTGTAAGGTACGTGCCATCACGGCAATGTGCTTTGCATTGTTGGGTGTGAGAAACGGGGACCTTAAGTAGCCCTGCTCAGTGTAGCATTATTACTAATGAATAATAATAATTAATAATAATAATAATAATAATAATTTATTGGATTTGTATGCCGCCCCTCTCCGCAGACTCGGGGCGGCTAACAACAATAATAAACACAACATATACAATCCAATAATAAAAAACAACTAAAAACCCCTATTATAAAACCAAACATATACACCAAACATACCATGCATAACTTGTAATGGCCTAGGGGGAAGAGCTATCTCAACTTCCCCCATGCCTGGTGGTATAAATGAGTCTTGAGTAGTTTGTGAAAGACAGGGAGGGTGGGGGCAGTTCTAATCTCCGGGGGGGAGTTGGTTCCAGAGGGCCGGGGCCGCCACAGAGAAGGCTCTTTATTTATTTATTTATTTATTTATTTATTATTTGGATTTGTATGCCGCCCCTCTCCGAAGACTCTTCCCCTGGGACCCGCCAAACGACATTGTTTAGTCGACGGGACCAGGAAGAATACAAATTGCAAGGAAGGAAACATTCAAATTTCTTCAAATTTCTTCTCAACTCCTTGGCTTTCTCTTTCAAAGAACAAAACACGCTACGTCTTCTGCAAACACACTTTCTAAAAAAAAATAAAAATCCTGTGGATAAATGTGGCTTTGTATGCATAACTCACCTTGAATGTTTTTTTTTTTAAAAAACCACCAATTTTTATTCCATCCATTTTCCAACAGGCTCAAAGGAATACCGTTCATTGCCTGTGGTTTATCTTCCCTCCAACCCTTAGCAGAAATCCCAGTGCTGTCATTCAATATCCAGAGCTGGAGCGAGAGAAACATCTGTTCTTGCCCTGGGTTCAATGACTGCAGTGAGAATAGCAGCAGTTTGCATTTTTAAAAGTATTTTTTCGGATAGCCTGAGGTGTGGTCCAAGATGTTTTGGATGCTTGGAAAAACAATAGGACCCACTACTGTTATTATTACTACTCCTGCCAGTATTATACAGGGTTATTCAAAAAGAACGGACAGATTTCAGTTGCCTTAACATAGAAACAAACAAAGAAGATTGACAGCTAAAAAAGACCTCAAGGTCCATCTAGTCTGCCCTTATATTATTTCCTGTATTTTATCTTAGGATGGATTTATGTTTATCCCAGGCATGTTTAAATTCAGTTACTGTGGATTTACCACCTCTGCTGGAAGTTTGTTCCAAGCACAAGCATCTACTACTCTTTCATTAAAATAATATTTTCTCACATTGCTTCTGATCTTCCCCCCAACTAACCTCAGATTGTGCCCCCTTGTTCTTGTGCTCACTTTCCTATTAAAAACACTTCTCTCCTGAACCTTATTTAACCCTTTCACATATTTAAATGTTTTGATCATGTCCCCACTTTTCCTTCTGTCCTGCAGACTATACAGATTGAGTTCATGAAGTCTTTCCTGGTAAGTTTTATGCTTAAGACCTTCCACCATTTTTGTGGAAGGCCTTGCTTTGTTGCTTCAGTTCTCAAGCATCCTCATGCAATGAGTCAGTGACCATTTGAAAGAGGAGTTATCAGAGTTTTGAAGGCCAGACTGAGCACTTGTACAACAGGAAATATAAGTTGATTGCAAGTAGAATACTTGTGGCTTGGCTGGAGTTCTGTATTGTGTTTCCTCTGTAAAATATTGTGTCGTTAAATCGGTTCATTCTTTTTGAATAGCCTTGTGTTTAGCAAGGCAGGGTGCAAATAAGAAAAGGAACAACCCCAAAGCACCCAACAAAATTAGTTTCCACTTTAACAGCCAAACCAATAAACACATTAATAATTAAGACAAACTAGATGCAGCCACTGCTCTACATATTTAAAGCAACCCCTTGCAGTTTGCTCCAGTTTATATAGAGTGGTTATCTGCCGTCAAATTGCTGTCTTAGAGACCACTGTAAAATATCAGTCCCTAAACTGGTCCGAAGCATGTATAAAACCATAATTAAAATAAAAGAGCTACTCATTTAGGAACTGCCAATATGAATGAGATACATTGGGATTATCAGTCCCTACGCTAACCTGTTCATTCAATATAAAAGTATTTAAACACCTTTATTAAAGACCCTAAAACTTTCGCAACAGAGAATGGAAAGAGAAAATGACTCCTGAAAACTTGGAGACTTTGATCCTAGAATAGGGAATAGAAAGAGGATTCTACTCAGAGAAATGAAAAAAATAGACTGAGTGAAATGATAGTCAATAGGTTCAGAGGTTGGGATTGACTTTATGTTCAATTGCATCACCAACACTACCTAACTACCAGTGATGGGCTGCCAAAATTTTTACTGCCACACTGTGGGCATGGCTTATTTTGTGGCTTGATGGTCATGTGACTGGGTAGGAGTGGCTTGCCAGCCATGTGACCACCTGGGAATGGCTTAACAATCATGTGACGGGGTGGTTTAAAAGTCATGTGGCTGGGTGGGAGTGGCTTAACGACCAATATAAGTTTTCAAATAGGTGCTTGGACTCTTTTTCAGTTGATTAAGTCACATTATTTGAAGGGCCACAAAAAGAACAAATGATAGACAGCATTATTTGTTGAAGAGCATAGTAACATTTTAAGGTTTTGTACCGAACCCATAAGGTTCAGTATGATAACAGATTAGGCAAGTAGCTCAATTTTCTTCAATTGCTACAAAAGTTCAGTTCTAGATAATGATTAAAATGGTTATAAAGCGTTTATGGGTAAAAACATACTATTTAATTATTTCCTATTTTAAAAGTAATTAAGGATCATACTAAGGCAGGGGTCTCCAACCGCCGGTCCGCGGACCGGCACCGGGCCGCTGGGGGTTTTCAGCCGGTCCGCGGCGCCAGGGCCCCCTCGGCCTTTCCGCGCTGCCCACCGCCCGCCCGATTTGCCCCCTCTGCTCCTCTGCCACCTCCTGCCTTTCACCGCAGCTCCTCCCGCACCCGGAACGCACGCCCTGCCCGCCTCACATTTGCCGAGAGGACTTTCGCCCCGGGCTCTCAGCAAGGGGGCTGCATGAGAGGCGGGGCCGGCGGAAGGTGATATTCAATGTCGGGGGCGCACGGGCGGTCTTGCGCGCGCTCCCTATCTCCCTGCTAGCCCACTCGGAATACTGTATTCAAAATAAGAAAAGCCTTCGCCGGCAAAGGCTTTTCTTATTTTGAATACGTATTCCGAGTGGGCTAGCAGGGAGATAGGGAGCGCGCGCAAGACCGCCCGTGCGCCCCCGACATTGAATATCACCTTCCGCCGGCCCCGCCTCTCATGCAAACCCCCTTGCTGAGAGCCCGGGGCGAAAGTCCTCTCGGCAAATGTGAGGCGGGCAGGGCGTGCGCGCGTCACCGCTGAGAAGAACGGAGAGAGAACGAGAGTGAGTGAAAGCAACAGACAGCAAGATAGAGAGAAAGTGAGAAAGAGAGAGTGAGAGAAAGGGGGGGAGAGAAAGAGATAGCAAGAGAGAGAGAACAAGAGAGAGAAAGAGCGTGAGAAACAAAACAAGAGAGAAAGAGAGAGAGAGAGAAAGCAAAAGAGACAGAAAGAAAACAAGAGAGAGAAAGTGAGAAGAAGAGAGAGAAAGAGGGGGAGAGAGAGAGAAAGAGAGAGGGGGGAGAGAGAAAGAGAGGGAGAAAGAGAGGGAAAGGGGGGGAGAGATAGCAAGAGAGGGAGAGAGAAAGAGAGAGGGAAAGGGGGAGAGAGGGGGGAGAGAAAGAGGAGATAAAGGAAGAGGAGAGAGAGAAAGGAAGAGAAAGAAAGAAAGAGGGATAGAAAGAGAGAGAGAGTGAGAGATGCTCAGTGAGCCTTTCTTTGAAGTTGCCTTTCTTTCTTTCTTTCTTTCTTTCTTTCTTTCTTGCTCTTTTTCTTTCTCTCTTTTACCTTTCCTTCCTCTATTTCTTTTCTTTCTCCTTCCTACCTTCTTCCCTCCCTCCCTCCAGTCCTTCCTCTCTTACTCTCCCCTTTCATAAGTTTCCTTGCTTCCTTCCTCTGTTCCTGTCCCTTCCCTCTTTCCTTCTTTCTTCCTTCCTTCCTTCCTTCCTTCCTTTCCTCCCTTCCTTTCCTCCCTCCATTTCTTGCTTTCCTTTTCCTTCCTCCCTTCTTTCCTCCCTCATTCCCTTCTTTCACTCCTTCCTCTCTTACTCTCCCCTTTCACACCTTTCTTTGCTTCTTTGCACCCTTCTTCTGTTCCTGTACCTTCCCTCTTTCCTTCCTTCCTTCCCACCCTCCGTCCATTCATTCACCCATTCCTCTCTTGATCGCCCCTTTTACGGCGCCGCTGACAGCTAGCTCCCCCCCCCCCCCACCGGGCCATGGAAAACTGGTCTAGTTGAAAGCCGGTCCCTGGTGCAAAAAAGGTTGGGGACCTCTGTTTAAGGTACTAGAGTAGGAAGGACAATACAAAACTATTAAATATTCAATAAATAGTGCATAAACTTACTACCCCCACTATGCCCCCTCCCCTTCCCCGTGGGGGCCGCAGCCCATTACTGTTAACCAAATCCTCCTCCCCTGCCATCCCTTTCTCCTTTTGCCTTCCATCTTTCCCATCACCGTTTCCAATGAATCCTCTCTTCTGATGGGGTGGCCAAAGTATTTGAGCTTCAGCTTCAGGATCTGCCCTTCCAAAGGACAGTCAGGGTTGATTTCCTTTAGGATTGACTGATTTGATGATCTTGCGGTCCAAGGGACTCTCTAGACTCTTCTCCAGCAGCATAATTTGAAAGCCTAAATTCTTTGGCGCTCATCTTTCCTTAAGGTCCAACTCTCAGAGCTATATTATTACTGCTGGGAAAAACCACAGTTTTGACTACATGGACTTTTGCTGACAAAGTGAGGCCTCTGCTTTTTAATATATTGTCTACTATATTTGGGGTTGACTAGAAGGTTCTTGTGACCCGTCAGCAGCCCGTGCAGCTGGTAGCGGATTCCGTCTGAGACGCCGCCAATGAGATGGTGCACAAGCAGCCTGTACAGCTGGCACTTGAGTCAGACAGTGAGGAAGCTGGTGAGAATTCGGTGCCAGACGCTCAGCCGGGGCCTTCAGCAGTGATGAGGAAGAAGAGAAGGAGCCTCTTCTTAATGCACGGACATGCAGAGCTGCCAAAAGGCAGAAATGGCTATTCAGGAGGAGGTCTCCTTGGGAGTAGGCTTGGGGCTAATGGCTACTCAGAAGGAGGTCTCCTCAGGAGGAGGCTAATGGCTACTCAGAAGGAGGTCTCCTCAGGAGGAGGCTAATGGCTACTCAGAAGGAGATCTCCTCAGGAGTAGGCTTGGGGCTAATGGCTACTCAGAAGGAGGTCTCCTCAGGAGGAGGCTAATGGCTACTCAGAAGGAGGTCTCCTCAGGAGGAGGCTAATGGCTACTCAGAAGGAGGTCTCCTCAGGAGGAGGCTAATGGCTACTCAGAAGGAGATCTCCTCAGGAGTACGCTTGGGACTAATGGCTACTCGGGAGGAGGTCTCCTTGGGAGTAGGCTTGGGGCTAATGGCTACTCAGGAGGAGGTCTCCTCGGGATTAGACTTTGGCTAATGACTTCTCAGGAGGAGGTCTCCTCGGGAGTAGCTTGGGGCTAATGGCTACTCAGAAGGAGGTCTCCTCGGGAGTAGGCTTGGGGCTAATGGCTACTCAGAAGGAGGTCTCCTCAGGAGTAAGCTTGGGGCTAATGGCTACTCGGGAGGAGGTCTCCTCCGGATTAGACTTGGGGCTTATTGGCCTACTTAAGGAATAATGGAGACAGAAAAAACTGCAGATAGTTTGTTTATTGGTGCCTCTTGTTTGGAGGACCCCCTGCTCGGCTTTTCGATTTTGCCTTACCACTGAGCTGCAGTGGTTAGAGTGCAGTGATGCAGGCTACTCCTGCTGATCACCAGCTGCCAGCAGTTTAGCAGACGGAATCACACCAGTCTTAAGGTTGACTCAGCCTTCCATCCTTCCGAGGTGGGTAAAGTGAGGACCCAAATTGTTGGGGGCAATATATGCTGAGTCTATAAACCTCTTAGAGAGGGCTGTAAAACACTGGAGCGGTATATAAGTCTCAATGTTAATGCTATTGCTATTAGGTTTTATGGACTGATTCCAGGCGTCTTGCCAACCTCCGTAAGCTTCTTGCGATATCCAGGACTAATTACTTATCTTTGCTTTACGACTTTATGGATTTATACCAGCTGTTAATGCCGTATAATTAACAGCTAGTTTTTTCAAAGAAAAGACTGATTTAGGATTTGTTTCTGTGTGAACACTGCTAAGCCAGTTTATTAGTGGTGGTTAATCAATTAAATATAGGTTTGAACAAACTGCATGTGTTCTACAAACAGGAAGAGGGAGATTGTGGTCCCGCCGTATAGAGTGCTGGTGGAATACTGTGTCCAGTTCTGGAGACCTCACCTACAGAAAGATATTGACAAAATTGAATGGGTCCAAACACGGGCTACAAGAATGGTGAAAGGTCTTAAGCATAAAACTTATCATGAAAGACTCTTAATGAACTCAATCTGTATAGTCTGGAGGACAGAAGGGAAAGGGGGAGACATGACCGAAAGATTTAAATGTGTTAAAGGGTTAAATAAGGTTCAGGAGGGAAGTGTTTTTAATAGGAAAGTGAACACAAGAACAAGGGGACACAATCTCAAGTTAATTGGGGGAAAGATCAAAAGCAACGTGAGAAAATATTATTTTACTGAAAGAGTAGTAGATCCTTGGAACAAACTTCCAGCAGATGTGGTTGGTAGTTGGTGCACTAGTTTGGTGCTTTAAACCACTAAATGATTTTTGTATTGGCTTATCGGGAGGGATAACAATACCCCCCTCCCTCCAAGAGGCAAGTAGAAAGAGTTTCTAACTCACCTCCTCTGCGGTCTGCCTTTTTTTCATTGCCTGTGCCAGTGATTAAATCCAGGAATTTGCATGGGAAGCAGACGCACTGTTGCACATTAGTTAATCCTTGAAATGAACGGCAGGATGCATGCCCTTAAGTAGTCTAGAGGTTAACGGCTGCCTTGGTTTATATTTCTCTATTCTACCTGCCTCTCTGCCTCATTGGGGTCTAAGAACAGGGGATAGCCACTGCTAATGCAAATGTCATACATCTCAATCATGTCCTGCCTAGATTTTGTGTTTGTTTGTGTGTGCGTGTGAACAGCCAGCCGACTCAGGGGTTGCATGCAGCAAAAGATGATTTTTCCATCCTGGTTCCATTGCCAAGTCCTAAATGTTTGCACAGCTTTAATCCATGTGATTGAAAAAATGCATCTGTTTCAGGAAGGAAAGAAGGGAGGAGAAGAAAGGGAAGGAAAGGGGAAAAAAGAAAGGGTAGCAGGAAAGGAAAGGAAAAAGAAAGGGAAGGAGGAAAGAAAAAGGGAGTAGAAAAAAGGGAAGGGAAGGAAAAGAAAGGAAAAAGGGAGGAAGAGAATGGTGGCAGGAAAGGAAAAGAGGGAGGGAGGAAAGAAAGGGAAAAAGAAAGGGAGAGAGGAAAGAAAAAAGGGAGGAGAAGAAAGGGAAGGAAAGGAAAAGGGATAAAGAGAGGGGTGGCAAGAAAGAAAAGAAAAAGGGAAGAAGAAAATGGTAGCAGGAAAGGAAAAGAAAAGAGGGAGGGAGGAAAGAAAAGGAAAAAGAAAGGGAGAGAGGAAAGAAAAACGGGAGAAGAAAGGGAAGGAAAGGAAAAGAAAGGAAAAAGGGATGAAGAGGGGTGGCAAGAAAGAAAAAGGGAAGAAAAAGGGAAGAAGAAAATGGTAGCAGGAAAGGAAAAGAAAAGAGGGAGAGAGGAAATAAAAGGAAAAAGAAAGGGAGAGAGGAAAGAAAAAGGGAGTGGAAGAAAGGTAAGAAAAGGAAAAGAAAGGAAAGGGGGAGGAAGAAAAGGGTGGCAGGAAAGGAAAAGAGGGAGGGAGGAAAGAAAAGGAAAAGAAAGGAAAAGGGGAGGAAGAAAAGGGTGGCAAGAAAGGAAAATAAAAGAAAGGAAGGAAAGGGTGGCAGAAAAGGAAGAGGGAGGGTGGAAAGAAAAGGAAAAAGAAAGGAAGAGAGGAAAGAAAAAAGGGAGGAGAACAAAGGGAAGGAAAAGAAAAGAAAGGAGAAAGGGAGAAAGAGAAGGGTGGCTAGAAAGGAAAAGAAAAGAAAGAGAGGAAGGAAAGGGTAGCAGAAAAGGAAGAGGAAGGGAGGAAAGAAAAGGAAAAAGAAAGGGAGAGAGGAAAGAAAAAAGGGAGGAGAACAAAGGGAAGGAAAAGAAAAGAAAGGAGAAAGGGAGAAAGAGAAGGGTGGCTAGAAAGGAAAAGAAAAGAAAGAGAGGAAGGAAAGGGTAGCAGAAAAGGAAGAGGAAGGGAGGAAAGAAAAGGAAAAAGAAAGGGAGAGAGGAAAGAAAAAAGGGAGGAGAACAAAGGGAAGGAAAAGAAAAGAAAGGAGAAAGGGAGAAAGAGAAGGGTGGCTAGAAAGGAAAAGAAAAGAAAGAGAGGAAGGAAAGGGTAGCAGAAAAGGAAGAGGAAGGGAGGAAAGAAAAGGAAAAAGAAAGGGAGAGAGGAAAGGAAAAAGGGAGGGAGGGAGAAAGGCAGGCAGGAAGACAAGTGTACAAGAAGCAGACCTATGTGAAATCTAGACCAATTCCTGCTGTCTTTTTAGTAACCAGAACAAGGCGTTGTGTTATCATCACTCTACTGTTTTTTTCCCCTCCAGTCACGCTTCACTGTATGTGTGACCAGAATTCAAAATCCAGGCACTGAGGTTCTTTTCCTTTCCTTTCCATTTTGGGAGTGGGGAGGTGGAGGGGAAAGGGGGGAAGGAACAAGCGGTAGAAGCAGTAAAGAGGGAGGGAGGGTTAAGAGATGGTTCCAGAAAGCCTTTGAGCCTTCGTTATTGCTAGAAATAATAACACTTGTCTGGGATTGTGTTTTAGAAATTAGATAATACAAACAATTATACGTGTACTTTTGCCCGTCGACAACTGTGTATATTTGGGAGATTTCCCCCAGGAATTTTAAATTCTGAATTATAGACCTCTGTTCCCCCCCCCCCCCCCAAATGAAACCACTTTAAATGTTCTTTATTAGGCTGGGTTTTTAAAATCTTTTTGGTACATAAATAATTGGAGCCGATGAGGAGAGATTTATTTATTTTTATTTATTTTTTTATTTATTTTTAAAATGTTAAATGATGGGAATACAAAGTAATATGTATATGATTTGATTCTTTAAAGAAAAGTTTAAACATATGAGAAAAATTTTCTTTTCTATTCTCTGTATTGAACTTATAAATTTTAGTGTTTTTCTTTTCTGTATTAGAAAGACTTCTATTTTGAGCGGGGCAATTGTAGCCCCTATATATGTTAAATGTAGAATAGAATAGAATATGTTTTTTATTGGCCACGTGTGATTGGACAAACAAGGAATTTGTCTTGGTGCATATGCTCTCAACGTACATAAAATAAAATATACATTTGTCAAGAATCATGTGGTACAACACTTAATGATTGTCATAGGGGTCAAATAAGCAATGAAGAAGCAATATTAATAGAAATCTTAGGATATAAGCAACAAGTTACAGTCATACAGTCAACATGGGAGGAAATGGGTGATAGGAATGATGAGAAAAACTAGTAGAATAGAAGGGCAGATTTAGTAGAAAGTCTGACAGTGTTGAGGGAATTATTTGTTTAGTAGACTGATGGCGTTTGGGAAAAAACTGTTCTTGTGTCTAGTTGTTTTGGTGTGCAGGGCTCTGTAGCGACATTTTGAGGGTAGGAGTATGCTTGTCTTGTCTGTCTTTTATGAAAAATCAATTTAAATTTATTTAAATTTATTTTTATTTATTAATTGGATTTGTAGGCTGCCCCTCTCCGTGGACTCGGGGCGGCTCACAACATTTCAACAATAAACAGTGTACAAATACAATTGGATTCAATTAATATAAATAGTTAATCTAAAACATTATAAAAGTTAAATATCAAAATCATTCACTCCAACACAAACCAAGCATACTCAGCATTCAGAGGCTAGAGGCTGGGATCTAATGACTCCAAGCCTGGTGGCATAAATAAGTGTTCAAGTTCTTAAAGGCAAGGAGGGTGGGGGCAATACGAATCTCTGGGGGAAGCTGATTCCAGAGCGCTGGGGCCCCCACAGAGAAGGCTCTTCCCCTGGGCCCCACCAAGCGACATTGTCTAGTTGATGGAACCTGGAGAAGGCTGACTCTGTGGGACCTAACCAGACGCTGGTATTCATGCGGCAGAAGGTGGTCCCATAGGTAATGCCATGTGGGGCTTTATAGGTATAACCAACCCTTTGAATTGTGTTCAGAAACTAATTGGCAACCAATGCAATTTGTGGAGTGCTGGAGAGACAAGGGCATACTTTGGAAGGCTCATAACTGCTCGCACGGCTGCATTTTGCACTATTTGTAGTTTCCGGACACTTTTCAGAGGTAGCCCCATATAGAGAGCATTGCAGCAGTCGAACCTCAAGATAATAAGAGCATGAGGTCCATCCTACAGCCCCTTATTGCAGGGGTGTCAAACTCAAGGCCAGTGGGCCAGATCCGGACCATGGAGTGCTTAGATCTAGCCTGCGGGGCAGCCCTGGAAACAGTGAAGGACTGGCCTGCGGTGGCTCTGGCAGTGAAAAGGAAGCTCAGGAGGGCCCTCAGAATTGTGTTTTCACTGGCAGAGGGTTGTAGGAGGCCATCGCAGCCTAAAACAGAGCTTGAGAGCCTGTTTTTGCTGAAGAGCACTTGGGCCGCTACGGGCATTCATGACATGAGTGACTTCGAACTGGCCATGCCCTCCCAGCTCCCTCGAAGTTAAACAGAAGCCTGATGCAGCCCTCAATTTATTTATTTATTTATTTATTGGATTTGTATGCCGCCCCTCTCCGTAGACTCGGGGCGGCTAACAACAGTGATAAAAAACAGCATGTAACAATCCAATATTAAAACAACTAAAAAACCCTTATTATAAAACCAAACATACATACAAATATACCATGCATAAATTGTAAAGGCCTAGGGGGAAAGAGTATCTCAGTCCCCCCATGCCTGACGTCAAAGGTGGGTTTTAAGAAGCTTACGAAAGGCGAGGAGGGTGGGGGCAATTCTAATTTCGGGGGGGGGGAGTTGGTTCCAGAGAGCCGGGGCCGCCACAGAGAAGGCTCTTTCCCTGGGTCCCACCAAACGACATTGTTTAGTTGACCGGACCCGGAGAAGGCCCACTCTGTGGGACCTAACTGGTCACTGGGATTCATGCAGCAGAAGGCGGTCCCAGAGATAATCTGGTCCGGTGCCATGAAGGGCTTTATAGGTCATAACCAACACTTTGAATTGTGACCGGAAACTGATCGGCAACCAATGCAGACTGTGGAGTGTTGGTGTAACATGGGCATATTTGGGGAAGCCCATGATTGCTCTCGCAGCTGAATTCTGCATGATCTGAAGTTTCCGAACACTTTTCAAAGGTAGCCCCATATAGAGAGCATGCCCTCTTTTATCTTATTTATTTATTGTTTATTAATTGGACTTTTACGCCACTCCTCTCCGAGGACTCAGGACGGCTTACAACATATAGTAAAACAATGTATGACATCTTAAATCCAATTAATTAAATATAAAATCTAAAAAACCCCAAAGCCATAAAAAACAGTCATTCTCATTTGATCAACTTTCTCTCAATACATTCATTGGCCAGGGGGCAAAGATATAATGGCCCCAAGCTTGGTGGCATAAATGAGTCTTAAGACTCTTGTGGAAGGCAAGGAGGGTGGGGGCAGTACGAATCTCCGGGGGGAGCTGATTCCAGAGGGCCGGGCCCCCCACAGAGAAGGCTCTTCTTCTAGGCCCCGCTGGTTTCTGGTTTCAGGTAGGGTAGTTGAGTTCTACCCCAGGGGTCGACAAAGTTGTTCAGAATCTAGGAGCCAGCCAAAAAATTTAGGAGCCAGAATTTTTTTTAAGCAAACTTGGTTTTTTGCCGAGTCTCCACCTGACATCGCTTTCACCCCCTCTGTCTCCTCCTTCCTCTCTCATCTCTTTCCTTCCTCTCCCTCCCTTTCTCTCTTTCCTTTCTCTCCCTTTCTGTCTATCCTTTCTATCTCTCACCCCTTCTCCCTCTTTCATTCCCTTTCTCTCCCTCCCTTTCTCTCTCATTCCTTTCTCTCCCTCTTTCCTTCCTATCTCTCTTTCTTTTTCTCCCTCCTTCATATCTTCTTTCTCTCCCCCTTCCTCCCTCTTTCCTTTCTCCCCCTCCCTTTCTCTTCCTTTTTCTCTATCCTTTCTACTTCTTACTCTTTCTTTCTCTCCCTCCTTCATTCAATTTTCTCTCCCTCCCTTTCTCTCCCTTTCTCTCTCTTTCCTTTCTCTCCCTCCCTTTCTCTTCCTTTTTCTCTATCCTTTCTACTTCTTACTCTTTCTTTCTCTCCCTCCTTCATTCAATTTTCTCTCCCCCCCTTCCTCCCTCTTTCCTTTCTCCCCCTCCCTTTCTCTTCCTTTTTCTCTATCCTTTCTGCTTCTTACTCTTTCTTTCTCTCCCTCCTTCATTCAATTTTCTCTCCCTCCCTTACTCTCTCTTTCCTTTCTCTCCCTCCCTTGTTCTCCCCTGGGGCTGCCTGTGCCTGCCCTGCACCACCCAACACGGACGGACAGCCCCCGGTCGTCGGTTCGTCGCCCCCCACCCCCCCACGGAGGGAGATCAGGCTGGCGAGGGCGGTAGAACTACGTCACCAGCCACTGGAGGGAGATCGGGCTGGCGGGGGCGGCGAATCCACCTCCCCAGCCGCGCGGAGGGAAATCCGGTAGGCGGGCGGGTGGCCGCGGCTCCCTGCGCGCCCCTGGAAAAGCCTACAGGGAACGGTGCCCGGGGCCGCTTTAGCCGCCCCCCCTCCCCCCGCCATCTCCCCGCGACTGCCTGTGCCGCTGCAGCCGCGGCCCCCCCCCCCTCCCACCGCCAGTGCCCTCCCGCCGGGCAACCAAAGGACACTTGCCGATGACGACAGGGAACCTTCAGCTGGGCGGGCGCTGCCGTGCCGGTGCCTCCGACCTCCCGGTTCCTGCTCGATGCCGCGGTTTCTGGCGCTCTCCTGCTGGGCCCCAAAGAAGGAAGGCGGGAAAAAGGCGCGAAGAATGGAGGTCTCCTTCCTGCCTGCCTTCTTTGGGACCCAGCAGGAGAGCGCCAGAAACCGCGGCATCGGGCAGGAGCGGAGAGGTCAGAGGCACCGCAGCGCCCTTCTAGGCGCCAGACAACATTTTCTAGGCGCCACTGGCGACCAGGCGCCTGGGTTTGTCGAACCTTGTTCTACCCTACCCGAAACCAGAAATAAAAGGGTCAGAATTTAGATCTAGCACTGTGAACTCTGTGTAGGCACCTGGCCAGTAAATGCTCATCTTCATCAAGTTACCCCAACTCTACCACAAATTCAGGGATTACAGGGTCGTAAAGAGGGAAACCTTTGATCTAGCAGTTGTGGTTGCCATCTTGACAGGTGTGAGTACCCTTGGACACTTGCGAGAATTATTTCAGCCAGAGATTGATGGAGAAAAGAGCACAAGTTAACTACTACTGCTGCGGAATTTCCAATTAAATTTTATAGGCAAGCAAAAAGAATGGTCAAACATTATGGGAAAGGTAAAGATTTCTCTGGCAATCATGTCCAACTCTAGGGCACTGTGCTAATCTCAGTTTTCCTGGCCAAGGGAGCCAGCATTGTCCAAAGATATTTTCTGTGGTCATGTAGCATAGCTGTGTTCCAAAGGCGCACAGAATACTGTTAATTTTCCCACTGAAGTGGTACTTTAAAATTAATCTTGAATTTGAATGCATTTGAACTACTAGATGGGCAGCAGCTAGAGCAAGGAATGGGAGCTCGCCCTATTGCACGGGTCTCAAACACAGGCTATCGGGATCTCACCCTAGTGCTTGGGTCTTGAAGGCTGCCTGGATGGTATTGTGGCTAGCTCTGGCCCAGCTCCTGCCCCAAGGACTGTGGATGTGGGGGAGACATCCACATGCTGCAGGCCTGTTTTGCTCCCGGTGGAATCTGCTGATGAAGGCTCCTCTGACCAAGAAGACATGAGTGACAGGGAGGAGGAGAGTGTGGTAGACAGCTCATAAGGAGATCAATTATCTAGCTCCTCCTTGGATTCAGAACAAGAGTTAATGATACAGCCACGCATGCGGAGAGCGATGCATAGACAGCAACAACTGAGAGATTATTATCAAAGAAAATGAGGCCACCTGTGGTTGGGTGGGGCTGTGGTCATTAGTGAGGCTGCTATAAATAGCAGCCTGTGGGTTTGGCCATTGTGGAGGATTATCTGATCGTTGTGTTTCGGGCCTGCTTTGTTGCCTTTGACCTTTTGTGTGCTGATTTTTCCCCGCTTTGAAACTAAACCAGAGCAAAGTGTGTGTCACTTTGTGAAAGAAGAAGGACTGTGAATTGCCTCACAGCTGCAAGCTAAGTATCACAGAACATATAAGGGACTTGTACAAATTACCAGTTTGTTTGGAGACCAGTGCTCTTTGCTATACCAAAAGAGGGCTTAGGTTAAGTGAATTTTCATTATAAAGAACATTGTTTTGAATTTTCAAACGTGTGTGTGTCTGAAATTTGTGCCTGTGAATTTTTGGGAGGATTCTACCAGAGAGCCCGACAGAACAGATGGCAAATTTTAATCTGACAAACTCAGCATTTTGCGTTTCAGGGTTTTTCACTCCCCATTTATCTTTGCTTCTGACTCCTCTCCCCGCACCACTCCAAGCAATTCTTTCTTCAAAATTGCAGTATCTCATGATAGCTATATCAATCTACTAGTAGATTGGATGCCCCGTGCTTCGCTAGGAAAATATGTGATCGGACTTGATAAATTGACAGTTAAAGCTTGAAAATTAATGAGTAGTTACAATCGGGCTTGATACATTGACACCTAACGCTTGAAAATTTATATAGAATGCGTAACTCCTTAGCATCGGAGCCTGTTAATACAAGGCAACTTACAGTTGGAACAGAGTTCTTTTCAGATGGGGAGGGGGAGTAGAAGGTCTAAACTCCCAGCCCGCAAGGCGGATGAGTCACATGCTGGCCACGCCCACACCCAGTTTAGCGAAGGGGTAGCATCAGAGCTTGTTAATACAGTGTTCCCTCGATTTTCGCAAATAGCCTATACCACGGTTTTTCAAAAAATATTAATTAAAAAATACTTTGCGGCTTTTTTTGCTATACCACGTTTTTTCCCACCCAATGGCGTCATATGTCATCGCCAAACTAATAATGTTTGCAAATAAATAACAAAAAAATTAATTATTGTTAATAAATAATTATGTTTATAAATATCAGGATCACTAAGTGTCTTATTCAATGGTGAGTACCAGTAATAATAGTGAGTAAATGGTTGTTAAGGGAATGGGAAATGGTAATTTAGGGGTTTAAAGTGTTAAGGGAAGGCTTGTGATACTGTCCATAGCCAAAAATGGTGTATTTACTTCCGCATCTCTACTTCGCGGAAATTTGACTTTCACGGGCGGTCTCAGAACGCATCCCCCGTGGAAATCGAGGGAACACTGTATAAGGAAACTGGCAGTTGAAGCAAAGTTCTTTTCGCGTGGGGAGGGGGAGTAGAACGTCTCATTCCTTAGCATCAGAGCATGTTAATTAATACAATACTGTATAAGAAATACTAATGATCTGATCATTTCTTAGCAAGCACCAAGAAGCCAAGAGGAACATAGGTGCCAACTTTCAAGTTTGTAGGCTTTACAGTTCTGGAGATATCGTGATGACTGAGTGGTATTTGGCTTTTATATATATATAGATAGATTGCAGGGCCATTTGGCTTATTTAGAATCCACTCGGAGAAGAATTTGATCGTTACTTAAAATGATAGGCACAGGGAGAGGGAGCGATTTTTCTCCCAATGTGCACACACAAAGCTTACTGATAAGTCTCTGGCATTCTTGGCAACTTTGTCTCGTCCCGCGCAGTAAAGTTAGGAGCAAGCAATTGCATAATGACTACACTTCCAAATCAATTTCTAGGAATAATTACTCCGGGGAGCGAAATTGACCTTGAGAATAAAGTGGCATTTAATCACCCTGCGGGGGTCATAAGAGAGAGATAGCTAGAGAAGAGAAAATAGCCACTGATGGCAGTCAGCGAATATTTGTATAGTTTCCCCCCCCCCAAGGGAGCCCATAATGGTGAGTCATATATTACAACCCAATAAAAGTTGAGCTTCCGCTAATGCAGCAATCATAACAATGACCGTCCAAATGGCTGAGCTGCAACCAACTAGGGCAGAAAGCGTCTACGTTGTGAGAAAAGAATTTAAGAAACAGACCAGAGATGTAACACGAGTGCATGTGGTCCTCAACCTATGGCCACCACTGAGCCCAAAATTTCCATTGCTAAGCACAGTTTACGGGACCACCTCTTGCTGCATACCTCCCAGAGACCAATAAGAGCACACAGAGTTGGCCTCCTGAAATCTCCCTCGGGCAAGCGTCTTCACACAAGATTTCATTTGCTGCGCATGAGCAGAAGCGAAATCTTGCACCGATGCGCATGTGTGCGCCCAACAGGTGCGCACGCACCTGCAACGGCCTCAGAGACTGCAGCGGTAGCGCCGAAGACAGCAGTCCTTCGCTAGAAACCATATACAGTGTTTATTTCTAAGTTTGCAAACTTTTTTTCACAGTGTATAGATCTTAGTGGCCACACACTAATGGAGATTTCTCTTTCCGTGGGGAATAGGATACATCAAGAGCTGTGGGGGCGCAATGGTTCACTTTAGCAATAGCACTTATATTTATACAGGATGCGTTCCAAAAGTAATGCAATTTTTAAAAATTTATTGAATGGATTTGCACAAACATTTAAAATTCTTCAAAGTACTGTCCTTGGGCCTCTACACATTTTTCCTAGCGACTTTGCTATGACTGGTATGTGCACTGGAAGGCGTCTTCGGGGACCTCTCGCAATGTCTTCGTCACGGCTGATTGGATCTCTTCTATGGACAAATATGGATTCCTTTCACGGCTGCCCTAATCCGAGGGAACAAAAAGAAGTCTGCTGGGGCGACATCAGGACTATAGTGGGGATGGAGCAGCGTTGGCACCTGGTGTTTGGCCAGGAAGTCACGGACTCGTAGCGCATTGTGGCAAGGTGCGTTTTTCGTCCATAGAAGAGATCCAATCAGCCGTGACGAAGACCTTGCGAGAGGTCCCCGAAGACGCCTTCCAGGGTGCATACCGGTCATGGCAGAGTCGCTGGAAAAAATGTGTAGAGGCCCAAGGACAGTAGTACTTTGAATAACTTTAAGTGTTTGTGCAAATCGGTTCAATAAATTACTTTAAAAAAAAAAAATTGCATTACTTTTGGAATGCACCCCGTATATTGCTTCACAGTGCTTTACAGCCCTCTCTAAGCAGTTTACAGAACCAGCCTATTGCCCCCAATAATCTGGGTCCTCATTTTACCCACCTCGGAAGGATGGAAGGCTGAGTCAACCTTGAGCCTGGTGAGATTCAAACTGCCAGATTGCAGGCAGCCGGTAGTCAGCAGACGTAGCCTGCAGGACCATTCTTTAACCACTGTGCCACCGAGGTGACTTCTACTGATTGTCAGCAGTTCAGCAGTTTGATCCTCACCGGTTGAATTTGTGAATGCTCCAAACACTGGACGTTTTTAAGAAGATGTTGGATAAGAAGTAGCGTAGGGTTTCCTGCCTAAGCAGGGGGTTGGACTAGAAGACCTCCAAGGTCCCTTCCAAATTTGTTGTTGTTGTTATTGTTGCCAGAAGTCAAAAATAGCTGCATATAAAAGTTGATCTCCTGTTTTATATATAAATTGAATGCTGCATGGAGAGTGGGTCCTTAAGAGGCGCTCGGTGATGAAAAGAAGAACGAAGGGCGAGAATGAAGGGGTGCTGAATGGACGTGCCTCAAATGCAGATCGAGTGACCAGGGGGGCCAAAGAGCATTGTGCAGTTTAGTCATGTAATTGCAAAACAAACATAGGAAGGCAAATGGACTGACTTGACAGGAGGGTTGAAAAAGCGAGAACAGACATGGATGGATGGAGTTAATGAGATGCTGGAGAAAAAAAGAGAAATATAAGCGTAGGCAGGCAGCGTGGGAAGAACTGGGTGGAAGCAAGCTTGGATTGACACGGGAAGGACAGCTCTCTGAGTAGGATTATCTTCAAACCTCAGTTGAAGAGATCACCTTGGGGGGGGGGGAAGGAAGGGGTACAAGGCTGCTTCCCAATGCCCATTACATTGCAAAATCTATCATTTGCAGTTATGTATTTCCTTTGCATAATGACTGAGTTACGCAAGGGATGCAAATGGCATCATTTGCATCGGTGTCCGTTGGTTTCATGGGCAAATAACTCAAATCCCTGGGTCTGATGTAACTTTGTATGTGTGTGCTTTATGTAATGCCGCTATTATACCAAGGATGCGAAATTAATGCAAAATTACCATAACATTTAACTGGATGGCTTCTGTTTGCTACTTTATGGAAATGTCTGGAATGAAATTGGATCCACTGGCAAAGCCTGTTCTATGGGTTGTCTATTAAATTAAGGTTGCATTCTATTTCTTTTTTCTCATCTCAAAGTCTAATTTCTTTAGGCTTCCTAATCCTTACTTCTTCTTTTTTCATCACTTTCCTTAATGCTGCTTAACCCAAAATCGACTAGTATGATGTGTGTGGGTGTGTGTGGGTGTGTATACGTACCCCTATAAAGTGGAATCAATTACAGTGAGTATCACAAAAAATAATTTCAATTTGTCTAATCAATGAGACTGGTGAGGTATTGGTATTATTTATTTATTTATTTATTATTTATTTATTTATGTATTAATCAGGTTTGTATGCCGCCCCTCTCCGTAGACTCGGGGCGGCTAACAGCAATAATAATACAATGTAAACAAATCTAATATTTAAGTTAATTTAAAACCCCAATTTAGAAACCAATCATACAAACTAACATACCATGCATAAATTTTATAAGCTTTAGGGGGAGGGAAAGTCTCAATTCCCCCATGCCTGACGACAGAGGTGGGTTTTAAGGAGCTTACGAAAGGCAAGGAGGGTGGGGGCAACTCTGATATCTGGGGGGAGTTGGTTCCAAAGTGTCGGGGCCACCACAAAGAAGGCTCTTCCCCTGGGTCCCGCAAAACGACATTGTTTAGCTGACGGGACCCGGAGAAGACCCACTCTGTGGGACCTAACTGGTCGCTGGGATTTGTGCGGCAGAAGGCGGTCCCGGAGATATTCTGGTCCGGTGCCATGAAGGGCTTTATAGGTCATAACCAACACTTTGAATTGTGACCGGAAACTGATCGGCAACCAATGCAGACTGCGGAGTGTTGGAGTGACATGGGCGTATTTAGGAAAGCCCATGATAGCTCTTTGACTTACAACAGTTCATTTAGTGAGCGTTCATAGTTTAATGACGGTTCAAATAGTGACATGACCATTTTTCAAAGTTACAACCTTGAAGCACTCCCCATGATCATGTGACCAAAATTCATATGCTTGGCAACTAGTTTATACTTAAATGACCATTGCTGTATCCCAAGACATATAATCAGTGTGCAACAAAGTGGCAAATGCATTTTAACCTAAACAAGTGCAAAGTTACGCATATAATGGGGCAAAGAACCCCAATGATACCTACCAACTGATGGGGACCAAGCTTTCTGAGACAACCCAAGAAAGGGATCTTGGGGTTTTGGTGGACAGCTCAAGGAAGATGTCAACCAAGTGCGCAGCAGCAGTAAAAAAAAGCAAATTCCATGCTTGGCATGATTAGGAAGAGAATCGAAAATAAGTGAGTAAGTGTTGTATTGCCTCTGTACAAATCGATGGTGAGACCACACTTGGAGTACAGTGTACAGGTCATCGCACCTCTGGAAGGATATAACGGAACTGGAAAAGGTGCAAAAAAGGGCAACAAGAATGATCAAGGAAATGGAGCACCTCCTTTAAATATGTTAAAGGGTTAAATAAGGTCCAGGAGGGAAGTGTTTTTAATAGGAAAATGAACACAAGAACAAGGGGGCACAATCTGAAGTTAGTTGGGGGAAAGATCAAAAGCAACATGAGAAAATATTATTTTACTGAAAGAGTAGTAGATCTTTGGAACAAACTTCCAGCAGACTTGGTTGGTAAATCCACAGTAACTGAATTTAAACATGCCTGGGATAAACATATATCCATTGTAAGATAAAATACAGGAAATAGTATAAGGGCAGACTAGATGGACCATGAGGTCTTTTTCTGCCGTCACTCTTCTATGTTTCTATGTTTCTTATGCAACCAGGTTGCAACGCCTTGGTCTCTTCAGCCTTGAATGACAGCATTTAAGGGCTGACTAGCTCAAAGTATATAAAATCATGAATGGAATAGAAAAGGTGGAGAGAAAATAATTATTTTTATCAATAATTATCAATCTACAAAAACAAAATAATTATTTTCTCTATCACACAATACTAGGACGAGGGGGCACTCCCTAAAGTTCATAGGTAAGAAAGTGAGGACAAATAAAGGGAAATATTTTTTTCACCCAGAGGGTCCTTGGTTTATGGAATTCACTTCCAGAAGAGGTGGTGACAGCTTTCAGCCTGGATAGCTTCAAGGCAGGATTGGACTGATTCATGGATGCCAAGTGTATCATAGGTGGTTATTGAAACGGATGTCCATGTGCCGCCTCTATGTTGGTTGAGGCAGGCAGGATTCCCTTGAGTACAATTTGTTGGGGGTCAAGGGAAAGGGAGGGTTTTGCCTTCTCTTTCTGCTCAAGAACCCCAAGGACAATTGGTGGGCCACTGTGTGACACAGAATGCTGGACTCGATAGGCTTTGGCCTGATTCAGCATGGCTCTTCTTAGGTTCTTATGTTTAATCAACTTTTCCAAATGTAAGCAAAATCAACTGTTTCACTTAACAATTGCAGTGGTTCACTTAACTAGCGTGGCAAGAAAGGTCATCATGTGGGGCAAAACTCACTTAAACTCACTTGCTTAGTAACAGAAATTTTGGACCCAACTGTGGTCGTAATTTGAGGACTACCTGCATTCTTTTCTGTATGAAAAGAATTTGGACCGGGAGTCACTGCTCACAGTCACTCATGCCCTCATCACCTCGAGGCTCGACTACTGTAATGCTCTCTACATGGGGCTACCTTTGAAAAGTGTTCGGAAACTTTAGATCGTGCAGAATGCAGCTGCGAGAGCAGTCATGGGCTTTCCCAAAAATGCCCATGTAATACCAACACTCTGCAGTCTGCATTGGTTGCTGATCAGTTTCCGGTCACAATTCAAAGTGTTGGTCATCACCTATAAAGCCCTTCATGGCACCGGACCTGGGTATCTACGAGACCGCCTTCTGCCGCACGAATCCCAGCGATCGGTTAGGTCCCACAGAGTGGGACTTCTCCGGGTCCCGTCAACAAAACAATGTCGTTTGGCGGGGCCCAGGGGAAAAGCCTTCTCTGTGGCGGCCCCGGCTCTCTGGAACCAATTCCCCCCGGAGATTAGAATTGCCCCCACCCTCCTCGCCTTTCGTAAGCTCCTTAAAACCCACCTCTGCCGTCAAGCATGGGGGAACTGAGTTATTCTTTCCCCCCAGGCCTTTACAATTTATGCATGGTATGTTTGTTTGTATGTATGTTTGGTTTTACAATAAGGGTTTTTTAGTTGTTTTAGTATTGGATTTCCATGCTGTTTTTTATTACTGTTGTTAGCCGCCCCGAGTCTGCGGAGAGGGGCGGCATACAAATACAATAAATAAATAAAATAAAATAAAATAAATGATCGTTAGCCATTCATCTGCCTCAAAAAATCTATAACTGTGTATTGAAAGATCTGATGAAGGATTGTTAATAATAATAAAGTACATGGCGTTACATTAGCTAATGCTGTGTGGGGAAAAAAGTTTCCTTCCTGGGGCAATACAATATTTAATGAGAGCAATCCAAGTTAGGGGGAAATTAATCCTGCATGTTATGACAGTGCCTGTGTAATATTTTTATGTCGTTATTTATTAATTAATCAAATTTATAAGGCTGTCTTTCTCCTAGAAAGTGACCTTGGGTGGTGCACGGCAGTCCAGTAAAAGTGTAAAACCTATAAAACAGAATATTTATGCATTACATAAAGCCATTAATTATTAAAAAGCATTAAAAACTGTAAAAACAAATCTAAATCAAAAAAAGGAAATCGTAGGTGAAGGAATTTATGGTTCCTGGGAGTTAGATTGACACAACACAGATTGAAAGAAAGATAAACTTTTAACAATTTATCACTCACGAAAGCAAATTTGCATGTTATGAATGGATCCAACCGGTTCAAGCCAAAAAGATTTGGCTTTCCAATTTATGGCCTGTCAAACCCCAATTTGATATTTCAGGGTGCGAGAAAGAGACAAGGAATAAATGAGAATTTGCAGTTTATTTATGGGACGTATCTATCTCCATAATCAGTGGGGTTCTGGAAGTATAATAATGTTTTTCTTTTGTTACATTTATCTCCTACTTTTCTTCAGCCAGTTGATTCCCAACCTTTCTAATGCCGCAACCCATTAATGCAGTTTTGTGCATATTGTGGTGACCCCCAACCATAAGTCTAGCGCCATTTCTCTCAACAGAGCTTTAAGCTGATTGGCAGGTTGAGAACCATTGTGAGATGATTTAATTTTATCCTCCCATCATCACCGCAATGAAGTAGTAGAATAACAGCGTTGGAAGGGACCTTGTAGGTCATCTAGTCCAACCCCCTGCTCAAACAGGAGATTCTATACCATTTCAGACAAATGGTTGTCCAATTTCTTCTTAAAAACTTCCAGTGTTGGAGCACCCACAATTTCTGGAGGCAAGTCACTCCACCCACATGTGTCCATGTCCAAAAAAAAGGGTCAAGTTTGCTACATGTTGTTCTGTCTGAGTGCCCCCAGACTTCAACACCAACTGGAAAAAGCAGCCAGACACGCTGGTAAAAGCAAAAGCACTTTATAGTTTGAAAAATAAACACAGAGAAAAACCTGTTCTTCCCAACAGGCAGGCTATGAGGCTTCACAGCAAAGTCCTGACGGCCAGACAATACAGCAGACTTCTTGCTGGCACACACACCACTGTAGAGAATAAGCCCCCACGCCTTTTTCCCCAAGGTTTCAGCCTTCAAGGCCACAAGCCAGAATCAGAGACGCCAAAGATCACAGCCAGGTCCCAGGACTCCCAAAGATAATACTCCACAATACAGGAAGGGTGGGTCTGCCTTTTCAGCCTTTCTGGGGAGAACCACACCCAAACCCAGCTGTTACCTATTTAGGACTGGAAGTACCTGGCTAATTGTCCCCTTCGTTGTGCTGCTCTTCTCTGCCTGTGATCGATGATGGCTTGAGCATTTTCATCTAAGGACTCCGGGCTGCTTGCTGGGGAGAGCTCCACCCCAGGGGATTCTGGCTGTTCTCCCTCTCCCTCGGCCTGATATTCCTCCTCCCCTTCTGCCTGGGCCTCCTTCTCCTGTTCCTCATCCTCCCCCTCTGAGCAGGGAGCCGGCAGAGGTTCAGCCGTTCCCTGAGGAGCCTCAGACGGAATCACAACACCATCCCCCCTCGGAAGGCCCCTCCCCATCTGCCAGCGGAGAGGACGCGGTTTCTGGGGATACCGGGCGTGAAAATCCCGAATAAGGTCGGGAGCGTCCAACAACACCGCTTCCACCCAGGAGCTATCATCAGGGTCCCCCTCCACCCATTGCACCTGGTATTGGAAGCAACCGTCCACCCACCGGGAATCCATAAGGGCATGTACCATAGCCTCAGGGAGGTGGTCACGAACACACGGGGCAGGAAACATGGGAACGATGGGATGGAGCGGACAATCGGGAGGGACAGGGACTAACAGCGAACGGTGAAACACAGGGTGAACCCGCAAGTTGGCCGGCAGGGTGAGCCGGTAGGCCACCGGATTGATCACCCGTTCAACGGGAAAAGGGCCCAGGAACCGGGGATCTAATTTGTGTCTGGGTAATTCGGAGGCTATGTATTTCGTGGACAGCCACACCTGATCCCCCACCACCAAGGGGGGCACATCCCGTCTGGAGCGGTCAGCCACTCTCTTGTAGTCCTCCTTGGCCTTATTCAGGTACCTTTTGACCATCTCATGGACCGCCTGCAGCTCCGAGAGGAAGTCCTCGGCAGCAGGCACCGGGGAATCGAGGAGGGTCAAGGGAAAGAAGCGAGGATGGAAGCCATAATTGGCGAAAAAGGGCGTGAGTCCGGTCGAGGAGTGGCGGGAGTTGTTAAACGCAAACTCCGCTACAGGGAGGAACCTGGACCAATCAGTCTGGCGATCCGCCACTACACACCTCAGGTATTGCTCCAGTATCCCTATGACCTTTTCTGTGCCTCCATCGGTCTGGGGGTGCTGCGTCGATGCGAGGCACATGGACACCTTCAGGGCCGACATCAATTCCCGCCAAAACCGGGCTGTGAATTGTGTTCCCCTGTCAGAGACCACCCGATCTGGAAGCCCATGTAACCTAAACACGTGGCTGATAAACATTTGGGCCGTGAGGTGGGCAGTGGGCACCCTAGTGCAAGGTACAAAATGGACCATCTTGGTGAGCATGTCACCGTGAAGCGAGCAGAGGAAGGCAAATGAGTTACAAAGTCAATGGACACGGCACCCCAGGGTCTCTCAGGCGTGTGCAAAGGTTGCAGTAATCCTGGCAGGGCTCCAGTCACCCCCTTGGCCGTACGACACCGGACACAGGTGGCCACATAGGAACGCACATCATCTTGGATGCGTGGCCACCAGAATGTCCGAGAGACCAGCTCCAATGTTTTGAACAGGCCAAAATGCCCCGCCACTGGACAGTCATGACACTGGGTCATAATCAACCCTCTCACTGGGCCAGCGGGAACATACAGCTGCCCCCGGTACCGAAGCAGACCGTCTTGAAATGTCCAGGGGGAATTGGGTGTTAACTCCCGCACCCTCTGCGCTACAAACCCATCCTCCCGCTGCGCCTCCCGTAAACGGCGACGCAAGTCCACTGGATCCTGAGTCGCAGCCAAAGCTGCAGGGGGTAGAACCGTCTGCAGAGGAGCCGGCTCCTTCGGGTGCGTGTACTCCGGCTTGCGCGACAAGGCGTCTGCTCGAGGGTTCTGGGCGCTGGGAGTGTACCTGATGCGGAAATTGAACCGCGCGAAAAAGAAGGACCAGCGGATCTGTCTCTGGTTCAATTTCCGAGCCGTCTGCAGATACTCGAGGTTCCAGTGGTCCGTCCGTACCTCGATTTGGTGACGGGCCCCCTCCAGGTAATGCCGCCAATGCTCAAAGGCGGCCTTCACCGCTAAGAGTTCCTTCTCCCAAATAGTATAATTCCTTTCCGAGGGAGACAATTTGCGGGAGAAGTAGGCACACAGAAACAGCATGTCACCGGGACGATGGGCTTGGAGGAGCACTGCGCCAACCGCTACATCTGAGACGTCTGTTTCCAACACAAACGGCCGAGCGGGATCAGGATGGCGCAGAAGCGGTTCCGCCATGAACGCCGCTTTCAGGGCATCAAAAGCCCGCTGTTCCGCCTCCCCCCAACCAAACGGGACTTGTTTTTGTAACAACCGAGTCAAGGGCGTGGTTAACGTGGCATACCCCGGAACAAAAGCCCGATAGTAGTTCGCAAACCCCAAAAGACGTTGTACATCTTTCACCCGTCGTGGAGGTTGCCAAGACTGAAGTGCGGCCACTTTGCCCGGGTCCATGGAAATGCCACCTGGAGACAAAATGTGCCCAAGGAATTCTACGGTAGTCTGGAAGAATTGGCACTTCTCCAGCTTGGCATACAAATGCTGCTCCCGCAACCGGAGCAGGACCCTGCGCAAATGGTCCAAATGCAAGGCATGGTTCGGGGAATACACTAAAATGTCATCAAGGTAAATCACCACAAAATGGTCCAACATGTCCCGGAACACGTCATTCATCAGATGTTGAAACACGGCCGGGGCGTTGGTGAGGCCAAATGGCATCACGGTGTATTCAAAGTGGCCGTAACGCGTGCCAAACGCTGTCTTCCACTCATCCCCGGCCCGCATCCGGACCAAATTGTACGC
The DNA here is from genome assembly GCF_031021105.1 of Erythrolamprus reginae. NCBI lineage: Eukaryota > Metazoa > Chordata > Lepidosauria > Squamata > Dipsadidae > Erythrolamprus > Erythrolamprus reginae. Next base: position 19,850,638 of record NC_091950.1, read on the forward strand.
ACTGCGCAAATCGATTTTGGTGAACACCGTTGCCGTCCGCAACCGGTCCATGAGTTCAGGGATCAAGGGCAAGGGGTACCTATTCCGCACCGTGATGGCGTTAAGGCGCCGATAGTCACAGCAGAGGCGAAGATCGCCCGTTTTCTTTTTCACGAACAAAACAGAGGCAGACAAAGGGGACTTGGATGGCCGAATAAATCCCTTGGCCAAATTCTTCTCAACAAACTCCTTGAGAGCCACAAGCTCTGGCTCTGACATGGAGTACAAACGACCAGCCGGGAGCTTGGCGTCAGGGAGCAGGTCTATGGCACAGTCGTATGTCCGATGTGGTGGTAGCCGATCCGCCTCCTTCTCGTTAAACACATCGGCGAACTCCTCGAGGCAACGGGGTAACTGGATCGCGGGAACTACTGGGCCGTGGGCTGCGCACACATGTCGGTGGTGGTCCACACACTGCAAACTGGAGAATGTGACCAGGTTCTGGGACCACACCACATGCGGGTCATGCGCGCGCAGCCACGACAACCCCAGCACGAGGGGAAAATGAAGCCCCTTGGTAACATAAAACTGCAGGGCCTCCTCATCAGTTCCGATGCACATCCGCACTGGCAGGGTCTGGAAACGGATGGGACCAGCCAGCAATACCCACCTATCGATGGTCTCCAGAGTTAACGGCGGGATGACAGGTCAAAGGGGCAAGCAATGGCGTTGGGCAAAGGCTTCGTCCAAGAAATTCGTCGTCGCCCCCAAATCCACGAGGGCTAACGCTGGATAAGTCCAAGTCCGTTGCGCAATATGCAGAGTCACCGCAAGCGTCAGGTGTCGAAACGGTCCGGACTCGGTAGCCGTGGAGTCAGGAGAAAGTGGGATCCCCGCCCGACCTAGTGTTGCCACCAAGCCGGGCCTCCCTCGTTTCCCGACTGTTCCGGCGATGGAGGACGCCCAGACAAAGGCCCCGCCATCAGAGAGTTCATGACAGGGATGGGGACACAAGGGGTTGCCTCCTGGAACTGCACGAGGGACGCCATGGGAAGCACGGGAGAGCTGGAGGGTACGGGAACGACGGCAGCCACCGTGCTCCGCCTCTTGTGGGGACAAACGACAGCAAAATGTCCCGGGGCCCCGCAATAAAAACACAACCCTGCCGCCCGCCGACGCCCTCGTTCCTCCGGGGTCTGTCGGGGTCGTGCGTAACTCACGTCCATCGGCTCCCCGGCGGCAACACGATCCATCAGGCGTGGAGGCAGCGCTGGTGAAAAACGTCGGGGTGCAGGGACCGGAGCTGGGGTGCCTACGGTCGACAACCCCCGCCGCGGAACAGGTGTCGGCGGGACGCCTGACGCACGGGGGTTGGACCGTCCCGCTCGACGGACTTCCCTGGCCAACAGTCTGGCCTCTATGGCCAAGCAATGCCGCTCCAAAGCGTCCAAAGTGCCGGGCAGCACCTCATGCACTAGTTCATCTAACATAGTGTCCGATAGTCCGTCCTGAAAGGCCTCGATCAGGGCAGCCTCATTCCACTGGACTTGCCCGGCCAGAGACCGAAAGTCAGCCATGTAGTCCGCCAGGGGACGCGAACCCTGGCGCAGTTGCTTCAGCGCCCGCGTGGCCGTCTGCTCCTGCACCGGGTCCGCAAATGGGTGCCGCAGCAGGTCACAGAAAGCAGCATAGCAGGTCATCCCGAGCCAGGTAAGGAGCCACCCAAGACGCTGCAGGGCCAGCCAACAGGCTACACAGAAACGCCACCTTGTGGTCATCCCCCGGGAAGTGCATCATCTGGGCGTTGATAAAGAGCTGCACCTGGCTCTGGAACGCAGAAAACAGCCGCCGGTCCCCCCAGAACTTTTCCGGCATCGCCACAAAACATTTCCTTCTGGGCAAAGGTGCTGGAGGAGGTACCACAGGGGCCGGCTGGGGTGGGGCCGGCTGGGACAAAACCTCCACCTGGCGTTGTAACATCAGGACCGGCTGGGTCAACTGGGCAATGTCCCCTCGCAACTCTGCAAAGACAGCCTGCATGTCAGCTGCAGAAACGTCCATGGTGGCAGGCAAAAACAGGAAGCCAAAAAGCAAAAAATGCCCAACAAGGAACCAGCAGCAGAGAACAAGAAAAATAAACAACCAAACCACCCCTCCAAAATGAGAACCAGGTGTCTGGTGGTTGGTGGAGTATTATACTGTTCTGTCTGGGTGCCCCCAGACTTCAACACCAACTGGAAAAAGCAGCCAGACACGCTGGTAAAAGCAAAAGCACTTTATAGTTTGAAAAATAAACACAGAGAAAAACCTGTTCTTCCCAACAGGCAGGCTATGAGGCTTCACAGCAAAGTCCTGACGGCCAGACAATACAGCAGACTTCTTGCTGGCACACACACCACTGTAGAGAATAAGCCCCCACGCCTTTTCCCCCAAGGTTTCAGCCTTCAAGGCCACAAGCCAGAATCAGAGACGCCAAAGATCACAGCCAGGTCCCAGGACTCCCAAAGATAATACTCCACAATACAGGAAGGGTGGGTCTGCCTTTTCAGCCTTTCTGGGGAGAACCACACCCAAATCCAGCTGTTACCTATTTAGGACTGGAAGTACCTGGCTAATTGTCCCCTTCGTTGTGCTGCTCTTCTCTGCCTGTGATCGATGATGGCTTGAGCATTTTCATCTAAGGACTCCGGGCTGCTTGCTGGGGAGAGCTCCACCCGGGGGGATTCTGGCTGTTCTCCCTCTCCCTCGGCCTGATATTCCTCCTCCCCTTCTGCCTGGGCCTCCTCCTCCTCCTCCTGTTCCTCCTCCTCCCCCTCTGAGCAGGGAGCCGGCAGAGGTTCAGCCGTTCCCTGAGGAGCCTCAGACGGAATCACAACACATGTACATGTGGAAAAAAAATGGATCTTCACCAGGGGTGACATTCAAATTTTTTCTCTATCTGTTCTATGGGCGTGGCTTAGTGGGCGTGGCCAATCCAATCCCGCCAAGTCACGCCCACAGGACCGACAGAAAAGTTCAGCCAAGTCTTCTAGCATTCAACCTGGCCAGCAAACCTGAAAATCAGGGAATTATCAGGGAAATCGGTTCAGTAAATATCAGGAAATTATCAAGGAATTTGGGAAAAAACCAGAATAAATCAGGGGGAAAAACCAAACTGTATTAAAATGTTTAAAAGTCTTATATATAAAATGTGATGTAACTCAAAAAAAAAAGAGAAGAAGATGCAGTGATGTAGCAATGCAGAATCAAATATTGTATTTATTGTATTGTATCATTGTTTTTGCAAAGAGACTGGAAATTAATAAATTCTATTTTTAAAAAAACATGTTTAAATGTCAGAGGAAAATCATGCAAAAAAAAAAAAAATAGGATCGTGCTGCCAAGCAGAGTCAAGCAAAAATGAGCCTAACTGTGGCAACAATTTGCTTCCTCAGCTACCAATATTTCTCCATGGCTTAGCCATTTGGTATGACGTCATCTACGCCCGCGCCTTAACTAGATTCCAAGTTACAGGGAAATGTCAGGGAATTTCAAAATACTTTCCCTCTGGACACCCTGTGTTTGCTCTGTGTGTATGAGCCCAAGAGGAGGAGAGAAGGAGTGAGTGGGAGAGGTGGGGAGGGGCCAGTCCAGAGGTCGGTTCCTCCCTGGACCACACTATTAGGAACCCACCACTGCCTACCAGGCTTCAGAAAGGCCTGTGTGCATGCGTGGGGGCAGCGCGTGGGGGGTTGCGCATTTGTGGTGAGGGATGGAAGGGGTGTGGGCATGTGCACACGTACCAGTGAAGGGCTGCATTTTTTTACTACTACCCTGTGGGTGTGGCTTATTTTGTGGGTGTGGCTTGGTGGCCATGTGACCAGGTGGGAGTGGCTTGATGATCATGTGACTTGGGGGTGGCTTAAAAGTCATGTGACTGGCTTAAAGGTGGCCAACTTGACATCACTCACATCAAAGGTTTGGGTTAGGGTGCCTGGCCTCTCTTCGCCTCAAAGAGATACAATTTCCCTGTTTACTATTACCGAACATCCAAAATATACTATTTAATTCTATGTATATATGCCATATGTGTACATACATATTACACACAGGCACACAAAAATATACATTATCTACTATATAAACTATAATGGATTTTTTTTATTCCCCTCACCTCACCTTCTTCCTTCGGCAGCGACTGTCCTCCTCCTCTTCCTCCTCCCACCCCAATTCCGAGCTTTTATTTCTTTCCTGATGGATTTGCAGGCATTATTTGCTTTTACATTGATTCCTATGGGAATAATTGCTTCTACTTACAAACTTTTCTACTTAAGAACCTAGTCACGGAACGAATTAAGTTTTTAAGTAGAGGTACCACTGTAGTTACCAAAGGGGAAATCTTGCGCATGAGTCAGACGAACACTTTATGTATAAGTTAATTTTTGAGAATAAAAGAAGTTTCTTTTTTTTCTTGCATTCTGCCCGGGGGATCGATAAACCTTTCACAAACTGTTATCTATTTAAGTCCTGGCTCCCATAAAAAGAATGTAGGGGGGGGGAGGATTTATCCCCTTGACTGTAGTCAAAGAACTCAATCCCAAAATAACATCGCAGGCCTCCTTTGTGCATAATGATTTGCTGGGGGAAAGAGCTTAATTTAAAAGCTCATTGCCATTCAAACCCATCCTGTTTTAATTGCACAGCCTTGGCAATTGTGGGAGTTAAAAGGGCATCTCTGAGTATGTACTAAGTTATATTCTTCCCCAATCCCCCTGGAGGTTTGCAACATACAAAGGATGTTACATGTGTGAGTTATCTCTTTTGACCTTTGGCTATTTTGGGTGGTGGTCAACCTGCTTCGCTTCTACACTTTTGGTGCCCATTTTTCAGCCTGCTCATTCACCTGCAGAAATCAACAATTAATTCATTTTGCTAATACAGAACTGCCAATACAATACTCAGATTGAGGACTCCTTTCCCCCAAGTGCATTATTTTCCATTTGGAAACATTAAACTGCAGTTTCCATTGCTTTGACCACTTATCTAGTAAAGCTAAATCATTTGCCATATTACAGACGCCTCCACTGCGCCTTTAGAGCAATGATTTAATTAATTAATTAATTAATTAATTAATTTTATTAATTAGATTTGTATGCCGCCCCTCTCCGTAGACCATAGGTCAACCTGCTTCGCTTCTACACTTTTGGTGCCCATTTTTCAGCCTGCTCATTCACCTGCAGAAATCAACAATTAATTAATTAATTAATTAATATTAATTAATATATTAATAATTAACAATTAATATGAGCCGAGGTGGCGCAGTGGGTAGAGTGCAGTACCTCAGGCCACTAAAGCTGACTGCTGGATCTGTAGGTCAGCAGTTCAAATCTCATCACCGGCTCAAGGTTGACTCAGCCTTCCATCCTTCCGAGGTGGGTAAAATGAGGACCCGGATTGTGGGGGGCAATACGCTGACTCTGTTAAAAAGTGCTATTGCTAACATGCTGTAAGCCGCCCTGAGTCCAAGGAGAAGGGCGGCATAAAAAACCTGAATAAATAAATAAAATAATAAAATGTAATTTATTCAACTTCTAAACTGCTCAATCATGTAGGACTCAGGGCGGCTTACAACAATAAAAAATAATACAATAGTACACTAATAAAAAAAGAAGTCGAACATCAACAGTAGATTAAAACCCTATTACAACCAGTGTTCCCTCTAATTTTTTTTTGAGGTGGGCGGAAAAGTATAGTGTCTGAGCGGCAGTCCCTTTGGGACTGGGCGGCATAGAAATAATAATAAAATTTCCCTCTCGGCTTCTGGGCAGGTTTGGAAAACTCTGAGTTGATGATGATTTTTAAGTGAGCGATTGCTCACTGCTCAGCTTAGAGGGAACTATGCTGGGCAGCACAGAAATAATTAATAAATAAATAAATAAATAAACAAACAAACAAACAAACAAACAAACAAATAAATAAAAACCCCACCCTGTTTTGCCTCAGAGAATTTCAAAATAAAATACTGTACTGTGTGTCTATAACAGTGAGCTCATAATAGGGCAACTCTATCAATATCAAAATGCCACTTAAATAGTTGAGCTAGTTTCAAACTAGATTTTGATGTTCTTTCTCTCTTCCTTACTCCCATTCTTTTTCTTTCTCTTTTCCTTCCTCTCTTTTTTCTATCTGTTTCTCTCTCTTCCTCTCTTCCTCTCTCTCTCCTTCCCTCTCACTCTTTCCCTCTCGGCTTCTGGGCAGGTTTGGAAAACTCTGAGTTGATGATGATTTTTAAGTGAGCGATTGCTCACTGCTCAGCTTAGAGTGAACTATGATTACAACCCTAATGAACCTATTATACCCCCCCCCCCCAAAAAAAATCAATCTAACAAACATACATACCAGCCGAACATAATTCGGGCACGTCTGATGTTAGAAAAGCCAGTAGAATGGAAACAGTGCTAACATCGGGAGGGGTGTGTGTGTTTCCATAGAGCCGGGGCAGCAACAGAAAAGGCCCTACCCCACAGTCCCGCCAACCTACATTGTTTAGTTAATGGGATCTGGAGGAGGCTGATTCTATAATAATAATAACAACAACAGAGTTGGAAGGGACCTTGGAGGTCTTCTAGTCCAACCCCCTGCTTAGGCAGGAAACACTACACGAATTCAAACATATAGTTATCCAACATCTGCTTAAAAACTTCCAGTGTTGGGGCATTCATAACTTCTGGAGGTAAGCTGTTCCACTGATCAACCGTTCTGACTGTCAGGAAATTTCTTCTTAGTTCTAAGTTGCTTCTCTCCTTGTTTAGTTTCCACCCATTGCTTCTTGTTCTACCCTCAGGTGCTTTGGAGAATAGGTTGACTCCTTCTTTGTGGCAACCCCTGAGATATTGGAAGACTGCTATCATGTCTCCCTTAGTCCTTCTTTTCATTAAACTAGCCATGCCCAGTTCCTGCAACTGTTCGTCATATGTTTTAGCCTCTAGTCCTCTAAAACAGTGTTTCCCAACCTTGGCAACTTGGAGATATTTGGACTTCAACTCCCAGAATTCCCCAGCCAGCGAATGCTGGCTGGGGGATTCTGGGAGTTGAAGTCCAAATATCTCCCAAGTTGCCAAGGTTGGGAAACACTGCTCTAAAACCTCTGATATGGCAGCCTTTGTCAATATACTGAGTTTACCAGCCATTACAAGGAAGTGGAAGTGATGTGCTGGACTCAAACTCAACCCAGATAAGATGGAGTGGCTGTGGGTTCTGCCTCCCAAGGACAATTCCATCTATCCATAACCCTGGGGGGGGGAATTATTGACCCCCTCAGAGAGGGTACGCAACTTGGACGTCCTCCTTGATCCACAGCTCACATTAGAGAACCATCTTTCAGCTGTGACGAGGGGGACGTTTGCCCAGGTTCGCCTGGTGCACCAGTTGCGGCCCTATCTGGATCCGGACTCGTTACTCACAGTCACTCATGCCCTCATCACCTCGAGATTCGACTACTGTAATGCTCTCTACATGGGGCTACCTTTGAAAAGTGTTCGGAAACTTCAGATCCTGCAGAATGCAGCTGCGAGAGCAATTATGAGCTTCCCCAGGTATACCCATGTTACACCAACACTCCACAGTCTGCATTGGTTTCCGGTCACAATTCAAAGTGTTGGTTTTGACTTACAAAGCCCTTCATGGCATCGGACCAGAATATCCCCGGGACCGCCTTCTGCCGCACGAATCCCAGCGACTAATTAGGTCCCACCCTCCTTGCTTTTCGTAAACTCCTTAAAACCCACCTCTGCCGTCAGGCATGGGGGAACTGAGATAATTCCCCCAGACCTATACTGTTTATGTTTGGTATGTTGTGTGCATGTTTTTTAAATTATGGGTTTTTAGTTTTAATTATTATATTTGTATTATATATTGTTTCTATTACTGTTGTGAGCCGCCCCGTGTCTACGGAGAGGGGCAGCATACAAATTAAATAAACAAACAAACAAATAAATAAATAAATAAATAAAGTGGTATTAACACTTCACATGATCTTGATTTTATACCTCTGATAATGCAGCCTAGAACTGTGTTGGCTTTTTTGGCAGCTGCTGCACACGGCTGGCTCATATTTACCGTAAATGGTTGTCCACTAGGACTCCAAGATCCCTCTCACAGTTGCTATTGTTGAGCAAGGTGCCACATATACTGTACCTATGCATTTTGTTTTTCTTACCCAAATGTAGAACCTTACTTTTTTCACCATTGAATTTCATTTTGTTAGATAGGGGAGTGATTGGGGAAATGGAGGCTAAAATGGAGGACAAGCATATAATGGACAATTGCAGGAATTGAGGAGATCTAGTCTAATGACGAGAAGGAATAGGGGTGATATACATAGCAATTTTAGAGTACAGTACTTGATGGACTGTCACGGAAAAAAGGAGTCAATTTATTCTCCAAAGCACCTCAGGGTAGGACAGGAAGTCCTAGGTAGAACATAATTAAAGAATGATCCAGCCTAGAACTAAGGAGAAATTTATTGACAGTAAGATCAAGTAATCAGTGGAGCAGCTGGCGTCCAGAAATTGTGGATGTTTCCATCACTGGAAATTTTCAGGAAGAGATTGGACTGCCATTTGTCAACAACAACAACAATAATAACAATAATAATAACAATAATAACAATAATAATAATACATAATACATAATAATAATTTATTAGATTTGTATGACACCCCTCTCTGAAGACTCGGAGCAGACTCGGAATGGTATACGCCAGTGACGGCGAAACCTTTTTGGTTTGTGTGCCAAAAGGGGTGTGTGTGTGTGTTTGTGTGTGTGTGTGTGTGTGTGCTAGCATGTGTACATGTGCCCACAGCCCTTCCCTTCCCCCCACACATGTGCCCCCCTGCGCATGTGCACAGGACTTTCTGAAGCCTGGTAGGTGGGGGAAAAAATCCCCCAACGGGCAAACCGGAAGTTCAGGAAAATGCACTTCCGGTTTGTCGTTGTGCTCCTTTTTTACACTCCGGAAGGTTCAGTGAAGTTTCCCAAAAGCTCAGAGTGCACAAAAACTAGCACAATGGGGAAACCAGAAGTTTGGAAAATGCACTTCTGGTTTGCCCATTGTGCCGTTATTTGCACTTTGGGGCTTCGGGAAGCTTCCTTGAACCCTCTGGAGTGCAAGAAACAGCACAACGGCAAGCCGGAAGTGCGTTTTTCCAAACTTTCAATTTGTGTGTTGAAACACCTGGAGGATGAAATAGCCTTCGTCAAGGCTGAAAATCAACTGGCCAGCACATGTATGCGCAGTGGAGCTGAAATAGGGCAAAGTCTAGTGTGCCCTCCAATAAGGCTCCATGTGCCACCTGTGGTATGCATGCCATAGATTCGCCATCACGGGTATACGCTGTCCTCGAGGTCAGACTAGAAGACCTCCAAGGTGCTTTCCACCCCTATTATTCTATTCTATACTCTTCTACTCTAAACCCAACTATCTCCAGGGCTGGGGGAGAGGCCCAGAATCCCCCAGGGAATTCCCTTCCCTGTTTTTAGTCCAGCATCTTCACCCTTGACATCCCTGTTTGGGCTGAGAGAGAAGAATTGAGTGAGTTCTTATGTTGATTCCTGGTGACATAACCCTATTTTAGTGAACAGTAGCTCAAAGTAATGGCTTAACCAAGCCAATGCTATTGTTTCCTCAATTTAGAGCAGTGGTTCTCAACCTTTCTAATTCCGTGACCCCTTAATACAGTTCCTCATGTTGTGGTGACCCCCAGCCATAAGTCTAGTGCCATTTCTCCCAACACAACTTTAAACTGATTGGCAGGAAGGTCAGAAGGACACCCCCACTGTAAACGCCTGATTGGTCGGATTGTAAACATACGTTACAAGTAGTGTTGGGCGAACCCAACGAAGTTCGGGTTTGGCGAACTCACCTGAACTTTGCCGTGAAGTTCGGGTGAGTTCGCCGAACCCGAACCCTAACTTTTGCTTGCAGCAAACCGCTGCGGCGTCCTTTTCTGTAAAAATAAAAATATAAATAAATAAATAAATAAATAAATAAATAAATAAATAAATAAATAAATAAATAAATCCTTTTATTTTTGCAGAAAAGGATGCCACAGTGGTGCTGCAAGCAAAAGGAGGGGGGAAATCTCACGAAGGGATTCCGGGGGCGGGGCTTTGACGTCACGGAGACTCCTTCCTCCCCGTTTCGGCCGGCCAGGAAGTAGTCTCCATGACGTCAAAGCCCCGCCCCCAGAATCCCTTCGTGGGATTTCCCACCCCCTTTTGTTTGCAGCGCCACAAGCAAAAGGAGGTGGGAAATCCCACGATGGGATTCCCCACTCTCCTTCCGGGCGATGGCGTTTTGCGGTGTTCGGCCGAACCCGAACTTTACCCGAACTTTTTAAAAAGTTCGGGTTCGGCAAGCCAAACACTGCAAAGTTCAGCACAAACCCAAACTTTGCAGGTTCATTCGCCCAACACTAGTTACAAGGTGCCAGAATAGAAGCTTTAGTTTGTTTGTTTGTTTGTTTGTTTGTTTGTTTGTTTGTTTGTTTGTTTGTTTGTTTGTTCGTTCGTTCGTTCGTTCGTTCATTCATTCATTCATTCAATTTTTATGCCGCCCTTCTCCTTAGACTCAGGGCGGCTTACAACATGTTAGCAATAGCACTTATTAACAGCTAGGCTATTGCCCCCACAATCTGGGTCCTCATTTTACCCACCTCGGAAGGATGGAAGGCTGAGTCAACCTTGAGCCGGTGATGAGATTTGAACCGCTGACCTTCAGATCTGCAGTCAGCTTCAGTGGCCTGCAGTACAGCACTCTACCTGCTGCGCCACCCCGGCTCTTGCTCCTAACACCTAAGTAACCTAGTTCCTAACACCATGGGAAATTTGTCTTTTCCCATGGTCTTAGGCAGCCCCTGTGAAATGGACATTCGACCCCCAAAGGGCTCCCGACCCCCAGGTTGAGGACCACTATTTTAGAGCCTATGAAATGGCCTATTGGGATCAAAGTAAGTTTAATTGAGCCCAACACTCTCTTTCCGGTGGCGAGGAAGGTAGCAAGCAATCTGGAAATCTACCAACATCTCTTACTGCCTCACTTGCCTTTAGCATTTTGGGAACACAAGGCAAAATGCTGCCTACGGACAAACCATTATTTATTTATCACATTTATACAGCCAACTAAGTTACAGAATGAGACTCTGGGAAGGAGAATTGTACATTCAGACTTGCAAGTTGCTGTTAAGGTTTACCATAAAGTATATTTTCTCCCAAATTAAAAGGCGCTTGCTCCTTGAGAGGAAAGTTATGGCAAACTTAGTGTCAGTCCGAAAGCAAAAACTTCAGAAGAGAAGGATTTAGGGCTAGTGATTTTTGACAGTCTCAAAATGGGTGAACAGTGCGGTCAGGCGTTAGGGAAAGCAAGTAGAATGCTTGGCTGCATAGCTAGAGGTATAACAAGCAGGAAGAGGGAGATTGTGATCCCGCTGTCTAGAGCGCTGGTGAGACCTCATTTGGAATAATGTGTCCAGTTCTGGAGACCTTACCTACAAAAAGATATTGATAAAATTGAATGGGTCCAAAGACTGGCTACAAAAATGGTGGAAGTTCTTAAACATGAAACCTATCAGGAAAGAATGAACTCAATCTGTGTAGTCTGGAGGACAGAAGGAAAAGGGGGGACATGATCGAAACATTTAAATATGTTAAAAGGTTAAATAAGGTTCAGGAGGGAAGTGTTTTTAATAGGAAAGTGAACACAGGAACAAGGGGGCACAATCTGAGGTTAGTTGGGGAAAGATCAGAAGCAACATGAGAAAATATTATTTTATTGAAAGAGTAGTAGATGCTTGGAACAAACTTCCAGCAGATGTGGTTGGTAAAACCACAGTAACTGGATTTAAACATGCCTGGGATAAACATGTATCCATCCTAAGATAAAATACAGGGAATAGTATAAGGGCAGACTAGATGGACCATGAGGTCTCTTTCTGCCATCAATCTTCTATGTTTCTATGAACAACTATCTCAACAAAAACAATAAAAAATTTGGGCTCAATTGCGTTCATAAGTCAAAGATTTGGTTCTGCCATCTGGTTGGGGTGGTGTAAGGTTTCCTGCTTGAGCAGGGGGTTGGACTTGATGACCTGCAAGGTCCCTATCAACTCTCATAATAAATAAAAATAAAATAAATAAATTTACCTGCAATCCGGTGGAGGCAGTCCCTCCACTAATATAAATTAGGGCCAATAAATTTGCCTCTGCCTTTTTATACAGAGTCACGAAAATATTTATTTATTGGATTTGTATTTAGCAATAGCATTTAGACTTATATACTACTTCACAGTGCTTTGCCAACCCTCTCTAAGTGGTTTACAGAAATTAAGCACATTGCCCCCAACAATCTGGGTCCTCATTTTACTGACCTTGCAAGGATGGGAGGCTGAGTCAACCTTGAGCCTACTGAGATTCGATCTGCCAAACTGCTGGCAGCCGGTGATCAGCAGAAGTAGCTTGCAGTAATGCACTCTAACCTCTAAACCACGGAGGCTCACTGATTTGCAGTGAGTTTCATAGATTGGAGATGCCAATCTGGTGAGATCCAAGAGATGACGATGACCACGCATAATTTTTCAATGCAAGGATTTTGAGTAGAGGAGATAAATATATATGATATTTCCTTCCCTCCCTAACTCTTCCCCGGCGAGGGGAAAATAAAAAATAAACCACCAGCTGCTCCTGCAAAAAAAGGAAAACCAATTACAATAATAGCTGCTTGGGGAGGGAAGAGGGAAATTAATAAAAATTGCCAAGTACCAACTGCTGAAAAACTATTGATCATCCCACAGGCAAATGTAATGAGAGTTACAATGAGCTAATGAATTCCTTCCTCTTCAGCCTGGAAAAATTGGCTTTTATTTTCAAACGGGGGGGGCTGAGAGAACAAGCCACTAAAAGATGAAAGCCTTTCGAAATTAGCTTTGATGACTAGTGAAGGGGGGGGGGATGAAAAACAAAACTCCCAGTAAATTGATGGAGGAGAGGATGAGCTCAAGAAGCACTTGTTAAATAAGATAACCAAATGGAAACATCAAGTTCAGAGCCAGTTGTCCTTGGTATGTATACTGGTTCCTGTATAAAGCAACAGTTCTCAAACATTTTTATCTCCTTAAAAATGCCTGAGGACCTCAAAGAGCTTTGGTTTATGTGGGTTGTATCTGTCAGTGTTTATCATGATCCCAAATATGCCCATGTTACAGCAACACTCCGCAGCTGCATTGGTTGCCGATCAGTTTCCGGTCACAATTCAAAGTGTTGGTTATGACCTATAAAGCCCTTCATGGCACTGGACCAGATTATCTCAGGGACCGCCTTCTGCTGCACGAATCCCAGCGACCAGTTAGGTCCCACAGAGTGGGTCTTCTCCGGGTCCCATCAACCAAACAATGCCGCTTGGCGGGACCCAGGGGAAGAGCCTTCTCTGTGGCGGCCCTGGCCCTCTGGAACCAACTCCCCCCAGAGATTAGAATTGCCCCCACCCTCCTTGCCTTTCGTAAGCTACTTAAAATCCACCTCTGCCGTCAGGCATGGGGGAACTGAGATACTCTTTCCCCCTAGGCCCTTACAATTTTATGCATGGTATGTCTGTATGTATGTTTGGTTTTTATAATAATGGGTTTTTAATTGTTCTTAGTATTGGATTATTATTGTATGCTGTCTTGTTATTGCTGTTAGCCGCCCCGAGTCTTCCGAGAGGGGCGGCATACAAATCCAATAGATAGATAGATAGATAGATAGATAGATAGATAGATAGATAGATAGATAGATAGATAGATAGATAGATAGATAGATAATTCCCTCAACACTCTCAAACTACTGTATTTTTCGGAGTATAAGATGCACCTTTTTCCTCCCTAAAAGGGACTGATAATTTGGGTGTGTCTTATACTCTGAATGTAGGGGGTTTTTTTTAGCACTAACTAGCTGCTAATGATCTTCCCAGCTCCTACCTTGGACTAACTTGCTCCAAATAATAATAATAATAATAATAATAATAATAATAATAATAATAATAATAATAATAATAATTTATTAGATTTGTATGCCACCCCTCTCCGAAGACTCGGGGTGGTTCACAACAATAATAAAAAACAATATAGCGAAACAAATCTAATATTAAAAAAGAAGCATATAAAACCCTATCATATTTAAAAACCAAACAGCACATACATACCAAACATAAAATATAAAGAGCCTGAGGGAAAGGTGTCTCAACTCCCGCATGCCTAGCGGTATAGGTGGGTCTTGAGTAGTTTTCGAAAGACAAGGAGTTTCTTTCCAGCCCTAACCGGGTGCTAGTGATGTTCCCAGCTCTTACCCGCTTGCAAGCTCTTTCACTGTTACTCTCTGCAAAGAACATTTTCCAAACCCTGTCTTTGTAGTTTGATTTTCATTGCTTTACTTGCTCCTAATGTTACTTTTTAGCGCTAACCATGTGCTAGCAATGTTCCCAACTTATTATTATTATTATTTATTAGATTTGTATGCCGCCCCTCACCGAAGATTCGGGGAGGGGCGGCATACAAATCTAACCAGCTTGGTAACTCTTACCAGCTTACAAGATCTTTCATTGTTACTCTCCGTGAAGAATGTTTTCCAAGCCCTAAGTCTTTGCAGGGTTTTTTTCCATTGCTCTAAATGTTTCTTTCCAGGTGCTGAGGATGTTCCCAGCTCTTACTGGCTTGCAAGCTCTTTCATTGTTACTCTCTCCAAATAAAGTTTTTTTAAAGCCCTAACCAGGGGATAAAATAACGGGCTGAAGCTGACCAGACTAAGGACGCTAGTCAGATGAATACCTGGTAAGCAGATTCTTTCCCCTATTTTCCTCTCCAAAAATTAAGGTGCATCTTATACTCCAGTGCCTTTTAATCTCCGAAAAATACAGTATTTACTAAATCTGCACTACTATTACTACTCTTTTTTTCTCATCATTCCTATCACCCATCTCCTCCCACTTATGACGTATGACTGTAACTTGTTGCTTGTATTCTTAAGATTTTTCTTAAAATTGATTTTTTCCTGATTGCTTATTTGACTCCTATGACAATCATTAAGTGTTGTACCTCATGATTCTGGACAAATGTATATTTTCTTTTATGTACACTGAGAGCATATGCACCAAAGACAAATTGTCTCTAATCACACTTGGCCAATAAAGAATTCTGTTCTGTTCTGTTCCTTTCCATTCCATTCCATATTAGAAATTAAATGGAGACAGATTAAAATACAAATAGTCCTCAACATGACTGCCCATCATAGTCATAATGGTTATGAAATGACCAACCCAATTTTACAATTTTTGTGTGTGGCCGTCATTAAGCAAACCAATTTACTGTGGACTGGTTTTGCTGAAAACTGTAAGTAAAGCCATCATAAAACGTGGACTGCGGGAATGTTGCAAACATCTGTAAATGTGGGCCAGCTGTTGAGTGCCCAACATGAAATCATGTGACTGAGTGGGAGGGGCGGCCACTGGAACTTCAGAATTGGGAATTTCATAACTATCCCCAGGTACATCCATTCTTAACTATGAACAGCCATTAAGCATCCGGTTTTAATTGAGGACTACCTGGATTTTTTAAAAAATTGGTTTGTGAATACAGCGGTACCTCTACTTACGAACTTAATTCGTTCCGTGACCAGGTTCTTAAGTAGAAAAGTTTGTAAGAAGCAATTTTTCCCATAGGAATCAATGTAAAAGCAAATAATGCGTGCGATTGGGAAAACCACAGGGAGGGTGGAGGGCCTGTTTCCTCCCAGGAGATTTCCAGAGAGGCCCCATGGAGGGTTCTCCCCACCTTTTCCGGTCCTGTTTCTTCCCAGGAGATTCCTAGGGAGGCCCACGGAGGCTTCTCCCTGCCTTTTGTGGTCCTGTTTCCTCCCAGAAGATTCCTAGAGAGGCCGCACGGAGGCTTCTCCCTGCCTTTTCTGGTCCTGCTTCCTCCCAGGAGATTCCTAGACAGGCCCCACGGAGGCTTCTCCCTGCCTTTTCCGGCCCTGTTTCCTCCCAGGAGATTCCTAGGGAGGCCCACGGAGGCTTCTCCCTGCCTTTTATGGTCCTGTTTCCTCCCAGGAGATTCCTAGAGAGGCCCCACGGAGGCTTCTCTCTGCCTTTTCCGGTCCTGTTTCCTCCCAAGAGATTTCTAGAGAGGCCCCACGGAGGCTTCTCCCTGCCTTTTCCGGTCCTGTTTCCTCCCAGGAGATTCCTAGAGAGGCCCCATGGAGGCTTCTCCCTGCCTTTTCCAGTCCTGTTTCCTCCCAGGAGATTCCTACAGAGGCCCCATGGAGGCTTCTCCCTGCCTTTTCCAGTCCTGTTTCCTCCCAGGAGATTCCTAGAGAGGCCCCACGGAGGCTTCTCCCTGCCTTTTCCTGTCCTGTTTCCTCCCAGGAGATTCCTAGAGAGGCCCCACAGAGGCTTCTCCCTGCCTTTTCTGGTCCTGTTTCCTCCCAGGAGATTCCTAGAGAGGCCCCACGGAGGCTTCTCCCTGCCTTTTCCGGTTACAGTTTTGGAGGCTCAGGTTTGTTGGTGGAAAATGGCAAAAAAGAAGAAGAGAAGAGGCAAAAAAATCTTTAACACCCGGTTCTTATCTAGAAAAGTTTGTAAGTAGAGGCGTTTGTAGGTAGAGGTACCCCTGTACCTTGAAAGAGTCTCTCGGGGACTTCCAAGGGGTCTCCGTGCCCCACATTTTGAGAACTACTGTTGTAAAGCAATGCTGAGAGTTCCCATCTGCTTCCCTCTGCAGGATTCAGAAGCAGGTGAGTGACCAGTTGCTAAATTAAATGGTGTTTAATCTTGCAAATGAAACTCAGTGTGTGTGTTTTCAAATGAGTCTTGACTCCTGGCGAGTAGACGGATAACTGATGTTTTTTAAGCACGTTTCTGGAAGAGACTTGCCCTTGCTGAGAGCGAGGGACTGGCTCAAGGTCACCCAGAGCTGGCTATTGTGCCTAAGGCAGGATTACAACTCACAAATCTCTCAGCGTCCAGTCCAGTGCTTTGAATCATGAGGCCGGTGATGGCAAACCTTCTCCTTGTGTGCCAAAAATGGGAGTGTGTGAGCACGCTAGCGTGCCGACACACAATCCCCCCTTGGGCTATTTTTCACCTTCAGGCTTCCCTGCAGCCTCCAGAGTGTGGAAAACGGCCCAATGGGCAAATCAGAAGTTTGAAAAATGAACTTCCGGTTTGCCCATTGGGCACTTTTTCTCACTTTGGAGGCTGACGGGAAGCCTCCTGAAACTTGGAGAGGCCAAAAACAGCCTTCCCCACGGCTGAAAATCAGCTGGACGGTGTGTGCATATCTACTGGAGCTCACGTAGGGCAATGCCCAAGGGCGGATTCCACTTACCGCCTCTACCGGTGCAATTCTTGTGGAGCTCCGTGACCCCAGCATGTGCGTCCGCGCACCCAAGCAATATTTTGCATCTGCATATGCACAGGAGCAAGATCCCAGCGGACGATTAGGTCCCACAGAGTCGGCCTTCTCTGGGTCCCGTCGACTAAACAATGTCGTCTGGCGGGACCTAGGGGAAGAGCCTTCTCTGTGGTGGCCTCGGCCCTCTGGAATCAACTCCCCCAAGAGATTAGAACTGCCCCTCCTCACCTTCCGCAAGATGTTGAAGACCCATTTATGTCGCCAGGCATGGGGGGACTAATCCCCCCCCTTCTGACTTGTAGCATTTGAGAGTGGTGTGATTGTGTAGCATTGATTGTTTTTAGTAATAATGGGTTTTAACTTAGTTTTTTTTTAATATTAGATTTGTATTGTATTGTTGTTGTTGTGAGCCGCCCCAAGTCCTCAGACAGGGGCAGCATACAAATCTAATAAATAATAATAATAATAATAATAATAATTATTATTATTATTATTATTATTATCATTTTTATTATTATTATTATTTATTAGATTTATATGCCAAGGCAGGATTAAAACTCGCAAATCTTTGTTATTATTATTATTATTATTATTATTATTATTATTATTATTATTATCTCACGAGGGGACACACACACACTCACTTCACGGGTTTTTTGCTTCTGTGCATGCGTGGAAGGAAAAAAAATCGACGCAAATCGCTGAAATCTCACAAGCGCACACGTCCTCTCGCGACATTTTGCTTCCTGAGCATGCCCACAAACAAAATCTCGCTTGGGCGCTTGCACACGCCCGCCAGTCACCCAGAACTGTGTGCAGCTCCATTTTTGCTAGCGGAACATCACCCCCCCCATCCAGGTAAGAACCCAATACTGGCAACACCTCACGTGCCCTTGACCTTGGCCTGCATGCCACCTGTGCCCTAAGTTTGCCATCACGGCACTAGGCTGAACAGGTTCAGAACCCCAATAATAGTTTTACAGTATCTGCTTCTGAATGCGAGCGCTTGGGGCCTCTGTTGCTTTGCTCCTCTGATTAATAGAACTTCCTGGAAGCATCGAGGCAGCATATGGAGAATTCTGATTTTTCTGCACCACTTTTAAATATTTCACAAATGCTTTCAAATTACTTCGGTTAATGGATAATACCTGGAGATCTCCTGGAGATTATCAAAGCCAACTACTTCATCAACCTACAGAAAGAATCTTAAACATCATTTTTCACTGCTTTCCCCTTTGGCAGTTTAAGACTATGAAGAAAAACAAATGTTGCTAATCACAGGCTGGTAAATTAAGTCTGAATATTATTTCAGAAAATCTTCTGCCGGTAATTAATGCCAGAATTTCTCAAATGGGAGCAGGTTTCTCAAAAAAAGCAAACACGTATAATTTTCTTCATCACCTTAATGGCTAGAAAGCTAGAGAAAGATCCTCCCAATAGTCTTACTGCTGAATTTTGCATCCATATTTTTCAAATATTTATGACACAGTCAAATACTGAAGACCAAATTGAGGAGGGTTGCAAATGTATCTTTCAACTTTGGAAGTTTCTTATTTTGTGGTGGCTCAGTGGCTCAGATGCTGGCTTGTTGATGAGAAAGCCAGCAGCCCAGGTTCGAGACCCTGAGGATCAGATAGAATAGAATAGAATTCTTTATTGGCCAAGTGTGATTGGACACACAAGGAATTTGTCTTGGTGCATACACTCTCAGCGTACATAAAAGAAAAAGAGACATTTGTCAAGAATCAACGCAATGATTGTCATAGGGGTCAACTAAGCAATGAAGAAACAATATGTTGTGGTTAGCTATGACCCAGCTCCTGCCCCAAGGACTGTGGATGTGGGGAAGACATCCACATGCTGCAGGCCTGTTTTGCCCCCGGTGGAATCTGCTGATGAAGGCTCCTCTGACCAAGAAGACATGAATGACAGGGAGGAGGAGAGTGGGGCAGACAGCTCAGAAGGAGATCAAATATCTAGCTTCTCCTTGGATTCGGAACAAGAGTTAATGATACAGCCACGTATGCGGAGAGCGATGCATAGGCAACAACAACTGAGAGATTATTATCAAAGAAAATTAGGCCACCTGTGGTTGGGTGGGGCTGTGGTAATTAGTGAGGCTGCTATAAATAGCAGCCTTTGGGTTTGGCCATTGAGGATTATCTGATCCTTGTGTTTCGTGCCTGCTTTGCTGACTTTGACCTTTGTGTGCTGATTTTCCCCTGCTTTGAAACTAAACCAGAGCAAAGTGTGTTTCACTTCGTGAAAGCAGAAGGACTGTGAATTGCCTCACAGCTGCAAGCTAAGTATCTCAGAACTGATAAGGGACTTGTACCAATTACCAGTTTGTTTGGAGATGAGTGCTCTTTGTTATACAAAAAGAGGGCTTAGTTTAAGTGAATTTTCATTATAAAGAACAATGTTTTGAATTTTCAAACGTGTGTGTGTCTGAAATTTGTACCTGTGAATTTTCAGGAGGAGTTTACCAGAGAGCCCGACAGGACACAATATTAATAAAAATCTTAGGATACAAGCAACAAGTTACAGTCATACAGTCCTAAGTGGGAGGCAAAGGATGATAGAAATGATGAGAAAAAACTAGTAGAAATAGAAGTGCAGGTTTAGTAGAAAGTCTGACAGTGTTGAGGGAATTATTTGTTTAGTAGAGTGATGGCACTCGGGGAAAAACTGTTCTTGTGCCTATGGAGCACGTTTCAGCAACCTAACAGTTCAAAAGCATGCAAATGCAAGTAGATAAACAGGTACCACTTTCGTGAGAAGGTAGCAATGCTCTGTGATGTCATGCTGGTCGTATGATCATGAAAATGTCTTTGAAATAAAGATGAGCAGCATCCCCTATAGTTGGCAACATCTACCGGAATAAAATCTGTAGGGACTCCTTTAACAGAATAACAGAGTTGGAAGAGACCTTGCAGATCTTCTAGTAAGGAAACCCTACAAGTGGTTGTCCAGTTATTTAAAACTTCCAGTGTTGGAGCGTTTACAACTTCTGGGGGCAGGTTGTTCCTCTGATTAATTGTTCTGACTGTCAAGAAATTTCTCCTTAGTTCTACGTTGCTTCTCTCCTTGATTAGTTTCCAGCCATTGCTTCTTGTCCTACCCTCAGGTGCTTTGGAGAATAGTTTGACTCCCTCTTCTTTGTGGCAACCCCTGAGATATCAGAAGACTGCTATTATTATTATTATTATTATTATTATTATTATTATTTATTTATTTATTTATTTATTTATTTATTTATTTATTTATTTATTTATTTATTGGATTTGTATGCCGCCCCTCTCCGCAGACTCGGGGCGGCTAACAACAATGATAAAAAACAACATGTAACAATCCAATTTAATAAAACAACTAAAAACCCTTATTATAAAAACCAAACATACACACAAACATACCATACATAACTTGTAATGGCCTAGGGGAAGGAATATCCTAATTCCCCCATGCCTGGTGACAAAGGTGGGTCTTGATTAATTTGCGAAAGACAAGGAGGGTGGGGGCCGTTCTAATCTCTGGGGGGAGTTCATTCCAGAGGGCCGGGGCCGCCATAGAGAAGGCTCTTCCCCTGGGGCCCGCCAAACGACATTGTTTGGTCGATGGGACCCAGAGAAGGCCAACTCTGTGGGACGTTATCGGCCGCTGGGATTCATGCGGTAGAAGGCGGTTCTGGATGTATTCTGGCCCAATGCCATGTAGGGCTTTAAAGGTCATTACCAACACTATCATGTCAGACCTATCATATCCTTCTTTTCATCAAACTAGACATACCCAATTCCTGCAACCGTTCTTCATATGTTTTAGCCTCCAGTCCCCTAATCATCTTTGTTGCTCTTCTCTGCACTCTTTCTAGAGTCTCAACATCTTTTTTTACATCGTGGAGACCAAAACTGAATGCAGTATTCCACGTGTGGCCTTACCAAGGCCTTATAAAATGGTATTAACACTTTGCGTGATCTTGATTCTGTCCCTCTGTTAATGCAGCCTAGAACTGTGTTGGCTTTTTTGGCAGCTGCTGCACACGGCTGGCTCACATTTTGTCCACTAGGATTCCAAGATCCCTCTCTGAAAGTTGAAGTCCACAAGTCTTAAAGTTGCCATTTTGAAGACCTGTGCCATGGACAATCAAGTCTTTCACACATCATCCAGGTCCTTGCTCGACACTCAGTCCCAGGTGGCCTCTCTGCGGCTCTTCATCCCCCTCAATCATCCCCAGAGCAGCCTTAGATGCCAGTTGTGGCAATCGGGTGACCTTCAAATCTAGAGAAATTTGGGACGGCCCTTTACAGTCCAACTATGTATCCCAAGTCCTGAATGCACACAAGTGTCTTGTTTTTTCCAATCACGGAATCTCAGAGAGAAGGGTGACCTCAAAACCCCCAGATTGGCTGTGGCTCCCAAAGAGACCCTTGTGCCGCTGTCACCCCCATCTGTTCTATGGTCAAGCCAATATTAAAAATATTAAAATCTCTTTCCTCCCCCTTTCCAGCCTCCCTCAACATTCATAACTCCAATTTAATAATGCTCCTCACACTCCAGATCTGATGCCACCGACAAGATGTTTTTAACAAAGAGACGGTTCGGAGGTTGGGGGCCGAAACATAGATTGAATAGAGCATTTTATAGAAGAAAGTACATGCCTTGCGTCCAAGGACAGCACTATCCACGATTGACCTCTCCAGGTTCCTTAGAGGTCAGTAAGGGGCGTACATAAGTGCACCAGTGTGCCTTCCGTCCCCTGTCCAATTGTCTCTCCTTATCTCATTTATCTTTTCTTCCTTTCAAATATGTTCACCTTATACTTTTATATCTTATCTTCTATTCTTTTCTTTACTTATATTATTACATATCTTTCTCTTCAATGTGTATTATGTATTGGACAAAATTAATTAATTAATTAATTAATTAAAAAAGTGTATTTTCAAAATCGACAGGCATCTCTGCACTCTTTCTACAGTCTCAACGCCTTTTTTATATTGTGGTAACCAAAATTAGAGGCAGTATTCCAAATGTGATCTTACCAAGGCATTATAAAGTGGTATTAACTCGTGTGTCCTTAATTATATTTCTCTGTTAGTGAAGCCTAGAAGTGTGTTGGCTTTTTTGGCAGCTGTAGCACACTGCTGGCTAATATTTAAGTGAGTGTCCATTAGGACTGCAAGATCTGTCTCAAAGTAATTTCTATTTACCCAGGTATCACCTATATTATACCTGCACATTTGTTTTTTCTTACCTAAATGTAGAAGCTTAGTTTTTTCACCATTGAATTTCATTTTGTTAGATTGCAATTGTGTGCATAGTATGAGTTCTTTTCAAGTAGGAAGTAGTGGATTCTTTTTTATTGAAGATCTTTAACCAGAGTTTGGACGTCCACCAACCCCAAAGGCAGAGGCTGCAAGTGCCCTTATGTCAGCAAATAGCTGGACTAGATGACCTTTAGAGTTTTCTTCTCACTATGTGATTGTATAAACACATTTGGCATTTGCTGTTATTATTATTATTATTTATTGGATTTGTATGCCACCCCTCTCCGTAGACTCAGGGCGGCTAACAACAATGATAAAAACAGCATGTGACAATCCAATGATAAAACAACTAAAAACCCTTATTATAAAACCAAACATACACACAAACATACCATGCATAACTTGTAATGGCCTAGGGGGAAGGAATATCTCAACTCCCCCATGCCTGGCGGTATAAATGAGTCTTGAGTAGTTTACGAAAGACAGGGAGGGTGGAGGCAATTCTAATCTCCGGGGGGAGTTGGTTCCAGAGGGCCGGGGCCGCCACAGAGAAGGCTCTACCCCTGGGGCCCGCCAAACGACATTGTTTAGTCGACGGGACCCAGAGAAGGCCAACTCTGTGGGACCCTATCGGTCGTTGGGATTCGTGCGGTAGCAGGCGGTTCCGGAGGTAATCTGGTCCAATGCCATGTAGGGCTTTAAAGGTCATGACCAACACTTTGAATTGTGACCGGAAACTGATCGGCAGCCAATGCAAGCCACGGAGTGTTGAGGAAACGTGGGCGAATCTTGGAAGCCCCACGATGGCTCTCGCGGCTGCGTTCTGCACGATCTGAAGTTAAGAGTTTGGCTGCATAGCTATAGGTATAACAAGCAGGAAGAGGGAGATTATGATCCTGCTATATAGAGTGCTGGTGAGACCACATTTGGAATACTGTGTTCAGTTCTGGAGACCTCACCTACAAAAAGATATTGACAAAATTGAACGGGTCCAAAGACGGGCTACAAGAATGGTGGAAGGTCTTAAGCATAAAACGTATCAGGAAAGACTTCATGAACTCAATCTGTATAGTCTGGAGGACAGAAGGAAAAGGGGGGACATGATCGAAACATTTAAATACATTAAAGGGTTAAATAAGGTCCAGGAGGGAAGTGTTTTTAATAGGAAAGGGAACACAAGAACAAGGGGACATAATCTGAAGTTAGTTGGGGGAAAGATCAAAAGCAACATGAGAAAATATTATTTTACTGAAAGAGTAGTAGATCCTTGGAACAAACTTCAAGCAGACGTGGTAGATAAATCCACAGCAACTGAATTCAAACATGCCTGGGATAAACATATTTCCATCCTAAGATAAAATACAGAAAATAGTATAAGGGCAGACTAGATGGACCATGAGGTCTTTTTCTGCCCTCAGACTTCTATGTTTCTATGTTTCTAAGAGGTCCTGCTCTATTTTTCTATCTATCATGAACTCACCAATTTTATTAGATGTAAGCCCTTTTATTTTTACATTTAAAAAATCCTATTTTATTTTTATATAAAGCCCTTCTGTTTTATTTAAACACGGGCGAATAAAAGCTAGCGGGAACCGATTGCCATTTTAAGAATTAACACCCGTGAAGGACAGCATATTTCAGCTTTCTGGTGTTTACCTTGAAAGCATCTCAAATTGTTTTTCAGACATCGGGATGGCAGAGATCCAAAAATCGTGGAGGGAAGAAGCCTGAAGGGAGATGAAACAGAGGCCCTTTCAAATGTTCCTAAACATCTCAAGGGTGGTAGAATATATTAGAAAGAGGGAAAACTCTACTGACTTTGGAGGAAGGGGCAAATCCCAAATTCCTGACCCATGAAACAGAATGGGTGGTCCTGGATGAATATTTTTTCAACCAAGCTCATAGAGCTATTTATTATTCTTATTTCCCCAATGTGAATAACATAAAACAAAGAAACTGCAAAAGGCAACATTTCCTTTTTTGCAATTGATTTGGAGAGAAGAAAATTTCAAAGTTGCTGAATCCTACGAAAATAGACTAACAATCCTGGGCCTAGAAAACCCAGAACTACGGTGCCTAAAACACGATTTGAGTATTGCCCACAAGATCATGTGCTGCAACGTCCTACCGGTCAATGACTACTTCAGCTTCAACCGCAATGACACAAGAGCACGCGACAGATTCAAACTTAATACGAACCGCTCCAAACTTGACTGTAAAAAATATTATTTCAACAATCGAGTTATCGAAGCGTGGAACTCATTACCGGACTCAATCGTGTCAACCCCTAACCCCCAACATTTCTCCCTTAGACTCTCCACGATTGACCTCTCCAGGTTCCTAAGAGGCCAGTAAGGGGCGTGCATAAGTGCACTGGTGTGCCTTTCGTCCCCTGTCCAATTGTCTTTCCTTTCTCTCACTTATCATATATATTCTCTTTCTTTCATATATCCTCTCCTCTAAGTTCACTTTTACCCTTATATATATTACTACATGTCTATTTTTCTTCCTATGTATTTGTGTATTGCACAAATGAATGAATGAATGAATAAATAAATAAATTTTTGCTCAGTAATTTTAGCGGCAGCATTGTCCACAAAATTGCAAACTTCCCTTTGCAATGATATCTCGAGTGTGGCTTTTATTTATATATTTAAAACGATGCATGTTGGTTCTTTTTCCTGCATGGAGAAATGTTTTACAATATTTTACAAAGTTTGTTTTTTGTCCTTTCCGTATTCTGAATATCCACCTTTGAATAAATCCTTTTTAGAAGAAAAAGAGCACAGTGGATATTTTAAATGCACTTTGAACAGCTTCTTTAGAAGTCCTGTAGGCTGAAACATTTCTTAATTAAGGTGACGCTTGATCTGTTCCATTGATGAGTCCTCCTTAAGCTGGAAAGCTTTAACAAGGGGGCTGTTTTGTGTTCCGCTTGATTACGAGTGGGTGTTAACTTTGATAAACTAACAAACAGAGACCAAGATTTCTCAATGTCTTTATAAAGGGTCACCTTTTCTTCCAAACCACCTCAAGGGAAGATGAGAAACAACGGATGGAAACTAAGCAAGGAGAGAAGCAACCTAGAACTAAGAAGAGATTAGAGTATTTTTTGGAGTATAAGACGCACCTTCCCCCCTCCACCGAAAATTTGGGTGTGTTTTATACTCTAAATGTAGCTTTTTTAAAGTGCTGATGATATTCCTGGCTTGCAGGCTTGTTTTCAATGCTATTCCCTCCGGAAAAGGTTTTTTTCAGCCCCGACCATGATCTTGATTCTATCCCTCTGTTTATGCAGCCTAAAACTGTGTTGGCTTTTTTGGCAGCTGCCGGCTCATATTTAAGTGATAGAAACATAGAAGACTGACCGCAGAAAAAGACCTCATGGTCCATCTAGTCTTCCCTTATACTATTTCCTGTATTTTATCTTAGGATGGATATATGATTATCCCAGGCATGTTTAAATTCAGTTACTGTGGATTTAGCTGACTGTAGATCTGTAGGTCAGCGGTTCAAATCTCATCACTGGCTCAAGGTTGACTCAGCCTTCCATCCTTCCGAGGTGGGTAAAATGAGGACCCGGATTGTGGGGGCAATATGCTGGCTCTGTTAAAAAGTGCTATTGCTAACATGCTGTAAGCCGCCCTGAGTCTAAGGAGAAGGGCAGCATAATAAATAAATAAATAAATAAATAAATAAATAAATAAATAAATAAATAAATAAATAACTAACAAATAAACAAATCACATCTGCTGGAAGTTGATTCCAAGCATCTACTACTCTTTCAGTAAAATAATATTTTCTCACGTCGTTTCTGATCTTTCCCCCAACTAACGTCAGATTGTGCCCTCTTGTTCTTGGGTTCACTTTCCCATTAAAAATATTGTATCCAGTTTTGGTCGCTTTCCTATTAAAAAATGATTCCCCCAACTAACTTCAAATTGTGTCCCACAAGAACAAGGGGACACAATCTGAAGTTAGTTGGGGGAATGATCAAAGGCAACATGAGAAAATATTATTTTACTGAAAGAGTAGTAGATCCTTGGAACAAACTTCCAGCAGACGTGGTTGGTAAATCCACAGTAACTGAATTTAAACATGCCTGGGATAAACATATATCCATTGTAAGATAAAATACAGGAAATAGTATAAGGGCAGACTAGATGGACCATGAGGTCTTTTTCTGCCGTCAGTCTTCTATGTTTCTATGTTTCTATTGTCTAGGTTCTAGAAGATCTCCAACTCTAATGATCTTCTGTGATCTATATTGTTCTAAGAGAATGGAGCACATACACAACTGAGTGACATATTTTAATACCTTCTCCATTGGCACAATTAGAATATCCAAGTTTGGAACATCAATGAGTCCAAATTTTAAGAAATGTAAACCTATCTCTCATAGTTTAACCATGAAGTCAATGCATCAGAAAATAATCTTAAATAATGTTTTTAAAAGGTTGGATATTAAATAACTTTCTTGGCATTGCAAAATAGTGGCAGGACTTTGACTCATACAATTTGGTCTTGTCTAGCCATTGTCCTGCTTTGGCTTAATTTAGTACCTAAAGATGTAATTGCAATATTGCATTCCACTCCTAAAATATGGAATATGAGATTTGATGAAGAACTTGGCACTCAGCGAAGAGAATTATTCGGATATAGATGGAAAGAAATGTATTTGTACATTCCATAAGGAATGCATTACCCCCGAGTTAAAAAATAGATTCAAAATATGTTTTTGTTATGAAGCTTTGAGGTTTTATTATATTCAACAAATAAGATGGAACATTTTTCCATATTGTATCTATTGAATAAGCTTAAGGATTGAATTAATACTATAGTGACCTTATACAGCTCCTCTGTCCTCTCTTCTTTCCTAGTTTCATTTTCTACTATTAATGTTTTCATTTTAACCACAAATTTATATAGGGGTTGTTTTTTGGTACAATTGCTGCTGTATCATTTTTATTGTACTAAACACCATAAATCATACTTCATACTATATACACTGCTCAAAAAAATAAAGGGACCACTCAAATAACACATCCTAGATCTGAATGAATGAAATGTTCTCATTAAATACATTGTTCTGTACAAAGTTGGATGTGCACAACAGCAGGTGAAATAGATTGTCAGTCAGCGTTGCTTCCTAAGAGGACAGTTTGATTTCACAGAAGTTTGATTTACTTGGAGTTATATTGTGTTGTTTAAGTGTTCTCTTTATTTTTTTGAGCAGTGTATACATACACAAAAAGAAGAGGCCTTTATCCTGCAGTAGGATAGATAATGGCTAAAATAAGAAGGAGGAGGAGCAGGAAGAGATATAATAATAATAATTGTTGTGGCTAGCTCTGGCCCAGCTCCTGCCCCAAGGACTGTGAATGTGGGGGAGACATCCACATGCTGCAGGCCTGTTTTGGTCCCGGTGGAATCTGCTGATGAAGGCTCCTTTGACCAAGAAGACATGAGTGACAGGGAGGAAGAGAGTGTGGCAGACAGCTCAGAAGGAGATCAATTATCTAGCTCCTCCTTGGATTCGGAACAAGAGTTAATCATGCAGCCATGCATGCGGAGAGCGATGCATAGGCAGCAACAACTGAGAGATTATTATCAAAGAAAATGAGGCCACCTGTGGTTGGATGGGGCTGTGGTCATTGGTGAGGCTGCTATAAATAGCAGCCTGTGGGTTTGGCCATTGTGGAGGATTATCTGATCACTGTGTTTCGTGCCTGCTTTGCTGACTTTGACCTTTGTGTGCTGATTTTTCCCCGCTTTGAAACTAAACCAGAGCAAAGTGTGTTTCACTTTGTGAAAGAAGAAGGACTGTGAATTGCCTCACAGCTGCAAGCTAAGTATCTCAGAACTGATAAGGGACTTGTACAAATTACCAGTTTGTTTGGAGACGAGTGCTCTTTGTTATACCAAAAGAGAGCTTAGTTTATTTGAATTTTCGGTATAAAGAACATTGTTTTGAATTTTCAAACGTGTGTGTCTGAAATTGTATCTCTGCATTTTCGGGAGGAGTCTACCAGAGATTTCATTTCATTTTTCATTTCATTTATTTGGATTTGTATGCCGCCCCTCTCCGAAGACTCGCCAGAACAAATAATAATAATAATAATAATAACAACAACAACAACAACAATAATAATTTATTGTATTTGTATGCCGCCCCTCTCCGAAGAATCCAAACAAATAAAAATAAATAAATAAAATAAATATAAATATAGAAATATGTAAAAGGAATTGATGTATCTGGTTGATACCCCAATTGCTGCTCTACTTGGAACAAGGGCTAATTCACAGCATGATTATTACAGCTAGGTTTTGACTTATGAGCAGTTGCTTAGCGACCATGCAAAGGTATGATGGACCTATTGGGGCCTATCTATGACCCAGATTCAAAAGTTGTGATGGTTACACACACACATACACACACACCACAACCACATCGGGGAGGGGCGTTTCTACTTTGTCACCAGTTTGTATCACGATGTTTCGTGGGTGTCATGCCAGGGGTGAGCTGCTAAGGTGGAACGGTGACATGTGCTCGCGTCCATGGCTCTGAGTGATGGCGGAATCCAGCGCAATTATGCTACTGCACCTGTGCATAGAAACTTAGAAGATTGACAGCAGAAAAAGATTTCATGGTCCATCTAGTCTGCCCTTATTATTTCCTGTATTTTATTTTAGGATGGATATACAGTGGAACCTCTACTTAAGAACGCCTCTACTTAAGAACTTTTCTAGATAAGAACTGGGCGTTCAAGATTTTTTTGCCTCTTCTTAAGAACCATTTTCTACTTAAGAACCCGAGCCCGGAAAAAATACCCAGGAAATTTGAGAGCAGCACGAAGGCCCAGCCAGTTTCCTGCCATTCCCCCTTTTAATCCCAGCCATCTCGGGCTTTTCTGGGCTGCTTTTCGGTGGCGCTTAAGGAAGCTTTGGCAGTCCAGAGCGAATAAAGTATTTTCCTTTCTCTGGGTGCTTGGAGAGGGAATAAACCTCTGCCAGCCCCCAGAGAAAAGAAACGCTCCCTTCGCTCTGGGCAGCGACTGTCTTCCTCCTCTTCTTCCTCCTCCTCCCACTCAAATTTCGCGCTCTTATTTTTTTCTTAATGGGTTTGTATGCATTATTTGCTTTTACATTGATTCTTATGGGAAAAATTGCTTCTATTTACAAACTTTTCTATTTAAGAACCTGATCACAGAATGAATTAGGTTCGTAAGTAGATGTACTACTGTATGTTTATCCCAGGCATGTTTAAATTCAGTTACTGTGGATTTACCAGCCACGTCTGCTGGAAGTTTGTTCCAAGCGTCTACTACTCTTTCAGTCAAATAATATTTTCTCACGTTGCTTCTGATCTTTCCCCCAACTAACCTCAGATTGTGGCCCCTCGTTCTTGTGTTCACTTTCCTATTAAAAACACCTCTCCTGAGCCTTATTTAACTCTTTAACATATTTAAAGGTTTCGATTTGCAGGTATCAAAATCATGCGCGGAGACGCAGATGCGCCCATATTTTGGTGCACTTTTTGGCTTCTGCACATGCTAACCAATGTATGCTTCCGCAGTGATGGCTAACCAGAAAAGGTTCGCCATCACCGCTCTAGAAAGAGTGCAGAGAAGAGCAACAAAGATGATTAGGGGACTGGAGGCTAAAACAAAGAATGGTAGCTGAAATTAGGTAGGTCTAGTTTAATGGAGAGAAGGACCAGGGGAGACATTATAGCAGTGTTCCAATATCACAGGGATTGCCACAAAGAAGAGGGAGTCAACATATTGAGCCGAGGTGGCAGAGTGGTTAGACTGCAGTACTGCAGGCCACTGAAGCTGACTGTAGATCTGCAGGTCAGCGGTTCAAATCTCATCATTTGACTCGGTCTTGCATCCTTCCGAGGTTGGTAAAATGAGGACCCAGATTGTGGGGGCAATATATTGGCTCTGTTAAAAAGTGCTATTGCTAACATGTTGTACGCCGCCCTGAGTCTAAGGAGAAGGGTGGCATTTTAAAAAAATCGAATAAATAAATGAATGAATAAATAAATAAATATTTTCCAAAGCACCTGAGAGTAGGACAAAAAAACTAATCAAGGAGTAGCAACCTAGAACTAAGGAGAAATTTCGATTCTCCGTACTGAAGGAGCGGGTCCAGCAGTCACATGGGTTGCTCATGTCCAATCCGGTGGAACTGAGCCTAGTGTTAAAAAAGCTTGCCGGATCCGCCCCTTCCCCAGAATTCGCTCAGTTCGCATATCCTGCGGTTGTATTGTGATAGCTCGTTCAACATTCTAACACCTTCCCTTCGATCTTTTCCTTCAAAAGTAGTAAGAATTGTTTTACCATTATTATTTACTTGCACTATAGCGCCAGCCGTTTGTGGCTCGGCTTTTTTCCTTTGGAGAAGTTGCGGTTTCGTTTTCCCCCGGCGGTTTTGCCGTGTACGATCCCCGCTGCCGCTTGTGGATTCCTCTAATCCTTTGGCCTGGAGGTCTTGGTGCAAGTATTGATTTATTGATTTATTGATTCATTATTGTATATTATTAAAGGGCTTAAGAAATACCTCCTGCGGAGTGAGACGTCTTGCTAGTCTCCTGGACTTAGTCGATCGCTTCCCCTTTAAGAAATATTACGGAGCGATTTTTCGGCGCGAAGGCCTTCGCGCCCCTTTTAAATTTAGGCCTCTCGTGTTGGCCTCCTGCCAGCCGCGTAGGCCTCAGTCCACCGCGTGGATCCCGGAGCGGGCCTTGGGACGCCCAGGCTTAATTCTCCACCGGCTAAGCCTCCAACCAGAGTGCCTTGGTTTACTTAATTATAAAGTTTAGGGAGGCTGGCCCCGCTGGATTTGGGGACACGAACTCTGGGTTTGCCCAGATTGCCCTCAAGTCTCAGCAGCTTCGAGGCCTCGAAGCAGGATCCATTCCTCTTGGGAAGTCCTTGAAATTCTTCTCCTTAATTATTCAGTTATTGGCTCAGCCTTGTCTTCTGTTAATTGTCAGACTATGGCTACTTTTCCCAAGAGAGGCACAACTAAAGGTCCCAGAGAGGCCAGGCCTACAGGCGATGAGATTACTAGTATCCCCCAGGCCTCTTCCTCCTCTTCTCCAGGGGCCCGCCCCTCGACCAAGGTCACCAGGGCCGAGAAGAGAAGGGACCTAGCCCTACAAAGAATCCATGACAAATCAGCAAAACGTTTGAAAGTACAGGCCCAAGTACTCAGTAGTCAAGACCCCCCAGAGGCTTCTAGTCTACCTCCTTCTGGGGTCCCTGTGTTATCTCTGGATGAGCCTAACCTAGACAGACCCCAACCTAACCTATGGGGCATAGGTCCAGAGGAACCAGATATTATTGAAGATTCCCCCCAGCCAGGAACATCCCAGGCCTTTAGGGATTCTTCTGCCATTCCTGCTGATATTTCTACTTTACCTCCTGAGTTCCAATCTATTTTTGCTGTGTTGTCCAAGGCCATTGATGCCAAACTCTCCACCATCAATGAGCTTCCCTTACCTCCTCCTCCTCCTCGTCCCTCCCGCCCCTTGGGTTCTTCCCCAGCGGTTAGAGCTCCTATTCAGGATGATTCAGATTCCTCTCAGGACGAATATGAGGATATGGAGGATGATGAGGATCCCTTTCAAGGCCTCTCAGATGATGAGGAATCCCAAATAAAGGTTCCTTCTCCAATTACTATTTTTCCTTCTCAATTATTCAAATCTCTCCTCCTCAAAGCTAGAATTTCTACGGGATTAGCGGCCCAGGAGAAACAAGCCTCCACTTCCACTGATCCCCCGGAGGAGAATTTACCTTACTTCACAGAGGAACAGGAGGATAACGAGGTAATTCCTATGCCTAAATTGTTTAAAGATGCTTTACTCAAACAGTGGGATTTCCCAGCCTCTGGCCTTAATCCCTCCACCAAGGACAGAAAGTTGTACAAACTTTCCTCTTCCTATGAAGAGCTTCTATCTTTTCCCAAACCGGATGAACCTGTCAAGATCCTTCACTCGGCAGCGGCTGTGCCAGGCGAAGCGGAGGAAGTCCTCCGCCCAGAGGACAAGCGGATTGAACAAATGCTCAAAAGAGGATTCACCGCAGATTCCTGGGCCATTAAAAGTTCTGCAGCAGCTTCCTTTTTCTCCAGAGCCATGCTGCTGTGGCTTCGTCAACTTCAACAGCATATTCCTCCCGATGACTTGAGAGGTCAACAAGACTTCAACAAGGTCTTTGCAGCTGCCCAGTACGTGGCTGATGCCACCTTGCAATCTACTAGATTTTCTGCTAAGTCTATTGCAGCTTCTACAACGGCAAGAAGACTCCTATGGATTCGCCCTTGGCAAGCGGGAGTACGCCAGAAGTGGCAGTTATCCCAGGGACCCTTAAAGCGCGACCTTCTTTTCGGTGATCTTCTGGATCCACTCCTCACGGAAACCACGGACAAGAAGAAAGTTTTGGGTCCAACCACAAAAAAGGCTACCAAAACGCAGTCCTTTCGTCGCCCAGGGCGCCAGCAAGATCAAGCGGCTTCCTATCAGAGATCTCCAGGTCAGTATTCCCCCCGCTTTCGTTCCCAAGGTAGGAACTCCAGGGGCAGAGGTTTTCGCTTCCAAAGGGGAGCGTCCTCTAACAGGGCTTCAAAAAAACCTAGATGGTAATCTTTCCTCAATTCCCATAGGGGGTCGCCTAGCCCATTTCGCCTCTAATTGGCGTCTCACCTCCAAGGACCCCTGGGTCATTGACACTGTTCAAACAGGCCTTCTTTTAGAATTTATTTCTCCTCCCCCGAAACGTTTTATTTCTTGCCCTTCTCCCAGGTCCTCCTCAGATTGTAACCGTATGGAGGAGGCCATTTCTCATTTATTGTCCATCAGAGCCATTCAACCGGTTCCTTCCGGTCAGAAGGGCCTAGGTTTTTACTCCATCCTATTTATGGTTCCAAAGTCCTCCGGAGGTTGGAGAGCTATTTTGGATTTAAAGAAGCTAAACCTATTCATCAAATATAGGAAGTTTAAGATGCACTCCTTATCTTCTATTTTGGCCGCCATCCACACGGGAGATTTCATGGTCTCCTTAGACCTCACTGAGGCCTACCTCCACATTCCTATAGCCAAATGCCACAGAAAATTTTTACGTTTTTCCTTTCAAGGCAGGCATTTCCAGTATAGGGCGATGCCATTTGGCCTTTCCTCGGCCCCTCGGGTCTTTACAAAGCTCTTGGGGTCCCTGGCGGCCTATATCCGGGCGTCTCCCATCCACATTTTATGTTATCTTGATGATATTTTGATTCATGGGAACTCCCTAGAGAAAGTGAAAACAGACCTTTCTGTCACCATGTCAGTCCTTCAGGACCATGGATTTTCCATCAACTTTGATAAAAGTCACCTCCAACCTTCCACATCCATCTTACACCTGGGATCCATTATTAATTCAGAATCCTCCCAGGTTTTTCTCTCTCCCGAGAGAAAACTCAGTATAGGGGAGTTAATTTCTAACATTTTATCTAATTCTTCAGTATCCATAGTAACTCTGTCATCCCTTTTGGGGAAGATGGTGTCATGCATAGGCATCATTCCCTGGGCTCGCCTTCATGCTAGGGAACTCCAGTGGCTCCTATTACCCTTTCAGAGATCGGGGCACAGCAACTCAAATCGTCGCATTGTCATCCCACCAAGTGTTCGCAGATCCTTCAAGTGGTGGAAGTCTCCGGCCATGGACAAAGGATCCCCGTTCAGGTGCCCGGATCAATTTGTCATCACCACAGATGCCAGTCTATCGGGATGGGGCGCCCACGCCCAGGGGATGATAGCCCAGGGCACGTGGTCCCCGGAGGAAGCTTCCAGGCCAATCAATTGGCTAGAGTTAAGAGCCGTTTCCCTGGCTCTGAAGCATTTCTCTCCTCGCATTCCCAACCGGCACGTTCTCATTCTCACCGACAACATTGCCACAAAAAGCCATATCTGCAGACAGGGGGGCACGAGATCCAAGGCCCTCATGAGGGAGGCCCTCAAGTTAGGCCTTTGGGCGGAAAAACATCTTCGGTCGCTCCTAGCCGACCACATCTCGGGGAGCCTCAACGTCCAGGCGGATTGGCTATCTCGAGCAACGATAGACCCAGGAGAGTGGAACCTCCATCAAGACCTGTTCCATCAAATCAGCCTCAGATTCGGCCTACCAATCCTGGATCTCTTCGCGACCAATGCGAACGCCCAACTCCCTCGCTTCTTTTCCAGATTTCCATCCCCGGGAGCGGAAGCAATCAATGCCCTCCGGAGTCCATGGCCTCCAGGCCTACTCTACGCATTTCCTCCAATTCCAATTCTCCCGGACGTGATTCACAAGGTCCTCACCGAGAGGGCCCGAGTAATCTTAATCGCCCCTCATTGGCCCCGCCGGCCCTGGTTCGCGGATCTCCAACAGCTGTCCGTCCAGGACCCTTGGCGACTCCCCGTTTCGGGGGATATGCTGCGGCAGGGGGCCTCATTCCATCCAGACCCGGAGTGGTTCCATCTCACCGCCTGGCTGTTATCAGGAGAGACTTAGAACTGCGTGGTCATGACCCCGATTCAGTGGAGGTCATTTTAAAGGCCAGAAGGGGTTCGACCAATCGAATCTACGACCACACGTGGTCCAAGTTTCACCAGTGGTGTCTACAGGAAGGTCTCTCTCCTCTGTGCATCCCCATACACAGAATCATTTCCTTCCTTATGCAAGGCTTCCATAAAGGACTTTCCACCAGCACCCTCCGGCGTCATCTGGCAGCCATTTCATCTGTCCTAGGGGGTCCCCGCAGACAGCCTCTCCGATCCTTCCCTGAAGTTCAGGAATTCCTCAAGGGCATAGCCAACCTCAGACCTTCCAAGGTCCACAGGTATCCATCCTGGGATTTGCCACGGGTTCTCCATTCCCTCACGCAGGCACCATACGAACCCCTAAAATCGGCGTCCCTCAGGTACCTATCCTTTAAGGTAGCATTCCTGGTGGCTATTACCTCTGCACGACGCATTTCGGAGTTGGCTGCCCTCTCAATCAGGCAGGACCTTTGTCAATTTCATCAGGACAAGGTAGTCTTGCGACTGGACCCCACCTTCTTACCCAAGGTCAGTTCCATGTTCCACAGAACTCAGGATATTGTCCTACCATCCTTCTGCCTCCAACGAGACCATCCCTTGGCAATTAGATGGCACACCCTGGATCTTATTAGAGCGCTGAGAATCTATATCCAACGCACTGGACCCTTTCGGAGGTCAGAAGCACTGTTTATAGCCTATCACCCCAGAGTCATGGGGGCCAAAGTGTCTTCAACAGTAATAGGCCGTTGGATCAGAGGGACTATATCTAAGGCCTATGAATCGGCCTCCCTCTCAGTCCCAAGGAACATCACAGCGCATTCCACCAGGAGCGCAGCCACCTCGGCCGCTTGGGCGACTCAAGCCCCGTTGGAGGAGGTCTGCAAAGCAGCCACTTGGGCCTCGCCAAATTCCTTCATCAGGCACTACAAGATTGATGCTTACGCTTCAGCGGACGCTGCCTTCGGCAGAAGGGTACTCCAATCCGTTATCTCACACGATAGCAATCTAATCCCTCCCTAGGGACCATCTATTGGGTATGTCCCATGTGACTGCTGGACCCGCTCCTTCAGTACGGAGAATAGGCGTTGATTGCTTACCTGAACGCCTCTTCTCGTACGGTGAGCGGGTACAGCAGTCACTTCCCGCCCTTGTATGTGTCTTCTTTACCTTCTATAATCCTTTTCCTCTAACAATAAGAGTTGAACACTACAGAGCTTCACAGCTGAGCCTAGTCTATGGATTCGCGAATTCTGGGGAAGGGGCGGATCCGGCAAGCTTTTTTAACACTAGGCTCAGTTCCACCGGATTGGACATGAGCAACCCATGTGACTGCTGTACCCGCTCACCGTACGAGAAGAGGCGTTCAGGTAAGCAATCAACGCCTATTCTGGCCAAACCTTTTGTTAAATTATGGGAAGCCCACCTCTGAATTTCTTGATAGTTAGAACAATGAATTAGTGGAACAACTTTTTATTATTTTTTTTTTATTATTATTATTATTATTATTATTATTATTATTATTATTATTATTTATTAGATTTGTATGCCGCCCCTCCCCGAAGACTCGGGGCGGCTAACAACAATGAAAAGACAATGAACACAAATCTAATATTAAAAATAATCTTAAAAACCCCAATTTAAAGAACCACTCATACATACAAGCATACCATGTATAAATTCTATAAGCCTAGGGGGAAGGGAAATTTCAATTCCCCCATGCCTGATGACAGAGGTGGGTTTTAAGGAGTTTGCAAAAGGCAAGGAGGGTGGGGGCAACTCTGATATCTGGGGGGAGCTGGTTCCGGAGGGTCGGGGCCGCCACAGAGAAGACTCTTCTCCTGGGTCCTGCCAAACGACATTGCTTAGTCGACGGGACCTGGAGAAGGCCAACTCTGTGGGACCTAACCGGTCGCTGGGATTTGTGCGGAAGAAGGCGGTCCTGGAGATATTCTGGTCCGGTGCCATGAAGGGCTTTATAGGTCATAACCAACACTTTGAATTGTAACCGGAAATTGATCGGCAACCAATGCAAACTGCAGAGGGTTGATGTAACATGGACATACCTAGGTAAGCCCATGATTGCTCTCGCAGCTGCATTCTGCACGATCTGAAGTTTCCGAACACTTTTCAAAGGTAGCCCCATGTAGAGAGCGTTACAGTAGTCGAACCTCAACTTGCCTCCAGAAGGTGTGAATGCTCCAACATTGAAAGTTTTTAAGAAGAGATTGGGCAACCATTTCTCTGAAACGGTACAAGGTTTCCTTCCTGAGCAGGAGTTGGACTAGAAGGCCTCCAGGTTCCCTTTCAGCTCTGCTATTCTGTTATTCTGATAAATCCTACAGGGCTTTGACCCTCAGCTGCCTTCAGAGCTGTCATTTGCAGTAAGACTCAGTCCATCCGACCTCTCAGTCAACTTACCTCTCAGGCTTGTTGTGAGAAAGAGTATTGTGTGTGTGTTATTTATTTATTAACACAAATCATAATCTCTTCCGGATAGTATTTGATGGGCAGAGTGGGAAAAGTCTGTGTATTTTCGTCGTGTTCTCTGCGGCTGTGATTACTTTTTTCCTAACTCCATTTATTTCAAGACTTCATCTTTTATTAATTCATTTCGGAAATAATTGTTATGAAAATTTATAATGGAGGTTTTAATTACATTACGGTAAACTGTTTTAAGTGGCAGGAAGTCTGATGAGATTAGAGCATTACAATAGATTAGAGCCTCAGACGCATAAATAACCCAAAGGCATAAGGGAGTTTAAAGAGGATCTTAATTTTTATTTTTAATTTTTATTTTTCTCTTCTTAAGATAAGACCCAAACCCAACAACTTCCACTGATCAAAACAAGGATCACAAGTATCCTGATGGTGTTTTCCTCAGAGGGGAAGGCAGTCTTGAAAAAACGTGTTAGGATTTTTAAAAATACAGTGGTATCTCTACTTACAAACTTAATTCGTTCTGTGACCAGGTTCTTAAGCAGAAAAGTTTGTAAGAAGCAATTTTTCCTATAGGAATCAATGTAAAAGGAAATAATGCGTGCGATTGGGGAAACCACAGGGAGGGTGGAGGCCCTGTTTCCTCCCAGGAGATTCCTAGAGAGGCCCCACGGAGGCTTCTCCCTGCCTTTTCCGGCCCTGTTTCCTCCCAGGAGATTCCTAGAGAGGCCCCACGGAGGCTTTTCCCTGCCTTTTCTGGCCCTGTTTCCTCCCAGGAGATTCCTAGAGAGGCCCCATGGAGGCTTCTCCCTGCCTTTTCCGGCCCTGTTTCCTCCCAGGAGATTCCTAGAGAGGCCCCACGGAGGCCTCTCCCAGCCTTTTCCGGTCCTGTTTCCTCCCAGGAGACTCCTAGAGAGGCCCCACGGAGGCTTCTCCCCGCCTTTTCCAGCCCTGTTTCCTCCCAGGAGATTCCTAGAGAGGCCCCACAGAGGGTTCTCCCTGACAGTGGCGATTGTACGTACTGGCTGCTACTGCTATGCTCTCTGGGATCGTCGTATGCGCATGTGCTCCTGTCAGCGTGTGATTTGGCATGTGCAGAAGCTGGCGCATCTCAATTTCCGCTACCGGAACCCTGATCCTAGCCGTATCGGCTGCAACACATTAGTGGTACAAAGGCACAGATACGCAGACTATACTTTGTTTTTAACATGGCACTCGACTTACGGCTGGAATTGGGACCCGAATTTCCATTGCTAAGTAAGGCAGTTGTGAATTGAATTGCGCCCGATTTTATTATCTTTTTCTGCCACTTCGTTAAGTGAATTGTTGCAGTTGTTATGCCCATCAGGCAGTCATTAAGCGAATCCAACTTCCCCCATTGACTATGCTTGTCTGAATCAGTCCGTTAAGGTTGTAAATAGCCATCACTGCAACTGTCACAAGTACATGCCAGTTTCACAGAAGCAAAAAAATATAGAAAAACGCCAAAATCTCATGCATGCGACTGTCCTTGCGTGAGATTTGGCTTTCTGCATGCGCGCAGGAGCCCAAACTCATGTGGGCGCACACATATCGTGG
The DNA here is from genome assembly GCF_031021105.1 of Erythrolamprus reginae. Lineage (NCBI taxonomy): Eukaryota > Metazoa > Chordata > Lepidosauria > Squamata > Dipsadidae > Erythrolamprus > Erythrolamprus reginae. The sequence goes on from NC_091950.1 coordinate 19,889,871, forward strand.
ACATGGAACTTTGTGCGCAGCTCCATTTTCCCTACCGGAACGCCGTCCCCCACTGTCCACCCAGGAAACCAATACTGAGTGGAATCCACCCTTGATCCCAGGAGGAAAAAAAGTAGCGTGCTTATTCTATAGGTGGAAAGTTCATCCTTCCACACAATTTCCTAACTCCATCAGAAGATGTTTAGATAGGGACTAGGTAGGCAATCCTATGCGACATGACCTTCCCTAGACCTAAAATGGTCAACTAACATCAAAAACATCATCAAAAAAGCACAACAAAGAATGTTCTTTCTGCACCAACTCAGGGAGCTCAAACTGCCCAAGGAGCTGCTGATCCAGTTCTACAGAGGAATAATTGAGTCTGTCTTCTGCACCTCTATCACTGTCTTGTTTGGTGCTGCAACCCAACAGGACCAACACAGACTTCAGAGGAGAATCAGAACTGCAGAAAAAACAATTGCTGACAACCTGCCTTCCATTGAGGACCTGTATACGGCACGAGTCAAAAAGTGGGCTGTGAAAATATTTACTGACCCATCTCATCCTGGAGACAAATTGTTTCAACTCCTACCCTCAAAATGTCGCTACAGAGCCCTGCACACCGAGACAACTAGACACAAGAACATTTTTCCCTGAACGCCAGCCATCACTCTGCTAAACAAATAATTCCCTCAACACTGTCAAACTTTTTACTAAGTCTGCACTTCTATTTCTACTAGTTTTTTTATCATCATTCCTATCACCCATTTCCACCCACTTAGGACTGTATGACTGTAACTTGTTGCTTGTATCCTAAGATTTTTATGAATATTGATTGTTTCTTCATTGCTTATTTGACCCCTATCACAATCATTAAGTGTTGTACCATATGATTCTTGACAAATGTACCTTTTTCCTGCCTTCCATTGAGGACCTGAATACTGCACGAGTCAAAAAATGGGCTGTGAAAATATTTATTGACCCCTCACATCCTGGACACAAATTGTTTCAACTCCTACCCTCAAAACGTTGCTACAGAGCACTGCACACCAAGACAACTAGACACAAGAACAGTTTTTTTTCCTAACGCCATCACTCTACTAAACAAATAATTCCCTCAACACTGTCAGACTTTCTACTAAATCTGCACTTCTATTCTACTAGTTTTTCTCATCAATCCTTTCGCCCATTTCCTCCCATGTTGACTGTATGACTGTAACTTGTTGCTTATATCCTAAGATTTTTATTAATATTGCTTCTTCATTGCTTATTTGACCCCTATGACAATCCTTAAATGTTGTACCACATGATTCTTGACAAATATACCTTTTTTAAAAATGTACACTGAGAGCATATGCACCAAGACAAATTATTTGTTTGTCTAATCACACTTGGCCAATAAAGAATTCTATTCTAGAGTGGCAGAGGGCTGGATTGGATGATCTTTGAGGTATTGGTTGCCGATCAATTTCCGGTCACAATTCAAAGTGTTGGTTATGACCTATAAAGCCCTTCATGGCATCGGACCAGAATATCTCCAGGACCGCCTTCTGCCGCACGAATCCCAGCGACCGATAAGGTCCCACAGAGTTGGCTTTCTCCGGGTCACCCAGGAGAAGAGCCTTCTCTGTGGCGGCCCCAACCCTCTGGAACCAGCTCCCCCCGGATATCAGAGTTGCCCCCACCCTCCTTGCCTTTCGTAAACTCCTTAAAACCCACCTCTGTCGTCAGGCATGGGGGAATTGAAATTTCCCTTCCCCTTAGGCTTATAGAATTTATACATGGTATGCTTGTATGTATGAGTGGTTCTTTAAATTGGGGTTTTTTAGATTATTTTTTAATATTAGATTTGTTTTCATTGTCTTTTCAATTGTTGTTAGCCGCTCCGAGTCTTTGGAGAGGGGCGGCATACAAATCTAATAAATAAATAAGTAAGTAAGTAGATAGATAGATAGATAGATAGATAGATAGATAGATAGATAGATAGATAGATAGATAGATAGATAGATAGATAGATAGATAGATAGATAGATAGATTAGATAGATAGATAGATAGATAGATAGATAGATAGATAGATAGATAGATAGATAGATAGATAGATAGATAGATAGATAGATAGATAGATAGATAGATAGATAGATAGATAGATAGATAGATAGATAGATAGATAGATAGATAGATAGATAGATAGATTAGATAGATAGATAGATAGATAGATTCGATAGATAGATAGATATATAGATAGATAGATAGATTAGATAGATAGATAGATAGATAGATAGATTAGATAGATAGATAGATTAGATAGATAGATAGATAGATAGATAGATTCGATAGATAGATAGATAGATAGATAGATTAGATAGATAGATAGATAGATAGATTAGATAGATAGATAGATAGATAGATAGATTAGATAGATAGATAGATAGATTAGATAGATAGATAGATAGATAGATAGATAGATTAGATAGATAGATAGATAGATAGATAGATTAGATAGATAGATAGATTAGATAGATAGATAGATAGATAGATAGATTAGATAGATAGATAGATAGATAGATTAGATAGATAGATAGATAGATATATTAGATAGATAGATAGATAGATAGATTAGATAGATAGATAGATAGATAGATTGATTGATAGAGAGAGAGAGAGAGAGAGAGAGAGGGATGATAGATAGATAGATAGATAAATTAATAAATTAATTAAATAAACAAACAAACAAACAAACAAATAAATAAATAATCTTTCACCCTGATAATATTGTAAGCAAAAAAGAGTCACCGACTTCCAAAAAAGACATAATGTTGGTACAGCAACCCTGGGAGTTTGCCTTAACCAAAAATTAGCAACGGGGCCAAATAAGCTATTAAGCAAATTCTCAAGATGGATAGTTTGTCTGCCCTGGGCCTGACAGTTAATTAAGGAAATCGATTGCGGCTGGTTCAAGCGACGGATTCCCCCCTTCTTGGCACTTTTAAATAAGCCAGGAAAATACCATGCAAACCCCTAAAAATGACTCAGGTTTATCCGGAGTGTTTTTTTAACGAGTAAATTTTAAAAAAAAATTCTCTCAACATACATTCAAACAATACAATTTACCATCTAATTTTCCATGAATAAAATTCAGTATTTTGTCAGTAACTAATATCAATCATCGATCATTTTGTCATCCAGTTACATACATTATCTTTTAATTAAATTCCCTCCTTAGTATTCCTTCAAAAATATAACAACAATCATATTTCTAACTTATTAACTGTTCTGCCTGCGTGTCCCAACCGCCCATAATTAGAGGGTAATTAGTCCAAAAAGATACACACCACACGATAGAAGGAAAACCAAAAGTCTTTATCAACAGAAAAGCAAAAAACCCTCCCTTTTTAAATGTCAAAGGGATTTTCTGGTACACACAAGGCACAGGTTAAATGCAATCCAATTTCTCACCCAGTAACTGGGAAATTGAGTCCAATTCCAAAGTCCAAAAAGTCCACACACAGTCTTGACGAAACTAAATCAGATAAACTTCCACAAGGCTAAACCAGCACACTGCTCTTTTTATCTGTAGCACTAATTACAGCAGCCCCACCCAACCACAGGTGGCCTCACTTATCTCCTGTAATAATCCTTCAGTTCTCTCCTATGCATCACTCTACGCATGCGTGGGTCTGTCATAAGTTCTTGTTTAGAATCCAGGGATGATAAAGATGATTGATCTCCTCCTGGGCTGTCTGCCAAACTCCCCTCTTCCCTGCCACGCACGCTTCCTTCGTCAGAGGAGACTTCATCGGGAGATTCTATCAGGAGCAAAACAAGCCTGTGGCATGTGGATGTTTTCCCGACAGCCACCTCCACATTCCTTGGGGCAGGAGCTGGGCCAGAGCCAACCACAACATTAACCATCATGCCATATTGCTTCCTTCTTCTCTTTATTCGTTTTTCTATAAGCTAAGAAAACCTTGTACAGTGGTACCTCATGATATGAACTTAATTGGTTCCAGAAGGAGGTTCGTAAGGTGAAAAGTTCGTAAGACGAAACAATGTTTCCCATAGGAATCAATGGAAAAGCGATTAATGCGTGCAAGCCCAGAACTTAGAAACCCGGAAGCCGGACCGCCATCGCCAAAGGAGTCTTGAGCCTCCCGTTCTCCCCCCCGCCCCTTCGCCATCCCTGTCTTCCTGGCCGAAGCACTGGGGAGGGAGGCAAGCCGGCCCTTCTGCTCCTCCCCAGCGCTAAAAAGAAAAGTTGACAGCCAGCGCTGCCCCTGACGGAGTGCTGAGCCTCCCGTTCTCTCCCCCACTGCCCCTTCGCCGTCCCTGTGTTCCTAGGAGAAGCGCTGGGGAGGGAGGCAAGCCGGCCGTTCTGCTTCTCCCCAGCACTAAAAAGAAAAGTTGACAGCCAGCGCTGCCCCTGACGGAGTGCTGAGCCTCCCGTTCTCTCCCCCACTGCCCCTTCGCCGTCCCTGTGTTCCTAGGAGAAGCGCTGGGGAGGGAGGCAAGCCGGCCGTTCTGCTTCTCCCCAGCACTAAAAAGAAAAGTTGACAGCCAGCGCTGCCCCTGACGGAGTGCTGAGCCTCCCGTTCTCTCCCCCACTGCCCCTTCGCCGTCCCTGTGTTCCTAGGAGAAGCGCTGGGGAGGGAGGCAAGCCGGCCGTTCTGCTTCTCCCCAGCACTAAAAAGAAAAGTTGACAGCCAGCGCTGCCCCTGACGGAGTGCTGAGCCTCCCGTTCTCTCCCCCACTGCCCCTTCGCCGTCCCTGTGTTCCTAGGAGAAGCGCTGGGGAGGGAGGCAAGCCGGCTGTTCTGCTTCTCCCCAGCACTAAAAAGAAAAGTTGACAGCCAGCGCTGCCCCTGACAGAATGCTAAGCCTCCCGTTCTCTCTCCCCTGCCCCTTTGCCGTCCCTGTGGTCCTGGGAGAAGGGCTGGCTTGCTCTCTCCCCAGCGCTTCTCCCGGAAGTTCGGGTTTGGTGTTTGGGTTCGGGAGGCCGCTGGGAAGCCCCCCAGCTGTTTTAAAAGGTGACAGCCGGGCGGCGGGGCTTCCCAGCGCCCTCCCGAACCCGAACTTTTGCCGAACTTCCGGGTTTGGCGTTTGGGAGGCCGCTGGGAAGCCCCGCCGCCCGGCTGTCACCTTTTAAAACAGCTGGGGGGCTTCTCGGTGGCCTCCCAAACGCCAAACCCGGAAGTTCGGCAAAAGTTTGGGTTCAGGAGGCTGCTGGGAAGCCCCCCGGCTGTTTTAGAAGACAACGGCCGGGCTGCGGGGCTTCTCAGCGGCCTCCCGAACCCGAACTTCAACCCATATAACATTTAGCCAATTAATACTTATCTACATTTCCTACTTAAATGTTAATCTTAAATTTCAGTCAATTAAAAAAAAGTTTCTAAATATTCTCTATTTTCAATCAATTAAAAGTCATTAACATTATTAATCTTCCCAACAATTCTAAATTCAATTCCACTTATACATTAATCTAAATCAGTATCTCCTTCATATCCGGAGTGCTTTTGATGGGGAGGAGAGGGAAGGAAGGAAGGAGGGAGGAAGGAAGGAAGGAGGAAGGCAGGAGGGAGGAAGGAAGGAAGGAAAGGAGGGAAGGCAGGAGGGAGGAAGGAAGGAAGGCAGGAGGGAGGAAGGAAGGAAGGAGGAAGGCAGGAGGGAGGAAGGAAGGAAGGAAAGGAGGGAAGGCAGGAGGGAGGAAGGAAGGAAGGAAGGAGGAAGGCAGGAGGGAGGAAGGGAAGGAAGGAAGGAAGGGAGGAGTGAGGGACACAGAGATTAGCGAGTGTTGCTCATCAGGTAAGAAGATTTCCCCTCAGCCGAAATGAAGCCCTCACCCCCTCCGAGCTGCAACGCGTGGTGCATCCTTCACCTTTACTGCCTCGGCATCCTAAAGTGAGATTGATCAGGTATCCTTGAGTTGTGTGGAAAGCAGAGGGACCGGGAGAGTGTGTGTCCCCCTTAGAGATCCCTGCCTTTTCTGTCTCTGGTGTACGAAGACAGGACATCATTTCTCAAATCCTGTCAGCTGAGGGGAAGTTATTATAGAAGTAAATGATGCTGCAGAAAACAGAAGGAAAGGCACCTTCGGCTCAAACTTGGTCCCGGCTTCCTCTAGTCCTCAACTTTGATGACTCTTTAAGATGGGTGGGGACTTCAACTCCCAGAATTCCCCAGCCCGGGGAATTCTGGGAGTTGAAGTCCCCACCCATCTTAAAGAGTTACTGAGGTTGAGCAACGCCCTCCTTACGCAATATTTTGGGCAAGGCGGCTTGGCATTAAAAATACTTTTTTCTTAGCTTCTAAGGCAGTGATGGCGAACCTTATTTTCCTCAGGTGCCAAAAGCATGTGTGTGCATGCTATTATGGACCAGATTACTTGTGGGACCGCCTCCTGCTGCATGAATCCCAGTGTTAGGTCCCACAGAGTCGGCCTTCTCCAGGTCCCGTCAACTAGACAATATCGCTTGGCGGGGCCTGAGGGAAGAGCCTTCTCTGTGGGGGCCCCGGCCTTCTGGAATCAAATTCCCCCAGAGATTTGTACTGCCCCCACCCTCCTCGCCTTCCACAAGAATCTGAAAACCTATTTTCAGATTTTTTTAGTGGACATAAATACATGAGAAGTGTTGTAAGCCACCTTTAGTTGCCATGTGTGTGTAGGCTAGTGTTTTTCAACCAGTAATGTGCCACGAGACATGGTCAGGTGCTGGATACGGCCCGCAGAGGCCATTTATCTGGCCCGCTGCTAGCCGCCTACATCCGAACATAAACATTCCCCTCACAATCCCTCCACCTATCAGCGACAGGAAGAGTGGAGGCACAGGGAACGCTCACTGACCAATCACCTTCTAGGATTCATCCCGACCACTAGTGATGAACCAATAGCAGGCTGCCTGTCATCCACACCCAGGAAGGTCCCTGCTCGGGCTGCCGTGCACTTCTCATTGTGTGGCCGTGGCAAGTAGTTGAAGCTGCTAGTCCTCCCCACGGTCCCGATTTCTAATCCTGGTGGTCAGTACTGGAGGTAAACGTTGCCACCACAAGATGAAGCCTCAGCTGGTTATGTCTATCCTGATGGTATATATAGATATTTGACCTTTTTCTTTTTATAAGAGGCCCCCGCAGAGGGCGATATACTATATTATTAGCTATATGTATAATATGTACTGTGTTAGAGTGTCATTTCGGTTGGTGGTGTGCCCCAGGATTTTGTAAATGGAAAAAATGTGCCGCGGCTCAAAAAAGGTTGAAAATCGCTGGTGTAGGCAGCAATATAAATTTTCTTAAATAAATAAAGGGGGGGAGGTCCAAAATGAGATTCCTAAATTACTACTGGCCCCACTTCTGGTCAGTGCTTGCTATAATCCCACCGGTCCTTAACCTGTGCCTACCTCTATAGGTAATGTGTTGTGGTTAGCTCTGGCCCAGCTCCTGCCCCAAGGAATGTGGAGGTGGATGTGGGGGAGACATCCACATGCCGCAGGCCTGTTTTGCTCCCAGTAGAATCTGCCGACGAAGTCTCCTCTGACCAAGGAAGCATGAGTGACAGGGAAGAGGGGAGTTTGGCAGACAGCCCAGGAGGAGATTAATCATCTGTATCATCCCTGGATTCTGAACAAGAATTAATGACACATCCACGCATGCATAGAGTGATGCATAGGAGACAACAACTGAAGGATTATTACAAGAGAAAATGAGGCCACCTGTGGTTGGGTGGGGCTGCTGTAATTAGTGCTAAAGATAAAAGTGCAGCCTGGTGTTTTAGATCGTCAAGATCGTGGTTTTTGTGCTGTTCAAGATTGTGTGTGGACTCTCTGGACTTTAGAATTGGATTCAATTTCCCAGTTATTGGGTGAGCAATTGGATTGCATTTAATCTGTGCCTTGTGTGTACCAGAAAATCCCTTTGACATTTAAAAAGGGAGCTGTCTCTGTTTTTCTGTTTATAAAAACTTTTGGGTTTTCCTTTTATCGTGTGGTGTGTGTCTTCCTGGACTAATTACCCTGTAATTACGGGTGGTTGAGACACGCAGGCAGAACATAATGCATAAATGAATGCAATCTTTAAGATACAAAATATAGAACATCAGCAGAGTTGGAAGGGTCCTTTGAGATCTTCTAGTCCAACCCCTCTAATTTCTCCTTAGTTCTAGATTGCTGTTCTCTTGGTTAGTTGGCTTTCTTGTGCTTTGGAATATAGATGGGTGCCCCTTTTCTTTGTGGGAGCCCCTCAAATATTGGAACCCTGCTCTTGTGTCTTCCCTAGTCCTCTTCATTAGACTAGACATATATGAATAGCGCTGCTTTTCCTAATCCGATTGGATGATTCACTTAATATTTTGTTATTTGTTATTTATTATTATTATTTATGCCACCCCTCTCCGAAGACTCGGGGCGGCTTACAACAATAATAAACAGTCTACAAATCCAATATTTTAAAAAACAATTTAAAAACCCTTGTAAAATAATCACACAATCCAATCAAACCATGCACAAACCAAGATAGTTGGGGGATATGTCAATTTCCCCATGCCTGTCTACAAAGGTGAGTTTTTAATAACTTACGGAAGGCAAGGAGGGTGGGGGCAGTTCTAATCTCTGGGGGGAGTTGATTCCAGAGGGCTGGGGCCGCCACAAAGAAGGCTCTTCCCCTGGGTCCCGTCAGATGACATTGTTTAGTCGACGGGACCCGGAGAACGCCAACTCTGTGGGACCTAACAGGTCGCTGGGATTCGTGCGGCAGAAAGTGGTCCCGGGGATATTCTGGTCCGATGTCATGTAGGGCTTTATAGGTCATTACCAAAACTTTGAATTTTGACCGGAAACTGATCAGCAGCCAGTGAAGGCCGTGGAGTGTTGAAGAGACGTGGGCAAATAACTGCATGATTCACTTTGCAACTGCAATTATTAGCTTAACAATGATGGGGAAAGATCTGTTCAATTGTGCCTGACCCTTGGTGACTGTATCGGACGGATCTTTCCATATCTTCTAATCCAGCACTATTTCTTTAATTCACCAAACAATTGCCTTACCTAGTGTTCTGCCAGCGTGTTTCAACCGCCTGTATTTACAGGGTAATTAGTCCAGGAAGACACACACCACACGATAAAAGGAAAACCCAAAAGTTTTTATCAACAGAAAAACAGAAACAGCTCCCTTTTTAAATGTCAAAGGGATTTTCTGGTACACACAAGGCACAGGTTAAATGCAATCCAATTGCTCACCCAATAACTGGGAAATTGAGTCCAATTCTAAAGTCCAGAGAGTCTACACACAATCTTGAACAGCACAAAAACCACGATCTTGACGAAACAATGAATCAGATAAACTGCCACGAGGCTAAAACACCAGGCTATGTTTTATCTGTAGCACTAATTACAGCAGCCCCACCCAACCAACCACAAATGGCTTCATTTTCTCTTGTAATAATCCTTCAGTTGCTGTCTCCCATGCATCACTTTACGCATGCGTGGATGTGTCATTAATTCTTGTTCAGAATCCATGGATGATACAGATGATTGATCTCCTCCTGGGCTGTCTTCCAAACTCCCCTCTTCCCTGTCACTCATGCTTCCTTGGTCAGAGGAGGCTTCATCGGCAGATTCCATCGGGAGCAAAACAGGCCTGCGGCATGTGGATGTTTCCCCCACATCCACCTGCACATTCCTTGGGGCAGGAGCTGGGCCAGAGCTAACCACAACAGCTGATAGGTGGATTCAAGGAGCTACTTGTTGGATTCAAGCAATTAGCTTCTGATTTGAATATCTGAAAAGCCTCCCAATTTGCTCTTTGGAGTTATGACCTGCCCAATATTAACTTGCAAGCCAAATGTTTTGGAAAGCACACCAAGTGCATTACGGCGGTATTTCACAGCCTGGTGGCTGCACTGAACTGCCAAGAGGAACACATCAAATTAGCCTAAAGTTCCCTGCACACAGCAGGGAGAAAACATTATAAGGAGGTTTAATGGACATCTTCAAACAAAATGTTCACGTTGTGCGTTGATACAAGCCAAGCATTGGTCTTTTTCTTCATGGCAAGAAGACTGCAATTCTACACCCATGTTAGAGGTTTTGACAACGCCTCTTGGCCAGGGAGAAATTTTTCATGCACTTTTTAGAATCCTCGCCACCATAGCGGGCACCTACAGCAAGCCACAGTGCCCTCCTAGACCCACAGCTAAGATTGGGTCAACATCTAACAGCTGTGGCTAAGGAGACCTTTGCATGGGTTCATCTAGTGCAAGGGTAGGCAAAGTTCAATTCAATTCAATTTATTAGATTTGTATGCCGCCCCTCTCCGAAGACTCGGGGCGGCTCACAACAATAATAAAAACAATATTCCAGCAAAAACAAATCTAATATTAAAAAGCACATAAAACCCTATCACATTTAAAAAAGCAAACAACATATACATACCCAAACATAAATATAAAAAAGCCTGGGGGAAAGGTGTCTCAACTCCCCCATGCCTGACGGTATAGATGGGTTTTGAGTAATTTACGAAAGACAAGGAGTGTGGGGGCAGTTCTAATCTCTGGGGGGAGTTGATTCCAGAGGGCCGGGGCTGCCACAGAGAAGGCTCTTCCCCTGGGGCCCGCCAAACGACATTGTTTGGTCGATGGGACCCGGAGAAGGCCAACTCTGTGGGACCTTATCAGTTGCTGGGATTCGTGCGGTAGCAGGCGGTTCCGGAGGTACTCTGGTCCAATGCCATGCAGGGCTTTAAAGGTCATAACCAACACTTTGAATTGTGACCGGAAACTGATCGGCAGCCAGTGTTGCAGAAACGTGGGCGAATCTAGTTGGCTCTTCGATGACTTGTGCTCAGGAATTCTGGGAGTTGAAGTCCAGAAGTCCTAGAAGACCCCACTTTGCCTACCCCTGGTCTAGTGCACCAATTGTGACCCTACATGTATCCGGAGGCTCTCCACACAGTCACTCATGCCCTTATTACCTCATAGTTGGATTATTGCAACGCACTGGGCTACCCCTGAAGAGCATTCGGAGATTACAGCTGGTCCAGAATGCAGCTGCACGAGTGGTTGTGGCCGCACGTAGGTACACTCACATTACACCAATCCTCTGCAAGCTGCACTGCCTCCCTATTGGTCAAGGGGCTCAATTCAAGGTGTTGGTTATTACCTTTAAAGCCCTACATGGCTCGGGGCCAGGTTATCTCCGAGACCGCCTTCTACCTCATAGTTCCCAGCAACTGGTAAGATTCCCCAGAGTTGTTCTTCTCCAGGTCCCATCAGCTAAACAGTGTCAGCTGGTGGGCTCAAAGGGAAGGGCCTTCTCTGTGGCTGCCCCGGCTCTCTGGAACCAACTACCCCCTGAGATCAAAACTGCCTCCACTATTGACCTTCCATTTCTGCACAGTCATATATATTTTTGGATTTATATTTTATATAGATGTTAAAGAGCCTCCCACACCAGCTCCTAGACGGAACACACAACAAAGGAGAAGCGACAGTTATTAAGCTAAAAGCATTATCTAAAGATCTTGGCTTTCAAGCAGGACTTGCGGCTCAGGCATTTTGGGTTATTAAACGACACTTTAAATCAAACGGGTTTTCCTTTGGGGCTGTAATCCGGACAGCTCTGCTGCTTCGCCTTAAAAGTGCAGCCTGGATGTGTCGGGGGAAACTCAATTCCTTGTGGGCGGCAGAATTACGGTACTCGGAGGCTGCCTAGCCCAGTTCTTGTCTCACCTTATTATCCTAAATCAAGAGTTTTGTCCACCTGGTTAACTTTCAAAGGGGCTGACTTTGCGGGCTGGGGAATTCTGGGAGTTGAAGTCCACCGCTCCTAAAAAGTGGCCATGGTGGAGAAATACTGTCCCAAACGAATCAAGGTAGGCTCTTAAGTTTCTTTTCCTTGCTTCCCTTTCTGCAAATGACCCTTGACCTTTGCTTATTCCTTCCGTTTGCAATATTAGTTCTACTTTCCATCACAATAACCGCTTACGCCCCACCAAATCTGTCTGAGGCAGCCACTGCCTTCTTCCCAACATAGCAATAGCATCTGTCTGTCTGCCTGCCTATGCATCTATCCATCCATCCATCTACTTGCCTACTGTTCTGTCGAGCTCTCTGGTAGAATCCTCCCAAAAATGTACAGATACAATTTCAGACACACACAAGTTTGAAAATTCAAAACAATGTTCTTTATACCGGAAATGCAAATAAACAGAGCACTCTTTTTGTATAGCAAAGAGCACTTGTCTCCAAACACATTGGTAATTTGTACAAGTCCCTTATCAGTTCTGTGATACTTAGCTTGCAGCTGTGAGGCAATTCACAGTCCTTCTTCTTTCACAAAGTGAAACACACTTTGCCCTGGTTTAGTTCCAAAGCGGGGGAAAATCAGCACACAAAGATCAAAGTCAGTAAAGCAGTCACGAAACACAAGGATCAGATAATCCTCCACAATGGCCAAACCCACAGGCTGCTCTTTATAGCAGCCTCACTAATGACCACAGCCCCACCCAACCACAGGTGGCCTCATTTTCTTTGATAATAATCTCTCAGTTGTTGCTGCCAATGCATCGCTCTCCGCATGCGTGGCTGTATCATTAACTCTTGTTCTGAATCCAAGGAGGAGAGAAATAATTGATCTCCTTCTGAGCTGTCTGCCCCACTCTCCTCCTCCCTGTCACTCATGTCTTCTTGGTCAGAGGAGCCTTCATCAGCAGATTCCACCGGGGGCAAAACAGACCTGCAGCATGTGGATGTCTCCCCCACATCCACAGTCCTTGGGGCAGGAGCTGGGCCAGAGCTAACCACAACACCTACCTACCTACTTACCTATCTATCCATCTATCTATTTGAATTTCTATGCCGCCCCCCTCCGAAGACTTGGGGTGACTTACAACATACAATAAAAACCAGTAGAGTACAATAACAAATCCAATTAACTAGCTAAAAATCTACCCTAAAATCCCTAATATTTTAAAAATCGATCGTACACAGAGTTCAGCCACACATAACATTCATTGGCTGGGAGGGAGGTAAGATCTCATTGCCCCAAGCCTGGCGACATAGATGAGTCTTTACGCTCTTACGGAAGGCAAGGAAGGTGGGGGCAGTGCGAATCTCGGGGGGGGGGGGGGAGAGATGGTTCCAGAGGGCTGGGCCCCCCACAGAGAAGGCTCTTCCCCTTGGTCCCACCCAAGCGACATTGCCTGGATTTGTTACATTTGTATACCGCTTTACATTGCCTTACAGGCCTCCCTAAGCGGTTTACAGAGTCAGCCTATTGTCCCCAACAATTGAGTCCTTATTTTATTTTATTGATTGATTGGATTTGTATGCCACCCCTCTCCGAGGACATTTTACCCACTTTGGAAGGATGGAAGGCTGAGTCAACCTTAAGCCCGGTGAGACTTGAACTGTCAAACTGCAGGCAGCCAGAAGCCAGTAGAAGTACTGTAGCTTGTATTTAACTCTTGTTCCTTGTTAGAGGTTGGAGTGCAATAATTACCTTTTGCACCCCTTTCCTCTCCTTACCGAGATCAGAATGCCTTCTTAAGGTGGGCTTCTCTTCCCTCAGACTATTCTTTCTTCATTGCACAAGGAGCTGCTGATACAGTTCTACAGAGGAATCATTGAGTCTGTCATCTGCACCTCTATAGCCCAGCCAGGTGGCAGTCCAATCTCCTCTTGAAAATGTCCAGAGTTGGGGCGTTCACAACCTCCGCTGGCAGGCCGTTCCACTCGTTGATTTCTCTGACCGTCAGAAAGTTCTTCCTTATTTCCAGGTAGAATCTCTCCTTGGTCAGCTTCCATCCGTTGTTCCTCGTCTGGCCTTCTGGTGCTCTGGAAAATAGTGTGACTCCCTCCTCTCTGTGGAAACCCCTCAAGTACCATCACTCTGCTAAACAAATGATTCCCTCACTACTGACAAACTATTAAGTCTGCACTGCTATTAATCTTCTCATCATTCCCATCACCCACCTCTTCCCGCTTAGGACTGTATGACTCTAACTTGTTGCTTGTATCCTTAAGATTTTGACAAAATTGAACGGGTCCAAAGACGGGCTACAAGAATGGTGGAAGGTGTTAAGCATAAAACCTATCAGGAAAGACTTAATGAACTCAATCTGTATAGTCTGGAGGACAGAAGGAAAAGGGGGGACACGATCGAAACATTTAAATATGTTAAAGGGTTAAATAAGGTCCAGGAGGGAAGTGTTTTTAATAGGAAAGTGAACACAAGAACAAGGGGGCACAATCTGAGGTGAGTTGGGGGAAAGATCAAAGGCAACATGAGAAAATATTATTTTACTGAAAGAGTAGTAGATCCTTGGAACAAACTTCCAGCAGACGTGGTTGGTAAATCCACAGTCACTGAATTTAAACATGCCTGGGATAAACATATATCCATCCTAAGATAAAATACAGAAAATAGTATAAGGGCAGACTAGATGGACCATGAGGTCTTTTTCTGCCGTCAGTCTTCTATGTTTCTATTTTTATTAACAGGGTGTCCAGGGGGAAAGCATTTTGAAACTCTTGACATTTCCCTGTAGTTTGCGATCTAGTTAAAGCACGGTCATAGATTGACGTCATGCCAAACGGCTAAGCCATGGAGAAATATCGGTAGCTGAGGAAGCAAGTTTTTGCCAGTTATGCTCATTTATGCTTGACTGCCAAGCAGCACAATCTGGTTTTTTTTAAAACATGATTTTCCCCTGACTTATTCTGGTTTTCTTCACAAATTCCCTGATAATTCTGGTATTTCCCGAACTGCCGATTTCCCTGATAATTCCAATTTCCCATGTTTGCTGGGCACCCTATTTCCTGATTATTTGACCCCTATGACAATCATTAAGTGTAGTACCGCATGATTATTGACAAATGTCTCTTTTCTTTTATGTACAGAGAGCCTAGGGACCAAATTTCTCGTGTGTCCAATCACACTTGGCCAATAAAAGAATTATATTCCTCCTCTTCCTCCTCTGAACCAGCATCTAATACAACCATGACGCTAACATGACCCAGGGGAAGAGCCTTCTCTGTGGCGGCCCCGACCCTCTGGAAACAACTCCCCCCAGATATCAGAGTTGCCCCCACCCTCCTTGCCTTTTGTAAGCTCCTTAAAACCCACCTCTGTCGTCAGGCATGGGGGAATTGACATTTTCCATTCCCCCTAGGCTTATAGAATTTATACATGGTATGTTTGTATGTATGATTGGTTTCTTAAATTGGGTTTTTTTACATTACTTTTAATATTAGATTTGTTCATATTGTCTTTTTACTGTTGTTAGCCGCCCCGAGTCTACGGAGAGGGGCGGCATACAAATTTAATAAATAAATAAATTCCCTGCCTTGATAAAATAAAAAAAAACTGTGGCACTGGGCTGGGCACGGAGGGAAATAGACAGATACTACTACTGAACAAGGGACACTGCTGTCTTGACCGAGAGCTTGATGTGTATTATCATAGAAACATAGAAGACTGACGGCAGAAAAAGACCTCATGGTCCATCTGCCCTTATACTATTTCCTGTATTTTATCTTAGGATGGATATATGTTTATCCCAGGCATGTTTAAATTCAGTTACTGTGGATTTACCAACCACGTCTGCTGGAGGTTTGTTCCAAGGATCTACTACTCTTTCAGTAAAATAATATTTTCTCATGTTGCTTTTGATCTTTCCTCCAACTAACCTCAGATTGTGTCCCCTTGTTCTTGTGTTCACTTTCCTATTAAAAATACTTCCCTCCTGGACCTTATTTAACCCTTTAACATATTTAAATGTTTCGATCATGTCCCCCCCTTTTCCTTGTCCTCCAGACTCTACAGATTGAGTTCATTAAGTCTTTCCTGATACGTTTTATGCTTAAGACCTTCCACCATTCTTCCTTATCAGAGGAGAATCAGAACTGCAGAAAAAACAGTTGCTGCCAACCTGCCTTCCATTGAGGACCTGTATACTGCACGAGTCAAAAAGAGGACGGGAAAAATATTTACTGACCCCTCACATCCTGGACACAAATTGTTTCAACTCCTACCCTCAAAACATCGCTACAGAGCACTGCACACCAAGACAACTAGACACAAGAAGAGGTTTTTTCCCCGAACGCCATCACTCTACTAAACAAATAATTCCCTCAACACTGTCAGACTTTCTACTAAATCTGCACTTCTGTTCTACTAGTTTTACTCATCATTCCTTTCACCCATTTCCTCCCATGTTGACTGTATGACTGCAACTTGTTGCGTATATCCTAAGATTTTTATTAATATTGCTTCTTCATTGCTTATTTGACCCCCTATGACAATCATTAAGTGTTGTACCACATGATTCTTGACAAATGTATATTTTTCTTTTATGTACGCTGAGAACATATGCACCAAGACAAATTCCTTGTGTGTGCAATCACACTTGGCCAATAAAATTCTATTCTATTCTATTCTATGCCAGCCATTTGCACAAACAGAGCTTCATGTTTTTTATTGCATAGCCCAGTTCCCAACGGCCACGGATTGGTAGTGGACTGCGGAGTGAGGATTTGGGACCCTGCTTTTATAAGGTTTGGCCTGTAAGTAGCACAGGACACGTTTCTGGACACGTTCTTTTCCTATTCGTGCTAGCTTTAATGCCATAACGCCTCCCAGTGCCTTTACGGAGCCAGACGGCCTTCTAAGTGTAATAAATATGCACCAAGACAAATTCCTTGTGTGTCCAATCACACTTGGCCAATAAAAATTCTATTCTATTCTATTCTATTCTATGTGTGTTTCATTCCCTGCTCTGTTTAAAAGTCCAAAAGGAGAACTTCTCGTCTCCTCCCAAAGACGGGTGGCTAGATTTCTTTTATGCATCACTAGGAAATAAAAAGGACAAGGAAGCTGGCCCGACTAAAGCAGAGCGAATAGCTGCCGCTCAAAGCAAATGGAATTACGCTGCCTTCCTTATGCCAGATGTCTCCTTCAATATCGCAGGCTGCCAAATCGGGGCAATTGAGCCTCGAAAAGGGTAAAGTCATTATTGTCCGAGAGAAACAAGCTGAGGACCAGGGGTCTCTACCCCCCCTTCCACCATCCACCAAGGGCTTGCTAAGGACACCTTTATGCTTCCCGTCTCCCTCCCACGCAGAGCGACGAAGCCGGTTTCTTTCCATGCAACAGAGAGAAATCCCTGCCTTTGCTTCAGTTTGCAAATAATAATAATAATAAAGCCGATTGTTCTTGGGCAACGATTTATGGATATGCAGTTCGTGCTTGGCAGGAGCCAACTTCTTTCCAGCCAGATGTTGCTGGGAAAATACAGCAACAGGCCATACGGTTTAAAGAAAAGCAATTTTTTTCTTTGGCTCTTTTCTCCACGGAGTAATGCTGCTCCTGAATAATGGGGCCTGCATTGTTTTGCTCTCGTTTTTAGGCCCCGTTAATAAGATTGTAAAAAATGAAGGCGTTGGCTCAATTATCGCCATCCAGAATAGAAGACTGATGGCAGAAAAAGACCTCATGATCCATCTAGTCTGCCCGTATACTATTTTCTGTATTTTCTTAGGATGGATATATGTTTATCCCAGGCATGTTTGAATTCAGTTACTATGGATTTATCAACCACGTCTGCTGGAAGTTTGTTCCAAGGATCAGTAAAATAATATTTTCTCATGTTGCTTTTGATCTTTCCCCCAACTAACTTCAGATAAGACAGAGTGGCTGTGGGTTCTGCCTCCCAAGGACAATTCCATCTGTCTGTCCATTACTGGGGGGGGGGGAAGTATTGACCCCCCTCAGAGAGGGTCTGCAATTTGGGCGTCCTCCTCGATCCACAGCTCACATTAGAGAACCATCTTTCAGCTGTGGAGAGGGGGGCGTTTGCCCAGGTTCGCCTGGTGCCCCAGTTGCGGCCCTATTTGGACCAGGAGTAATTGCTCAGTCACTCATGCCCTCATCACCTCGAGGCTCGACTACTGCAACGCTCTCTACATGGGGCTACCTTTGAAAAGTGTTCGGAAACTTCAGATCGTGCAGAATGCAGCTGTGAGAGCAATTATGGGCTTCTCTAAGTATGCCCATATTACTCCAACACTACGCAGTTTGCATTGGTTGCCGATCAGTTTCTGGTCACAATTCAAACTGTTGGTTATGAGCTATAAAGCCCTTCATGGCACTGGACCAGAATATCTTCAGGACCGCCTTTTCCCACACGAATCCCAGCGACCGGTTAGGTCCCACAGAGTTGGCCTTCTCCGGGTCCCGTCGACTAAACAATGTCATCTGGCAGGACCCAGGGGAAGAGCCTTCTCTGTGGTGGCTCCGACCCTCTGGAACCAGACCCCCCTGAGATTAGGATTGCCCCCACCCTCCTTGCCTTTTGTAAACTACTTAAAACCCACCTCTGCCGTCAGGCATGGGGGAATTGAAACATCTCCCCCTTGCCCATGTTGTTTTGGTGTTTGATTGTGTGCTTGTTTTTTAAATATATATTGGGGTTGCTTTTATGAATTTTTTAAACCTAAAACTGTAATTAGATTGGTAAATATTAGATTTTTCACTATGTACTGTTTTTGCCATTGTTGTGAGCCGCCCCGAGTCTGCGGAGACGAGCGGCATATAAATCCAATAAATCTAATCTAATCTATTGTGTCCCCTTGCTCTTGTGTTCACTTTCCTATTAAAAACACTTCCCTCCTGAACCTTATTTAACCCTTTAACATATTTAAATGTTTCAATCATGTTCCCCCTTTTCCTTCTGCCCTCCAGACTATGCAGATTGAGTTCATGAAGTCTTTCCTGATACGTTTTATGCTTAAGACCTTCCACCATTCTTGTAGCCCGTCTTTGGGCCCATTCAATTTTGTCAAGAATTACCCACTCGATAGTCTAAGAAGTCTGTGAAGAGGGCGGGACCGTTGTGCTCCTTTGATTTGTGGCTTGCAGTTGGTGCTCTGGAATGGGATGGTCCCGAAGGTGAACATTTCATCCTCTTTTTCCGCTGGCGTTCAGCAACAGATGCTCTGGAAATCTCCCAAATGGGACATAGTAGCAGGGGTGGGATTTACATAATTTGCCTACTGGTTCGCTCAAAAGCACCAAAAATGTGAGCGCTCACTTCGCTCGCGCGAGTCTCATCCATGCATGCGCAACACCTTCCGCGCATGCGCATGTTCCTTAGTTCAGCTGAGGCATGGCCATCTGCTCTGCCGCACAAACCAGCTAAGCTAAAAAAGGAGGGGGGGAATAAAGGACACAGAACGGTGGGGCCAACCAGAGGTGGTTATTTGCTGGTTCTCTGGACTGGTCAAAATGGCCGCTATCGGTTCGTCAGAACCAGTATTGGGTTCCTGCCTGGATGGGAAGCGAAAATGGAGCTGCACTTTTCGGCAATTTTTGGCTTCTATGCATGGGCGGAAGGAAAAAACCCATCGAAATCTTATAACTTCATGGCACCGGACCAGATTATCTCAGGGACCGTCTTCTGCTGCACCAATCCCAGCGACCAGTTAGGTCCCACAGAGTGGTCTTCTCCGGGTCCTGTCAACCAAACAATGTCGCTTGGCAGGCCCCAGGGGAAGAGCCTTCTCTGTGGCGGCCCCGGCCCTCTGGAACCAACTCTCCCCCCAGAGATTAGAATTGCCCCCACCCGCCTTGCCTTTCGTAAACTGCTTAAAACCCACCTCTGCCGCCAGGCATGGGGGAACTGAGATTCCCTTTCCCCCTAGGCCTTTAAAATTTTATGCATGGTATGTTTGTATGTATGATTGGTTTTTATATAATTGGTTTTTAACTGGTTTTAGTATTGGATTATTGTTATATACTGTTTTATTACTGTTGTTAGCCGCCCCGAGTTTGCGGAGAGGAGCGGCATACAAATCCAATAAGTAAGTAAGTAAGTAAGTAAGTAAGTAAGTAAGTAAGTAAGTAAGTAAGTAAATAAATAAGCATACGCAGAAACAAAATCTCGTTCGGGCATGCGAACAGGTGCGCCGGGGTCACAGAGCTCCGCGGGAAGCACACCGGTAGTGGCGGTAAGTGGAATCCGCCCCTGGTCAGAACCGGTGGCTAAATACCACCTCTGGCACAGCAGTAGAGCCACTTGCTAATAGATAGACAATAACCTTAAAGAGGATGGAGCGGGGTGGGATAAATCAAATGCTTGTGTTTTTGACAGTTGTGTGGTTGTTTTTTTTAAAGTGTAATATAACAAAGAACAATTTGGCTGAAGACAAAACCAGAGGGTTCCCCACCCCCTAAACAGAGAGAATTAAACAAAATAAGCCCAATGAAAAGTAAATGGCAAATACAAACAAATCCTGAGGTTGGTGCTCAAACCTGCAACCGTACAGAAGCCAAAGGAGCCGTCTTGAAAGAAGCCTAACTAGACATCTGGTTGGCTAAAGATTTGGGCATGTTGGTAGAACGACGGATCAAGCAAAAAAAAAAAAGAGTCCACAATTCTTCTGCAGGTCAGTTAGAAAAAAAAACCCCTTATTTTTGTTGGTCTCTGACCGTAAAAACGATTGTTGCTGTTTTTTCATATCAAAACCAGGTTAGCCCTGCAGGGACAGTTTCTCCCCCATTTCCAAATGAAAAAGAAATGATGTCCCCCCTAGGAAGCCTCTGTGCTCAGTCCAGCTACACGGGTTGTTCTTCATGCCGGTCAATTGTCCTCCTCCCTGGCCAATTACAACGAGGGCAGTTCCGCCTATGGAGTGTGATGCATTCTAAGCCTACGGTGGTCTACGAGAGGAAGTTCTAAAGCGGCCCTACATGGTTTCCGACTGGACAAAAGGTGGCGATGGCATCTTGAAGAACATCTACAGTTGGGTCTAGTTTGAGGAATGAAAGGACCTGGTGGGATGGAAGGAAGCTGCACTGTAAAAAGGGTCCATCTTTCCCCTCCTGCTGGGTTATTCTTTTTCCACACTCTCTGCTATTATCCATAAAGATATTTTTGGGGGGGTAGGGCTCCACCCAAAACTTCTAGATCAGAGGTCTTCAAGTCTTTAAGACTTGCGGACTTCAACTCCCAGAATTCCTCAGCCGGCCACGATCCTTGTGTATCATTTACTTCAGAGGTCTTCAAACTATGCTGGCTGGAGAATTCTGGGAGTTGAAGTCCACAAGTCTTAAAGTTGCCAAGTTTGGGGACCCCATACCTAGATGCTAGAGCAGCATTTCCCAACCTTGGCAACTTGAAGATATCTGGACTTCAACTCCCAGAATTCCCCAGCCAGCATTCGCTGGCTGGGGAATTCTGGGAGTTGAAGTCCAAATATCTTCAAGTTGCCAAGGTTGGGAAACACTGTGCTAGAGACTTCCATGTCCAGACACATTTACAACAGGGTATTTCTGTGACTTTGCTAAGTTCCCATCAAAGATTGTCATGGATGAAACGGCTGCGTCCAAGATGAATTCCAACCGGCTCGTCTCTCCTTCCACCTCTAGCCAAGACTCGGAAGAGGTTCTTATTTGGTTGAGGTGAGGATACTGCTGGAGAAGTCGAAGATGCGCTTGTTGATCCTCCGCAGGCTGTTGACTTCCTCCTCCAGGTCCCTCACCTGATTTTTCAGCTGCTCTTGGTCGCCCATCATCGAATTCTACGACAAGAGGACAAACCACGGTAAGAATCTGGAAAGGGGGATAACAAGGGAAACTACCTACCGCCAACTTTGGCCCTTCTGCAGTTCAACAACTTTTTAAGATGGGCGGACTCCGGTTCTCAAAATTCTGGGCTTTGAAGCAGGAGTGGGTTCCACACCTTCTTTTTCCCTGGGGGGGGGGATTATTGACCCCCTCAGAGAGGGTCCGCAACTTGGGCGTCCTCCTCGATGCACAGCTCACATTAGAGAAACACCTTTCAGCTGTGGCGAGGGGGGCGTTTGCCCAGGTTCGCCTGGTGTGCCAGTTGCTGCCCTATTTGGACCGGGAATCATTGCTCACAGTCACTCATGCGCTCATCACCTCGAGGTTCGATTACTGCAACGCTCTCTACATGGGGCTACCTTTGAAAAGTGTTCAGAAACTTCAGATCGTGCAGAATGCAGCTGCGAGAGCAATTATGGGCTTCTCTAAGTATGCCCATATTACTCCAACACTCCGCAGTCTGCATTGGTTGCCGATCAGTTTCCGGTCACAATTCAAAGTGTTGGTTATGACCTATAAAGCCCTTCATGGCACCGGACCAGAATATCTCCGGGACCGCCTCCTGCTGCACGAATCCCAGCAACCGGTTAGGTCCCCCAGAGTCGGCCTTCTTCGGGTCCCGTCGACTAAACAATGTCGTCTGGCAGGACCCAGGGGAAGAGCCTTCTCTGTGGGGGCCCTGACCCTCTGGAACCAGCTCCCCCGAGATTAGGATTGCCCCCACCCTCCTTGCCTTTCGTAAACTCCTTAAGACCCACCTCTGCCGTCAGGCATGGGGGAACTAAAACACCTCCCCCTTGCCCATGTTGTTTTGTTGATTGATTGACTGTGTGCCTGTTTTTTATATATCTTGGGATTGTTTTATGAAATTACTAATTTTAAATTGTAATTAGATTGCTGGGCATTGGGTTTGTTATTATGTACTGTTTTTTATTATTGTTGTGAGCCGCCCCGAGTTTGCGGAGAGGGGCGGCATATAAATCCAATAAATCTAATCTAATCTCTTACCAGTTCACATTGCGACGCAAGTGCGCCAATGAGCCGCGCACGTATCTCCGTGTGACCGGCATACCCAGGCGGCCAAATCTCACACAAGGATGCTCACATGTGTAAGATTTTGCCGACATTTGGCAGGGTTTTTTGCTTCCGTGCATGTGTGTAAACAAAGAAATAGCTGAAAATCGGCGAAATCTCGCATGCGCCTGTTCTCATGCGAGATTTGGCTTCCTGTGCATGCGCAGAAGCTGAATCTTGCATTGATGCATATGTGCACGAAGTCCAGACTCATGCCCACTCCGGCCACCGGGAGCGGCGGGGAACCCTTGCCTGAAGTGCGCTTATGTCACATTGAGGAAATGACCCTCTGCGCATGTGCAGAAGCCTTTCCGCATGCGCAGAGGGTTCTTTGTCAGCTATGGCGACCGGAGGACCAGTTCGGGGGTGTGGACAGCCATCACTGCCGGTTCAGCGAACGGGTGCAAATTTCCGCCACCAGTACAAGCGAACTGGCCCGAACCGGCAGCAACCCACCACTGCTTTGAAGTCCACCCATCTTAAAATTAATGAGATGGAAAAGGAGTGAGTTACCAGCGATAGAATTTGAGATAGAATCTGGAAGAATCGGGTCAAGAAAACTGCCAGACTTTTTAAGGATTTTAAAAATGCCTTCTCTTGCGTGGTTGACGAAAGAAAAAGCAATTGTTTATACAGGTAGTCTTCAACTTACGACTGCAACTGAGCCCAAAATTTATGTTGCTAATTGAGAAATTTCTTAAGCGAGTTCACTCAACAAAACAGGTGAGGAAATTCTGCAGCCCCCCCCCCCCTCCCCAGCCAAGTGCCAACTTACTGAGGGCAAAGCATATGTTAAGACAAATGACTTTTACCAATGTAGTTAAATTCTCTTTCATGGCACAGGTACAAATAGTCCTCAACTTACGACCGTAATAGAGCCTGCCCATTACAGTCATAAATCAGGTCAGTCCCAATGACTTACCCCAATGTTGCAATCTTTGAGTGGCGGTCACTAAATGGATCCCGCAGAACTGGGTTTTTCCCGAAAAAAAGACAGAAATGCTAATTTTCAGCTAAAATGCCACGAAATGTGGACACGTGGTCGCATGCCTGCAATACGGTAATGTGACTTCTGTGTGTGCGTAATCTAGTTCTGTTGTAACTACTCCCAGGAAGGCCTGTCGGATCTTTGGCCAATAGCTAAGCGACCGGTCATAAATTGAGGACTACTTGTATTGCAAACCAGGTTTGGGCTAAGTATCGTGGGTCCCAACACTTCTGTGGGGTTGCAGTTAGGAAGGTGGATGGCCAGGTGCCTCACCCTTTCTCTCGTTGAGCACATCTGGAGATATAAGCGCTCCGTCCTCTCCAAGTAACTTTCTCCGGAACCCTGCGGAAGACAGGAAAAGAAGAAGAGAGGCATCAATAGATTTATATAGTATTTAGACTTATATACTGCTTCTCAGTGCTTTACAGCCCTCTCTAAGCAGTTTACAGAGAGTCAGCATACTGCCCCCAACAAATGATTTAGCTTTACTAGATAAGTGGTCAAAGCAATGGAAACTGCAGTTTACAGTTTGCAAATGTAAAATAATGCACCTGGGGAAAAGGAATCCTCAATCTGAGTATTGTATTGGCAGTTCTTTGTTAGCTCTGCACACAACACTGAAAAGTGCCATTCGTATGAAACTCGGGCCGCACTAACATTAAACTTTGATATTGAGGTGGGGGCCAAAAACTATTGTCCCATGGGCCGCAGTTGGCCCACGGGCCGCGAGTTTGAGACCCCTGCTCTAAAGTGTGCAATAGGGTTGATATTCCTGGAGGCATCTCTAATATGACAAATGATTTAGCTTTACTAGATAAATGGTCAAAGCAATGAAAACTGCAGTTTAATGTTTCCAAATGTAAAATAATGCACTTGGGCAAAAGGAATCCACAATCTGAGTATTGTATTGGCAGTTGTGAGCTAGCAAAAACTTCAGAAGAGAAGGATTTGGGGTAGTGATTTCTGACAGTCTCAAAATGGGTGAACAGTGCGATCAGGCGGTAGGGAAAGCAAGTAGAATGTTTGGCTGCATAGCTAGAGGTGTAACAAGCAGGAAGAGGGAGATTTTGATCCCGCTGTATAGAGCACTGGTGAGACCACATTTGTAATACTGTGTCCAGTTCTGGAGACCTCACCTACAAAAAGATATTGATAAAATTGAACGGGTCCAAAGACGGGCTACAAAAATGGTGGAAGGTCTTAAACATAAAACTTATCAGGAAAGACTTAATGAACTCCATCTGTATAGTCTGGGAGGCAGAAGGGAAAGGGGGGACATGATCGAAACATTTAAATATGTTAAAGGGATAAATAAGGTTCGAGAAGGAAGTGTTTTTAATAGGAAAGTGAACACAATAACAAGGGGGCACAATCAGAAGTTAGTTGGATCAGAAGCAACGTGAGAAAATATTTTACTGAAACAGTAGTAGATCCGTGGAACAAACGTCCAGCAGACGTGGTTGGTAAATCCACAGTAACTGAATTTAAACATGCCTGAGATAAACATCTATCCATCCTAAGATACAATACAGGAAATAGTATAAGGGCAGACTAGATGGACCATGAGGTCTTTTTCTGCTGTCAGTCTTCTATGTAATCTGGGTCCTCATTTTACCCACCTTGGAAGGATGGAAGGCTGAGTCAACCTTGAGCCTACTGAGATTTGACCTGCCAAACTGCTGGCAGCCGGTGATCAGCAGAAGTAGCCCGCAGTACTGCATTCTAACCAATGTGCCACTGAGGCTCATCAAAGGGTTAAGCCTCTTTACAGATGCTTCAACCGAGTGATGCCGAAGGGAGCCTTAAGTCAAAGCTGCACACTTGTTTTACAAAGAAGCCTGGTGAAAGGAACAAGTGATCTTTAAGTAGCTCTTGACAAAATTGTGACACTAAGGAATGGACCATCCCTTAATGGATGGATGGGTTTTAGAATTAAGGAAATGGAAGAAAAGTCACAAATGGGGTGTTGCCTAAAAGTCCTCCTTCGGAAAGAGCTCAGAGGGTCTGTGGGACTAGGACAAAACAGACTGGACTAATAATAATAATAATAATTTATTAGATTTGTATGCCGCCCCTCTCCGAAGACTCGGGGCGGCTGAAGGTCCTTGGTGCTTTTCTGAACTTTTTTTTCTTGCAAATGTTTCATTATTCTAACTAGTTAACATCACGGTAAGAGCCGTGGTGGCGCAGTGGTTAAAGTGCAGTACTGCAGGCTAATTCTGCTGCCTGTCGGTTGCCTGCAATTTAACAGTTCGAATCTTACCAGGCTCAAGGTGGACTCAGCTTTCGGTCCTTCCAAGGTGGGTAAAATGAGGACCCAGATTGTTGGGGGCAATACGCTAAACTGCTTAGAGAGGGCTATAAAAGTACTATGACAGTATCTTATTGTAGGTGAGGTCTCCAGAACTGAATACGGTGTTCAGTTCTGGAGACCTCACCTACAAAAAGATATTGACAAAATTGAACGGGTCCAAAGACGGGCTACAAGAATGGTGGAAGGTCTTAAGCATAAAACGTATCAGGAAAGACTTCATGGACTCAATCTGTATAGTCTGGAGGACAGAAGGGAAAGGGGGGACATGATCGAAACATTTAAATATGTCAAAGGGTTAAATAAGGTTCAGGAGGGAAGTGTTTTTAATAGGAAAGTGAACACAAGAACAAGGGGACACAATCTGAAGTTAGTTGGGGGAAAGATCAAAAGCAACATGAGAAAATATTATTTTACTGAAAGAGTAGTTGATCCTTGGAACAAACTTCCAGCAGACGTGGTTGGTAAATCCACAGTAACTGAATTTAAACATGCCTGGGATAAACATAGATCCATCCTAAGATAATATACAAAAAATAGAATAAGGGCAGACTAGATGGACCATGAGGTCTTTTTCTGCCGTCAGTCTTCTATGTTTCTAAGTGGTATATAAGTCTAAACGCTATTGCTATTCTGGAGGCAAGCTGTTCCACGGATTAATTGTTCTAACTGTCGGGAAATTTCTCCTAAGTTCTGAGTTGTTTCTCTCCTTGATTAATTTCCACCCATTGCTTCTTGGGTGCTTTTGGAGAATAATTTGACTCCCTTCTTTGTGGCAATCCCTGAAATATTGGCGCACAGCTGCCCTTCAAGCCCTGCAGCAGAGACCGAAGAATGTCGACAGCCCTGGGAAGGAGAGAAGGACACACCCACACCCACTCCTCTCCCCCCTATGCACCCCAGTGAACAACAGCGATTCATCAGGAACTCCAGATATGCAACCTTGAGAGATGCCGCCGCTGCCACCGTTCTCGTTTGGGAGCCGACACGGCGCTGATAAAAGGAGACAGCCGATTTTATCTCTCGCAGGCTGGCTCCTGGGATCTGCAGAAGCAATCGGGCCCTCCAGCCACGACGTCTCCCGCTCCCCGCTGCCTCCCCTCAGAAGACCTAGCAATTGGTATGATTGCTGCATCTTCCGAGATGAAGACAGAACACCATCGAGGTCTCTCTCTCCCTCCCTCCCTCTCTCTTCAGAGTCGCGGGGGAAACAGCACAAGCAACTTTGCTGCAATCCAACACTTTATGGACAAAAACAAGCAGGCAGTGTTGCCCACCTCCCTCTCCTTGTTTTTCCAAACAAACCCCCATTTCCGTGATCCCCAGCCAAAAAAGCGAATACAATCCTTGGCTGTATAAACAGATGCATAGAATCAAAATAACATTAGTACCACTTTATAAAGCCTTAAGTAAGGCCACACCTGAAACACTGCATCCAGTTTTTTGGTCATCAGACTACCAAAAAAAAAAAAAAAATGTTGAGGCTTTGGGAAAAATTGCAAAGAAGAGCAACTAAAAGGATTAAAGACCTGGAGAATAAAATGAATGAAGAATGATTGCAGGATTTGGGTTTGTCTAGTCCAGAGAAAAGAAGGACTACAGGGGGACATGATAGCAGTGGTACCTCATGATCCAAACCCCTCGTCTTACGAACAACCCGAGATTCAAACCCGGGTTCAGAAAATTTTTGCCTCTTCTTACGAACTTTTTTCTTCTTACGAACCCACCGCTGAGAAGCCCCGCCGCCCAGCTGTCGCTTTTTGAAACAGCCGGGGGGCTTCCCAGCGTCCTCCTGAACCCGAACGCCAAACCCGAACTTCCGGGTTCGGCGTTCGGGAGGCCTCCGAGAAGCCCCCCGGCTGTTTTAAAAGGTGACAGCCGTGCGGCTGGGCTTCCCAGCGGCCTCCCGAATGCTAAACCCAGAAGTTTGGCAAAAGTTCGGGTTCGGGAGGCCACTTGGAAGCCCCGCCGCCCGGCTGTCACCTTTTAAAACAGCCGGGGGGCTTCCCAGCAGCCTCCTGAACCCGAACGCCATACCCGAACTTCCGGGTTCGGCGTTCGGGAGGCCTCCGAGAAGCCCCCCGGCTGTTTTAAAAGGTGACAGCCGTGCGGCTGGGCTTCCCAGCGGCCTCCCGAACGCTAAACCCAGAAGTTCGGCAAAAGTTCGGGTTCGGGAGGCCACTTGGAAGCCCCGCCGCCCGGCTGTCACCTTTTAAAACAGCCGGGGGGCTTCCCAGCAGCCTCCTGAACCCGAACGCCATACCCGAACTTCCGGGTTCGGCGTTCGGGAGGCCTCCGAGAAGCCCCCCGGCTGTTTTAAAAGGTGACAGCCGTGCGGCTGGGCTTCCCAGCGGCCTCCCGAACCCAAACGCCGAACCCGGCTGTTTTAAAAGGTGACGTCAATGGAGGAAGCAGGATTCACTTTACAACCGCCTGATTCACTCAATGACTGTGGCAAAGAGGTTGTTAAAGCAGGCACGGCTCATTTAACCATGGAATTTCTTATCCCCATTGTAGTCATAAGTCAAGGACTATCTGTACTGATCCCAATAGGAAAGAAATCCACCCTTATCTAGCCTTTCGTTCCCTCTTGCTTGGAGAGACTTACGACGAAGCTAGTGACACATTCCCCTCCTGGACCCACATTACACAACTCAATACACACTTCAGACCATTCCCCTAAATGACTCAGCCTCATGCTGAACTACAAAAAGTACTGCACAATAATAGTACATTCATAAATTAATTACGTTGAGCCCAAGAAACTTGTGTGGGGTGTGCAATAGGAATTTTTCTTTTATAAAAAATACATATTTTTCGGAGTGTAAGACGTACCTTTCCCCCTTCCTAAAAGAGGCTGAGAATTTGGGTGCGTCTCATACTGCGGATGTAGCCCTGCCACACCTTTCGGCCTCCGCACGTCCTCTTTCCGACTGCAGAGACTGTCGCCAACAATGGCTCCGCCCGTTGCGTTTACAGCCTCCAAATGCTCAACACGCGGTACTCGAAATGGCTTCCCTGAACAGCTGCTGCCTTCTCTTACCCCTTCCGCGCTTTGCCTATAGGTAATAACCAACACCTTTTTCGTCCCCAAAAACGAAGGTGCGTCTTATATTCTGAGAAATAGGGTACCTATATTTCCTGGGGGGTGGGTGGGTTATTTTTGAAGCCTTTGAATCACTTCCCTGTTATTGGTGACAAATGCATCTTTGCTTGTCTGGCAAATGTTGTGGAAGCCCCTGCAAGCTCATCTGGTAAGGTGTTGTCAAAGATTACATATAATTCTGATCCACTTGTGTTGGGTGTGCAATAGGAATTTTTCTTTTATAAAAAATACGTATTTTTCGGAGTGTAAGATGTACCTTTTTCCCCTCCATCTATCCCTCCATCTATCCCTCCATCCATCCATCCATCCATCTGCCTACCTATCTAACTACCTACCTACCAATCTGCCTATCTATCTGCCTACCAATCTGCCTATCTATCTGCCTACCTATCTATATATCTATCTGCCTACCTATGTATCTACCTATCTACCTATCTATCTGCCTACCTATGTATCTACCTATCTACCTATCTATCTGCCTACCTATCTATATATCTATCTGCCTACCTATGTATCTACCTATCTACCTATCTACCTATCTACCTATCAATCAATCAATCTATCTATCTATCTATCTATCTATCTATCTATCTATCTATCTATCTATCTACCTACCTACCTATCTATTTATCTATCTAGCATCCACCCACCCACCCACCGACCCATCCATCCATCCATCCATCCATCCATCCATCCATCCATCCATCTATCTATCTAGCAAGCTACCTACCTATCTACCTACCTATCTATCTACAGACCATTACTGGTTCTTTTAATAAATGTGGTCAGTTGATAACTGTACGTGATGGAATTCTTCAGCCTGGAAAGAGATTTGAACAGTCTACAGCAGTGGTTTTCAACCTTTCTAACGCCGTGACCCCTTAATACAGTTCCTCATGTGGTGGTGACCCCCCCAACTATAAGTCTAGCGCCAATTCTCCCAACAGAGCTTTAAGTTGATTGGCAGGAAGGTCAGAGGGACACCCCCACTGTAAATGCCTGATTGGCCGGATTGTAAAAAGCGCCAGAATAGAAGCTTTGGCTCCTAACACCAGGGGAACTCCTGTGAAATGGTCATTCGAACCCCAAAGGGGTCCAGATCCCCAGGTTGAGAAACGCTGGTCTATGGGCTTCATCTCATCACACAAATGTTATAGGAATTAGGCCAGGGATATCCAACCTTGGCAACTAAGATTGGTGAACTTTTAACTCCCAGAATTCCCCAGCCAGTATGAAGCTCACAAGTTTTAATCGCCAAAATTGTCCAGATGAAAGCAGTGAAAAGGGGTCTTGGGTTGTTGGGCTTGAGCTCCGAGCTTGGCAATTTGGCTGTCACCATTCATGGCACCGGGCCAGGTTATCTCCGGGACCGTCTTCTGCACGCATCCCAGCGACCAATTAGATCCCACAGAGTGGGCCTTCTCCGGGTCCCGTCAACTAAACAATGTCGTTTGGCGGGACCCAGGAGAAGAGCCTTCTCTGTGGCGGCCCCGGCCCTCTGGAACCAACTCCCCCCAGAGATTAGAATAGCCCCCACCCTTCTTACCTTTCGTAAGCTTCTTAAAACCCACCTCTGTCGTCAGGCATGGGGGAACTGAGATATTCTTTCCCCCTAGGTTTCTACAATGTATGTATGGTATGTTTGTACGTATGATTGGTTTTAAAATAAGGGTTTTTAGCTGTTTTAGTATTGGATTGTCGCTTGTTGTTTTTACCACTGTTGTTAGCCGCCCCGAGTCTACGGAGAGGGGCGGCATACAAATCCAATAGATAGATAGATAGATAGATAGATAGATAGATAGATAGATAGATAGATGGGTGGGTGGGTGGGTGGGTGGGTGGGTGGGTGGGTGGGTGGGTGGGTAGGTAGATAGGTGGGTGGGTGGGTGGGTGGGTGGGTGGGTGGATGGATGGATAGATAGATAGGTGGGTGGGTGGGTGGGTGGGTGGGTGGGTGGGTGGGTGGGTGGGTGGGTGGGTAGGTAGATAGGTGGGTGGGTGGGTGGGTGGGTGGGTGGGTGGGTGGGTGGGTGGATGGATAGATAGGTGGGTGGGTGGGTGGGTGGGTGGGTGGGTGGGTGGGTAGGTAGATGGGTGGGTGGGTGGGTGGGTGGGTGGGTGGGTGGATGGATGGATAGATAGATAGATAGTTAGATAGATAGATAGATAGATAGATAGATAGATAGATAGATAGATAGATAGATAGATAGATAGATAGATAGATAGATAGATAGATAGATAGATAGATAGATAGATAGATAGATAGATAGATTTGGGGGACATTGTCAGTGTGCACTCTGAATTGTGCTTGTCAGTTCAGAAGATGGGCTTTTTAAAAAAACTGTTTATGGGATGGAAATTAGTATGAATGTTGTTCATTCAGCTACGTCTGGGTAGGGGACTTCTCCCTTTCCGGGGGGGGGGGGCAGCTCACCCAGTTAGTTTTAGAGGCTCCAGCATCCTGGGAGTTTTGCTGCCTGCAAGCTGAACCTTCAGCCTGTTTGCCGTTAGAACGGAGACTGCCTAGCCGACTTCCCAGGGGAGACTCTAATTGTCTTTCAAAGACATCTACCTAGCATCTCAAGGCGACTGGGAGTCTCACAAATTAATTGCCTTTGGTGCGACGACAAAGGGCTCTTTTGTCTCTCCCTAGCCTACAAACCCATGGATTCGGTTCTACGATCTCCCCCTTCCCTCCAAGTCTAGTTATACGAGAAAGCCCCACAGAGAACCCTACCTACTTCTTCCCGCACCGTGCATAATTGTACCATAAATAAATCATAATAATACATACATTTATTCATCAACTTATTTATAGGCTGCCGTAATTCAACATATAATCCCCTAGTAAGCCAGCCTTTTTTTTTTTTTCTTAAGGCTGCCCTCCTGAAAACACTGGTGCTGGATTCAGTTCCCATCATCCCCAGCTCTGTGGGCTGGGGATGAAGGGAGCTGAAGGATAACGCAGTAACCCAAGGACTCTGCCGGAGGGACATTGCCCGGTGCTTTCTGTCAGTCCTATGCCTCTCGATTTTGAAAATACACTGCTGTCCTTGGCCGCAAGGCATGTACTTTCTTCTATAAAATGCTCTATTCAGTCTAGGTTTCGGCCCCCAACCTCCGAACCGTCTCTTTGTTAAAAACATCCTATCGGTGGCATCAGATCTGGAGTGAGGGGAACATTATTAAATTGGAGTTATGAATGTAGAGGGAGGCTGGAAAGGGGGAGGAAAGAGATTTTAATATTTTTAATATTGGCTTGACCATAGAACAGATGGGGGTGACAGCGGCACAATGGTCTCTTTGGGATCCACAGCCAATCTGGGGGTTTTGAGGTCGCCCTTCTCTCTGAGATAGAAACATAGAAGACTGACGGCAGAAAAAGATCTCATGGTCCATCTAGTCTGCCCTTATGCTATTTCCTGTATTTTATCTTACAATGGATATATGTTTATCCCAGGCATGTTTAAATTCAGTTACTGTGGATTTTCCAACCACGTCTGCTGGAAGTTTGTTCCAAGGATCTACTACTCTTTCAGTAAAATAATATTTTCTCATGTTGCCTATGATCTTTCCCCCAACTAACTTCAGATTGTGTCCCCTTGTTCTTGTGTTCACTTTCCCATTAAAAACACTTCCCTCCTGGACCTTATTTAACCCTTTAACATATTTAAATGTTTCGATCATGTCCCCCCCTTTTCCTTCTGTCCTCCAGACTATACAGATTGAGTTCATTAAGTCTTTCCTGATACGTTTTATGCTTAAGACCTTCCACCATTCTTGTAGCCCGTCTTTGGACCCGTTCAATTTTGTCAATATCTTTTTGTAGGTGAGGTTTCCAGAACTGAACACAGTATTCCAAATGTGGTCTCACCAGCGCTCTATATAAGGGCATCACAATTTCCCTCTTCCTGCTTGTTATACCTCTAGCTATGCAGCCAAGCATCCTACTTGCTTTTCCTACTGCCCGACCACACTGCTCACCCATTTTGAGACTGTCAGAAATCACTACCCCTAAATCCTTCTCTTCTGAAGTTTTTGCTAACACAGAACTGCCAATGCGATACTCAGATTGAGGATTCCTTTTCCCCAAGTGCATTATTTTACATTTGGAAACATTAAACTGCAGTTTCCATTGCTTTGACCATTTATCTAGTAAAGCTAAATCATTTACCATATTAGAGACCCCTCCAGGAATATCAACCCTATTGCACACTTTAGAGTCATCGGCAAATATTCCATGATTGAAAAAAACAAGACACTTGTGTGCATTCAGGACTTGGGATACATAGTTGGTGTAAAGGGCTGTCCCAAATTTCTCTAGATTTGAAGGTCACCCGATTGCCACAACTGGCATCTAAGGCTGCTCTGGGGATGATTGAGGGGGATGAAGAGCCACAAGGAGGCCACCTGAGACTGAGTGTCGAGCAAGGACCAGGATGATGTGTGAAAGACTTGATTGTCCATGGCACAGGTCTTCAAAATGGCAACTTTAAGACTTGTGGACTTCAACTCTCAAGAGAGGGATCTTGGAATCCTAGTGGACAAAATGTGAGCCAGCCGTGTGCAGCAGCTGCCAAAAAAGCCAACACAGTTCTAGGCTGCATTAACAGAGGGACAGAATCAAGATCACGCAAAGTGTTAATACCATTTTATAAGGCCTTGGTAAGGCCACACTTGGAATACTGCATTCAGTTTTGGTCTCCACTATGTAAAAAAAAAATGTTGAGACTCTAGAAAAAGTGCAGAGAAGAGCAACAAGATGATTAGGGGACTGGAGGCTAAAACACACAAAGAACAGTTGCAGGAACTGGGCATGGCTAGTTTAATGAAAAGAAGGACCAGGGGAGACATGATAGCAGCGTTTCAATATTTCAAGGGCTGCCACAAGGAAGAGGCAATCATGCTATTCTCCAAAGCACATGAAGGTAGAACAAGAAGCAATGGATGGAAACTAAAAAAGGAGAAAAGCACCTAGAGCTAAGGAGAAATTTCCTGACATTTGGAACAATTAAGAGGGGGTGGAGAGGCAAGAGACAGATAGGAGAGAAACTAGATGAAAGTGCCCTTGAAGGGGAAGAAAGGCAGATGGATGGACAAGAGGCCTTTGCAGTGAGTGGTATTGAACAGACCTCGACAAAGAAGGGTGGACTGTCCCAGAGGTTTTCAAATGTGGCAATTTTAAGACTTGCGGACTTGAACTCCCAGAATTCTCCAGCCAGCTTGGCGATGCTGGCTGGAGAATTCTGGGAGTTGAAGTCCACAAGTCTTAAAGTTGTGAAGTTTGGGGACCCTTGGACTATCCTCTCTTCATGGTGGCTCCTTCTTTGCTCAGGCTCAAGAGGAAGAAATCTATTCTACTGCTTCCTTTTTTTTTTTTAATTTTTTTTATTATTTTTCATAAAATAGACATACAGACATACAAACATTAAACATAGAGTGGGGATGTATTTCCCCGCTTCTTTTGAAAGTATTCTACTGCTTCCTATTGGGCATTCTGGGAGTTGAATTCCAAAGGTCTTAAAGTTGCTAAGGTTGGAGACCCCAGCTCTAGATGTCCTAGTCAAAGGACATCTAGTCCTAGTCAAAAATAATATGTACCGTATTTTTCAGAGTATAAAATGCACCTTTTTCCACCCTAAAAGAGGCTGAAAATTTGGGTGTGTCTTCTATGCCAAATGTAGCTTTTTGAAGCTTTTTAAAATCCCTAATAAGGTGCTAATGATCTTCCTGGCTCTTATGGCCCTGCAGGCTTTTTCATTGCTACTCTCTCCAAAGGTTTTTTTCCAGCCATGTTGTTGCAGGCTTTTTTTCATTGCTACTCACTCCAAAAACTTTTTTTTCAGCCCTAACCAGGGGATAAAATAATGTGCTAAAGCTGACCACACTAAGGACACTAGCCAGATGAATACCTGGTAGGCAGATCCCCCTTCCTCCCATTTTCCTCCCCAAAAACTAAGGTACGTCTTATATTCTGGCTCATCTTATACTCAGAAAAATATGGTATTTATTTTGCTTTGTTTTGCTTTTTAATACCAACAGTGTAACTTTGTTCATTTCCACCTCAACTTCTTTTTAAAGCCTGCTCTTCAAAAGGAAGGTAGCATTGATTTCAAGATCAAGATAATGCCGACTTTGTTGTTTAACATTAGAGACGCTGCTTTCGTGCACAGCGCACAGCCACGGGCTGTCAATGCTATCGCTTCGAATCCTGGACAAGCAAACCTGAAGCTCTGCCGCTGTTCTGATTTTCTGTATTGGTGAATGTAGATTTCCTGCCTGGAGCGTTTGTGGATACAGAATGACAAAACAAATATACACATCCGAATTTTTCAAGCTGTGTTTCACTAAGTGCGGGGGGAAAAAATAGCCGAAAGCAAACCTACTCAAATCCAGTTAATTTTCTCTCACTTGTCCTTTGTCTTTTGATCAGGGAGATATTTTTGTTTTGACTCACAGGTTCTGTGCAAGTTTGAAAACCCCTCCTATAAATAATCTCTTCGGTCCTTGCAACTCCACCAGAAGAGCAATTAAGTGAGAGTTAAATATAAAATATGGGGTATCCAGTCTTTGTTATATACAACGGTACCTCTACTTAATTCATTCCGTGACCAGGTTCTTAAGTAGAAAAGTTTGTAAGTAAAAGCAATTTTTCCTATAGGAATCAATGTAAAAGCAAAAAAAAATATTATTTATTATTATTAATCAGATTTGTATGCCGCCCCTCTCCGCAGACTCGGGGCGGCTCACAGCAATAATAATACAATGTAAATAAATCTAGTATTTAAGTTAATTTAAAAAAAACACCCCAATTTAGAAACCAATCATACATACTAGCATACCATACATAAATTTTATAAGCCTAGAGGGAGGGAACATGTCAATTCCCCCATGCCTGACAACAGAGGTGGGTTTTAAGGAGCTTACGAAAGGCTAGGAGGGTGGGGGCAACTCTGATATCTGGGGGGAGTTGGTTCCAAAGGGTCGGGGCCGCCACAGAGAAGGCTCTTCCCCTGGGTCCCGCCAAACTGTGTGCAAACCCATTAGGAAAGAAATAAAAGCTTGGAATTTGGGTGGGAGGAGGAGGAGGAAGAAGAAGAGGAGACAGTCGCTGTCGAAAGAAGAAGGTGATGTAAGGAAAATTAAAAACAAAATCCAAAACTTTAAGGCTTTAAAAAAAAAAAGAGGGTCTGGGGTGGCGAGGAGAAGCATGCGCCTCTCATACATCCGGCGTGGGGCTGCCTCCCATACATTGCACCAGAGAGAAAAACCCAGGGGGAATTGCAGGAAACTGGCAGGGCCTTTCTGCCGCTCTCAAATTTCCTGGGAAATTTTTCCAGATTCGGGTTTGTAAGTAGAAAATGGTTCTTAAGAAGAGGCAAAAAAAATCTTGAACACCCGGTTCTTATCTAGAAAAGTTCTTAAGTAGAGGCATTCTTAGGTAGAGGTACCACTGTACTTTGGTCCTCACCTCCATCTTTCCTCTCTGTCACAAATCGAGAGAGTGCTGAGAAACAGGTTTGGAAAACGATGCTTTCCAGCTGCTTGGAATAAAGAATGGAAGAAACTGGATTTCTTCCTGATCTCTTCCTTCCTATTTGGAGAAGATCCAAAAGATCATGTTTCAGCATCTCTTGGAAAACACGGATGAAGGAGATGGCTGCCTGGTTTTATTTTCTCCTTAGAATCTCATATTTGGGGAATATTGACCTCGAACGTGGAGACTCTATTGGGGAAAATAACTTTTGATAACTGTTGTGGTTAGCTCTGGCCCAGCTCCTGCCCCAAGGACTGTGGATGTGGGGGAGACATCCACATGCTGCAGGCCTGTTTTGCCCCCGGTGGAATCTGCTGATGAAGGCTCCTCTGACCAAGAAGACATGAGTGACAGGGAGGAGGAGAGTGTGGCAGACAGCTCAGAAGGAGAGCAATTATCTAGCTCCTCCTTGGATTCAGAACAAGAGTTAATGATACAGCCACGCATGCGGAGAGCGATGCATAGGCAGCAACAACTGAGAGATTAGTATCAAAGAAAATGAGGCCACCTGTGGTTGGGTGGGGCTGTGGTCATTAGTGAGGCTGCTATAAAGAGCAGCCTGTGGGTTTGGCCATTGTGGAGGATTATCTGATCGTTGTGTTTCGGGCCTGCTTTACTCACTTTGACCTTTTGTGTGCTGATTTTTCCCTGCTTTGAAACTAAACCAGAGCAAAGGTTGTTTCACTTTGTGAAAAAAGAAGGACTGTGAATTGCCTCACAGCTGCAAGCTAAGTATCTCAGAACTGATAAGGGACTTGTACAAATTACCAGTTTGTTTGGAGACGAGTTCTCTTTGCTATACCAAAAGAGGGCTTAGGTTAAGTGAATTTTCATTATAAAGAACATTGTTTTGAATTTTCAAACGTGTGTGTCTGAAATTTGTACCTGTGAAATTTTGGGAGGATTCTACCATAGAGCCCGACAGAACAATAACACAATGTAAGAACTACTTTGCTGCATCTTAAATCTAGCCCAGCACCAGGATACCCTCTGTACTGGGTCAAATTAATTCTAGGGTATTGCCCAGTAAACACAGCACGGAGACATAAGGATTTGCTCCTTGTGAAAACCCCTCTTCGCTGAGAGCGAAAGCGCCACTTATTTATCACAGCTCTGGATTAAACGCTTTCCTCCCCTGTGCCACCTGATTTCCATTTGCAGTTCATCCTAAAACACACACCTGCGATCAGGTGCACGTCTGCCAAATTCAATTCCAAAGGTTTATGATCCTTCCCAGCGCACTGAGTATGGGGTTCATTTCAAATCCCAAGAAACGCAGGCGTGGCGGGTGTGTGTGTGTGAAATTTCAGCTTATTCCTGCTTTAGTGCCCATCAAGAGGATATAACACATACCGATGCTCGCAGCCCTTTCTTTAGCCCCAGAGGAAGAATTACACCAGGACATTAAAAGCCAGGCCTGTTTTAAGATCTGCATCGCCTCACCAGGGACTAGCCATCTGCTGAGGCTGCTCCCGCTTTGGCTGAAAAGATAAATGTCTCTCACACGTATGGCTGGCCAATTAATCTCTCGCCAATTCCTTCTGCTTCGTTTCCTTACCTTCTCATGAAGCCCCAGGCGCAGCGTCATCCCCTCGCTGGCAGAGTTTTCCACGCTCTCTGTGCTGTGAAGATGCCGGCTGAATTTCGGCAGTGGGATGCAAGGCTTGCTGTCTGGATTCAGCATATTGGCAGGTGCCAGGGTGAGGAAAGCGTTGGTGATCGGACCTGCCAGAGCAGAAGGAATGGGGTTTACATGTTGTGTGCATAGCGCAGCCAGAAAGAACAAGCGGCTTTTGTGAAGCATAAAAACTTCTCGCGATAATAAATGGTTAGCCCGAGACATCCCAACAGTTGCAAAAGATGCACATGGCTGTTGCAGTCTAGTAAATTATGTTAGAATAGGATTGTATTAAATCTGGATTTCTAGCATAAATGTGTGTGTATATATATATATATATACACTCTGCCTGACCCTGATTCTATAAAACCAGGACAGGAGGACACTAATCTGCATTCCTGGCAATCACTACAGGGCTCAAATAAAACATCTCACAATAAACAAAGTTTTCACCACTCCGGACAGGACATTATAGCAGTGCTTTTCAACCAGTGTGCCGTGGCACACTAGTGTGCCGCGAGACATGGTCAGGTGTGCCGCGAAGCTCAGCAAGAGAGAGAAAGAGAGAGAAAGAAAGCAAGACAGAGTGAGAAAGAGAGAGAGAGAAAGAAAGCAAGAGAGAGAGAAAGAAAGCAAGACAGAGAGAAAGCAAGAGAGAGAGAGAAAGAAAGCAAGAGAGAAAGAAAGCAAGAGAGAGAGAAAGAAAGCAAGAGAGAGAGAGAAAGAGAGAGAAAGAAAGAAAGCAAGAGAGAAAGAGAAAGAGAGGCAGGGAAGGTGGGAGAGATGGAAAGAGAGCAAAAAAGAAACATAGAAACATAGAAGACTGACAGCAGAAAAAGACCTCATGGTCCATCTAGTCTGCCCTTATACTATTTCCTGTATTTTATCTTACAATGGATATATGTTTATCCCAGGCATGTTTAAATTCAGTTACTGTGGATTTACCAACCATGTCTGCTGGAAGTTTGTTCCAAGTATCTACTACTCTTTCAGTAAAATAATATTTTCTCATGTTGCCTTTGATCATTCCCCCAACTAACTTCAGATTGTGTCCCCTTGTTCTTGTGTTCACTTTCCTGTTAAAAACACTTCCCTCCTGAACCCTATTTAACCCTTTAACATATTTAAATGTTTCGATCATGTCCCCCCTTTTCCTTCTGTCCTCCAGACTATACAGATTGAGTTCATTAAGTCTTTCCTGATACGTTTTATACTTAAGACCTTCCACCATTCTTGTAGCCCGTCTTTGGACCCTTTCAATTTTGTCAATATCTTTTTGTAGGTGAGGTCTCCAGAACTGAACACAGTACTCCAAATGTGGTCTCACCAGCGCTCTATATAAGGGGATCACAATCTCCCTCTTCCTGCTTGTTATACCTCTAGCTATGCAGCCAAGCATCCTACTTGCCTTTCCTACCGCCCGACCACATTGCTCACCCATTTTGAGACTGTCAGAAATCACTACCCCTAAATCCTTCTCTTCTGAAGTTTTTGCTAACACAGAACTGCCAATGCAATACTCAGATTGAGGATTCCTTTTCCCCAAGTGCATTATTTTACATTTGGAAACATTAAACTGCAGTTTCCATTGCTTTGACCATTTATCTAGTAACGCTAAATCATTTACCATATTACAGACCCCTCCAGGAATATCAACCCTATTGCACACTTTAGAGTCATCGGCAAATAGGCAAACCTTCCCTACCGAACCTTCCCCTATGTCACTCACAAACATATTAAAAAGAATAGGACCCAGAACAGACCCTTGTGGCACACCGCTTGTAACCTGTCTCTGCTCAGAATACTCGCCATTAACAATAACTCTCTGATGTCTATGCTTCAGCCAGCTTGAAATCCACTGAACTATCCAGGGATTAAGTCCAATCTTCACTAATTTATCTATCAGAGAGGAAGGAAGGAAGAGAGAAAGAAAGAGGGATGGACAGAGAGGGGGAGGAAGGAAGAGAAAGAGGGAGAGAAATAGAGCGAAAGGGAGGAAGAGAGAGATAATTTTTTTGTCCAAACTTTTTTTAGCCCCCCCGCTCCCCCCCCCCCCGCTCAATGTGCCCCATGATTTTGTATATGTAAAAAATGTGCCACGGCTCAAAAAAAGTTTGAAAATCACTGGATTATAGGATCAAAGGGGGGAATTTTCATTGCCTGGAGCACACAACAGCAGGGCAATTAAGGAAGATTAGCAAGATAAGAAAGAAGGCTTCAGAGAAATTAGGTGTGAATAAACATCTGCTCTCAGGAAGTTTCTAGGTCTTGATATCTATGGGAAAGGAACAACTCAAAAGATACGTTTGAAGTTGTATGGTTGGATGTATCATTTGACATGTAGATATAATTATACCCCATTTCCTTATGTTCCTAAATAAAAAGGAGCACATGGCTCTACACCATGTCACTCCACCCAGAGAGAGAATGTGTCCAGGTTCTTCTTTCTAGGATTCGCGTTCGTGGGTGACTCCACACACGGCTGGGTTGCTCTTAGCCTCTTTTGAAGGCATTGCTTTCATTAGGGACTCAGCAGCTTTCACACATACCTGCCCTTTTACGAAAGAACTGATTAACACAACTCACAATCCCTTCCATTGCGGTACTTAAATTCTTGCACTCCAAACAAACCATAGCCTGCAATGGGACTCTTAAGCATCTCTTACAAAACGGAGCTCTTTACAGGGAAGGATTAATCTGTTTGGTTATTTTAGCGATCTTGCCCGAGGTTGAAAGGGCTCTGGCGGACTTAAAGCCAAATTTATTTGGGCTCAAACCTAAATACCGGTTGGGAAACTTAACAGTAAATCCCAGAAATCTCAAGTGGATCAACAAGTTGGGGGGGGGGGAAATAAAAACACCAAACAGACAAGTAAAAAGAAGCCAGTGGCAAACCATTTTGTACAGCTGCCAGCAAAATGATGGGCCCCTGCCCATATAATCAAGAGGAATGGTTGCCAAATAAAAGGAGTTTTTATGCATATGCTCTGGGAATGTGTTGAAGTTCAAAAATTTTGGAAGGAAGTACGGATAGCAATAAATGGACAATCCAGAATTTGTACTGGTACATGGTGGACCACATCCACTTCGAAATTATGGAAATAAGATTAAATAACTTTGATGAAAATAAATTGGAGAAGCTGATGGCACGATGGAATAAGGTGAAAAATTATATCTTAAGTAGAATTTATGATGACAATGTGAAAAATAAATTCCAATCACTTTATGTAAAGAAATGTAAACCGGAGCTAAGGAAGAAATTGAAACTTATTGCAAATAATTTAACCCCCTAAATGGTGGTGGGTTTTTTATTGGTGTTGGGCACGTTTTCTTTTAAGTATTTTTTTGTTTGTTGTTAATTTAGTAAATAAACCAATTTTTTAAAAAATTTAAAAAAAGAGGAATCAAGCTTGATTCTAAGATTTTTTTTACCTTTCTCTCTTCTCCAAAAAGAAAAAAATCTTTCCCAAAGATTTTCCCCGACTCATAAAAATGTGGATCTTCCTGCATGCAGAGTTACAGGAAATTTTTTCTGTGTTTCACTGTCTCAGAGTTAAATTCTGCAGCAGACATCCATAGACTTGTACGTCAATACACAGAGAGATCTGTCTGGCCCACAGCTCAATATTCAATCATGGATTTCAAGGCACAAGAGTGAAGCTGTTAGTAGGCAGCTTCACTGATCAGGCAGAAAATGACAAAGCTCTGGAAGGCCCAGAAAACAGAGCCTTGTGTTGTATTACGTTGGAAATAGGACCTTGAGACACACACACAGGTATGTTTATTCGCCTAAAACTCTACTTACCTGCTGAGCCTTTCGGAAGGGAAGCTTTATCAATGTCTGACAATGCCCTGTCCTGGTATTTAGTACTGTTGTGCTTTTTGTTTTATTGTTGCTATTGCTTTTTTTTTTTTTAAGAATTGTTGTGCTACATTGCTCCTACACATTATTGTGCCTTGTGTTCAACAGTGTGCTGTTTGTTTTCAATTTAGCTAACAAGTGAATTCAACTGTGGTGGTTTTAGCACTGAGGACCCCTAGAGGCCACACGTGGCAATTTAAATCCCCAACTCTTCTTTTTAAAGGCTGCGTGATGGATTGAAGGAGGAA
The DNA here is from genome assembly GCF_031021105.1 of Erythrolamprus reginae. Classification (NCBI taxonomy): domain Eukaryota; kingdom Metazoa; phylum Chordata; class Lepidosauria; order Squamata; family Dipsadidae; genus Erythrolamprus; species Erythrolamprus reginae. The sequence continues at coordinate 19,932,202 of NC_091950.1, forward strand.
AAAGGAAGAGGGCTGTGGGACATATAGAAACAGGGAAGACTGACGGCAGAAAAAGACCTCATGGTCCATCTAGTCTGCCCTTATACTATTTTCTGTATTTTATCTTAGGATGGATATATGTTTATCCCAGGCATGTTTAAATTCAGTTACTATGCATTTACCAACCACGTCTGTTGGAAGTTTGTTCCAAGCATCTACTACTCTTTCAGTAAAATAATATTTTCTCATGTTGCTTTTGATCTTTCCCCCAACTAACCTCAGATTCTGTCCCCTTGTTCTTGTGTTCACTTTCTTATTAAAAACACTTCCCTCCTGGACCTTATTTAACCCTTTAACATATTTAAATGTTTCGATCATGTCCCCCCTTTTCCTTCTGTCCTCCAGACTATACAGATTGAGTTACATAGAAACATAGAAGTCTGACGGCAGAAAAAGACCTCATGGTCCATTAAGTCTTTCCTGATATGTTTGATGCTTAAGACCTTCCAACATTCTTGTAGCCCGTCTTTGGTTGCCCTGTGCCTGGCGACATGTAACAGTGGTGGGCTCCTGCTGGTATGGTTAATTCCATGGCTCTGGCTCGACTGTGCTGCTTGCATAAGTACAGGAAGCGGGATCGAGTGCAATTTTGCTTTCCGTACTTTTACAGGTAGCAAAATCTTGTAGCATGTGCATTTTGAGAACCTTTTTGCTTCCCTGAGGCCAATAAGGTCCCACAGAGTTGGCCTTCTCCGGGTCCCGTCGACTAAACAATGTCGTCTGGCGGGGCCTAGGGGAAGAGCCTTCTCTGTGGCGGCCCCAGCCCTCTGGAATCAACTCCCCCCAGAGATTAGAACTGCCCCCACCCTCCTCGCCTTCTTCAAGACCCTGAAGACCTATCTATGTCGCCAGGCACGGGGCAACTAATGTATCCCCTTCTCTGACCATTAAGAGTTATGTGTGGTTGTGACTGTGCAGTATTGATTGTTTTATTAATATAGCGGGGTTTTAATTATAGTTTTAATCATTAGATTTGTATTGTATTGTTTCATTGCTGTTGTGAGCCGCCCCGAGTCTTTGGAGAGGGGCAGCATACAAGTCTAATAAATAATAATAATAATAATAATAATAATAATAATAATAATAATAATAATAATAATAATAATAATCTGTCAATTGTAACTCAATGCCGTATGGACAGTTGGCGGAACAAAGCATTGCATGGCCAGTTCTTGGAGAAGTTTGAAGGCAAAGTGGATAAAGAAAAGACCTGGTCATGGCTTACATGTGGAACACTCAAAAAGGAGACAGAGGGACTAATACTGGCGGCACAAGAACAGGCCATTAGAACAAATACTGTCAAAGCCAGAATTGAAAAATCAAAAGACGATCCAAAGTGCAGACTCTGTAAAGAAACAGATGAAATAATCGATCACATACTCAGCTGCTGCAAAAAGATCGCACAGACTGACTACAAGCATAGACATGATGCTGTGGCACAGATGATCCACTGGAACTTGTGCCGGAACTACCATTTACCAGTGGCAAAGAACTGGTGGGATCATAAGCCCGAAAAAGTGGTCGAAAATGAGCAAGCAAAACTACTGTGGGACTTCCGACTTCAGACTGATCGAATTCTGAAGCATAACACACCAGGCATTGTGATCGTGGAGAAAAAGTAAGTATGGATCATCGACATCGCAATCCCAGGAGACAGCAGAATTGAGGAGAAGCAGCTAAAGAAATTAGTGAAATATGAAGATCTAAAAATCGAGCTGCAACGACTCTGGCATAAGCCCATGAAAGTGGTCCCAGTGGTACTTGGCACGCTGGGCGCAGTACCAAAGGATCTCAGCGGACATTTGAAAACCATTGGAATTGACAAAATCTCCATCTGTCAATTGCAAAAAGCCGCTTTACTGGGATCGGCAAACATAATTCGCCGCTACATCACGCAGTCCTAGCTGCTTGGGAAGCGCCCGACTGGTGATGAAATACGAAATCCAGCATAATGATCTCGTTTGCTGTGTTGTAGACATAATAATAATAATAATAATAATAATAATAATAATAATAATAATAATAATAATAATGATAATAATAATAATAATAATAATAATAATAATAATAATAATAATAAAAAATTATGCAAACTCACCAAAACACGCATGCACGTGCATCCCCATGCAAGATTTTGCTACCTGCACAGGTACGAGAAGCAAAATTGCGCTCGATCCCTCACTCCCACCCCAGAGCCACAGAGCTGTGCACAATTAGCCATACCGGCAGGAGCCCACCACTGCATTTACACCCAAGCCAAGAGAATCGCTGTGGACTAAAGCTCTCCTTCTTCAAAATATTGATTTGAGGAGGATGGGCGCTGTAGTCCAGGAGACCTGGAAAAGTCAAACAGAGGTTGGCTGCCTTGCAGTCTGAATCTAAAGACCTGCCCACTGTATTATTGTTGAAGGCTATGCAACTGAGTTGACTATTGTTTTATTGTGGGTAGGGTCATCAAAGAGACTGCCCCACTCAATACATTGGAATAATTTATTTCTCCATTTATTGTAATTATCTACCTTCTCTTTAAGACAGAGCTCTCCAAACCTGGCAGCCTTAAAATGCATGGACTTCAATTCCCAGTATTCCCCAGTCAGCCATGCTGGAGTCCACATGTCTTAAGGTTGCCAAGGTTGAGAAACCTTGCTCTGAGAGACCAAAATAAATCATCCCTATTTTTATTTCCATAGCAGCCTTGCAAGAGATCCAAGAAAACTCCATGGTCAAATGTAAGGATCTGTGCTCTTAGCACTCACTGAGTTTGGTTGTTTTCTTGCAAATGTTTGCTTGTTCATTCGTTCATTCATTCATTTGATTTCTATGCCGCCCTTCTCCTTAGATTCAGGGCGGCTCACAACAAAGATGAAATACAAAACATGTAAGAAATCTAAATTAAAATACACGCTAAAACCCCCAATACTTAGAATTAATCAATCACATTCATCCCATCATGCACCATACATTCAGTCATTAGCCAGGACTGGATATTAAGCCTGTCAGCAGGTGTGAGTTTTTAAGATTTTGCCATTATCCAACCAGGTAATGTGTTCTATGCTAGACAAAAGTGGAGTTTCGTCTGTTTATATACAATGGCTTGCCCTGTCAGTATCCTATTTATTTATTTAGTCCAATACAATGAGGGTTTTCGTGGGTACATATATATATACACATAGAAAAATACATGAGGAAGGTTATAGAGGAGATACAAATAGTAAAATATATCTAAGAAAGGATAGAAAAGAAGATATAGGAATAGAACATATCAATGAAAGAATAGAAGAAGAGATATAGGAATAGAAGAAAGGTATAGAAGATATAGGAGAGCAACAGGACAGGGGATGGAAGGCACTCTAGTGCACTTGTACTCGCCCCCTACTGACCTCTTAGGAATCTGGATAGGTCAACCGTAGATAATCTAAGGGTAAAGTGTTGGGGGTTTGGGGATGACACCACGGAATCCGGTACTGAGTTCCACGCCTCGACAACTCAGCTGCCGAAGCCATACCCCTTTCAGTCAAGCTTGGAGCGCCTAACACCAAGTCCAAATCTGTTGTGTGCTCTTGTGTTGTTGTGGTTGAAGCTGAAGTATGACATGACATCTTCATCAGAGAGATGATGATCCTAACTCAATATCCTAAGTTGCAATACACTAGAGCAGTGATGGCAAACCTACGGTACAGGTACCATAGGTGGCCTGTGGAGCTGTATCTGCTGTCACAGAAGCTGTTGCCCTAGCTCAGCTCCAACATGTGTGTGTGTGTGTGCTGGCCAGCTGATTTTTGGCTCCCACAGGAGCTCTGGGAGGTCATTTCTGGCTTCCAGAGAGCCTGTGGGAGTACCTTTCTCTGGCTCCAGGGAAGACTTTGGAACCTGGGGAGGGAGAAACATGAGCCTACTGGGCCCACCAGAAGTGGGAAACAAACCATTTCCGGCCTCCAGAGGACCTCTGGGGGGCGGGGAAAGCTGTTTTTGTCCTCCCTAAGCATTGACTTATGGGTGTGGGCACCCGCACATGCGCGATAGCACACACACACGCTCATTTGGCACCCAAGGAAAAAAAGGTTCACCATCACTACACTAGAGTACTCCTAGAAGCTTGGTATTCAGATAACCTAGCCATCAATGGTCACATAGTGATAAACACCATTTACATGCCATTCAATAGAGAAATTCAGTGTTGGTTATGACCTATAAAGCCCTTCATGGCACTGGACCAGATTATCTCAGGGATCGCCTTCTGCTGCACGAATCCCAGCGACCAGTTAGGTCCCACAGAGTGGGTCTTCTCCGGGTCCCGTCAACTAAACAACGTCGCTTGGCGGGACCCAGGAGAAGAGCCTTCTCTGTGACGGCCCCAGCCCTCTGGAACCAACTCCCCCCAGAGATTAGAATTGCCCCCACTCTCCTTGCCTTTCGTAAGCTGCTTAAATCCCACCTCTGCCGCCAGGCATGGGGGAACTGAGATACCCTTTCCCCCTAGGCCTTTACAATTTTATGCATGGTATGTCTATATGTATGTTTGGTTTTATAATAAGGGTTTTTAACTGTTTTAATATTGGATTGTTATATGCTGTTTTTATTACTGTTGTTAGCCGCCCCGAGTCTACGGAGAGGGGTGGCATACAAATTCAATAAATAAATAAATAAATAAATAAATAAAATAAAAAAGCTCAAAAAAGAACCAAAAGACATAAAATTAAATTAACTTAAATATTAGATTTGTTTACATTGTATTATTATTGCTGTGAGCCGCCCGAGTCTGCGGAGAGGGACGGCATACAAATCTGATTAATTAATAAATAAATAAATAAATAAATAAATAAATTTTAAAAAAAATAGCCCCAGCCAGCAATCAACACCCAGGTATGGAGGCATTAACACCATGAGTAATACCAAACCAACAATCAAACACCGAACAATAGCCAATGAAGGAACTTCCAAGAAGGAAACAACACTCCATCCGACATTGTGCGATCCACTGTATATAAACAGAAAACAAAATCCCACTCCTTTCTTAACAAGTAACGTTGAGGATTTTATCTAGTTGGACAGTGAAAAACTGCCAGTAAACCACCAAGCTCAGAGAGCAACAAGGACTCTCCTGTTGAACCCCGAGCTATCATTATTCTCTTCTGTCGGCATAAAAGGATTTGAATCGAACTCTCTCCTGTTCAAGCCATGCTCCCTTCCTGTTTTATACGGGAGCCGAAAATACTTCTGTGTCAAGATTTTCATCTGTCAGCCTGCCTCTCCTTTTAATCATGTATTGGAACGATCTCGCTCGGTTCAGGCTGAGCTGTCAGGAAGTGGCACTCTTTTCAAAATCGTTGCCAATTGAATGCGCTTTTCCCCTTTACAGGGGACGAGCAAGATTAAAAGGCAAAAATCCCGCTGCTAACAAGATGACTAGGTGGCCCACTTACCCCCGACCATAATTTGCGCCTGCCCAATTCCGCAATTGAATTTTTGAACCAGCTGACAAAGCAGAATAGCCAATTATATAAGAAGTAATGGTTTCTACAAGCTCTGCCCAGATTGATGGTCCCCAAATTGCACTGGCTTGAGCTACCCAAAGCTTGGGCTCCCTCCTGGCTATGTGAGTGTTATTTTCTTCCCAATTTATTGTTCAGTTAGGTGTCCAAAGCTAACCAGGAGGAAAGATTTCCCCCTACGATCTCCCTGGAGCACCTGGATGTAATATTGAATGATGGTCTTGCTACCTTTCCCTGAGCAAGACATTCATCATTGTGACTTTTGTAGCTGCCCAAGGTAATGATGCCTCTCTCCCGCCTTCACCGGAGTTAATGAATGCTTTAATTACAGCATTTACCCACACAGCTGTTGGCTGCTGTTAGCTTTTCCCTAAGACCTTAATTCACACTCACTCTCACACGCAGGTACTCTCCAGGTCCCGTCAACTAAACAATGTCGGTTGGCGGGCCCCAGGGGAAGAGCCTTCTCTGTGGCGGCCCCGACTCTCTGGAACCAGCTCCCCCCAGAGATTAGAACTGCCTCTACCCTCCTCGCCTTTCGTAAACTCCTTAAAACCCACCTTTGTCGTCAGGCATGGGGGAACTGAGATATCTCCCCCGGGCCTATACAATTTATGTATAGTATGCTTGTGTGTGTGTCTGTTTAATAATGGGGGTTTTAAATATTTTATATTGTAAATTATTAGATTTGTTATAAACTGTTTTTATTGTGTTGTGAGCCGCCCCGAGTCTACGGAAAGGGGCGGCATACAAATCTAATAAATGAATGAATGAATGAATGAATGAATGAATGAATGAATGAATGAATGAATGATAAGGAAGATCCAGGAAGGACCTGGTGGGCGAGCAGAATGGGGTCAGTGATGGAAGAATTTAGCCCTGAAAAGATCACAACTCTTTATTCGAGTAAACAGTCGCTTCTGCCTGCAACAGGGACAAACACCACAATGACCCCAATCCTAAAGAATAGCAATAGCATTTAGACATATACACTGGGACCTCTACCTACAAACGCCTCTACTTACGAACATTTCTAGATAAGAACCGGGTGTTCAAGATTTTTTTTGCCTCTTCTCAAGAACCATTTTCCACTTACAAACCCCAGCCTCTGAAACTGTAACCAGAAAAGGCAGGGAGAAGCCTCCGTGGGGCCTCTCTAGGAATCTCCTGGGAGGAAACAGAGCCAGGGTTCTTAAATAGAAAGGTTTGTAAGAAGAAGCAATTTTTCCCATAGGAATCAATGTAAAAGCAAATAATGCGTGCGATTGGGGAAAATCACAGGGGGGGGGGGGGGTGGAGGCCCTGTTTCCTCCCAGGAGATTCCTAGAGAGGTCCCACGGAGGCTTCTCCCTGCCTTTTCTGGTTACAGCTTCGGAGGCTCAGGTTTGTAAGTGGAAAATGGTTCTTGAGAAGAGGCAAAAAAATCTTGAACACCCGGTTCTTATCTAGAACAGTTCAGCCTGTTCTGCCGGGCTCTCTGATAGGAGCCTCCTGAAAATTGAAGGGTGCAAATTTCAGACACACACACGTTTGAAAATTCAAAACAATGTTCTTTATCACAAAATTCAAAATAAACTAAGCCCTCTTTTTGTATTGCAAAGAGCACTCTTCCCAAAACAACTGGGTAGTCTGTACAGTTTCCCTTAAGCAGTCATTATGTACTTAGCTAGCAGCTGTGAAGAAACTTCACACCCCTTCTTCTTCCAACGAAGTGAGAGACACACACACGTTGCTCTGCTTTCGTTTCAAAGGCGTGAAAAAGCAACAAAGTCCAGCAACACAAGATTCCTGACGAACTCCGATCAGATATTCTTCCACAACGGCCAAACCCACATGCTGCTATTTATAGCAGCAGCCCTAATTACTGGAGCCCCACCCAAACACAGGTGGCCTCCCTTATTTCCTGTAATATGTTCTTACTTGGTCTCTTCTACGCATAATTCTGCGCTTGCCTGGGTCCAAAACGTCATCATCTTTATCAATGGAAGATAAGGGAGATTGACTGCCTGGGCTGTGTGCCAAGCCCTCCCCTGCCGAGTCACTCCCACCTTCTTCTTCGTCCGAGGAAACTAAACTCTGAACTGATTCTGTCGGCAATAACACAGGCCTGTGACATGTTGAATTTTCCCCTGCATCCACCTCCCCATTCCCTGGGGCAGGAGCTGGGCCAGAGCCAACCACAACACCCACCCAATCTTATCAATGACTTTGATGCCAAAGTTTAGCAGGGCCTGATAAAGTTTACAGAGGATAAAAAGTGCAAAGCAGCGGCAATGCTTTAAATAAGAGGGAGGGGATGTTAAAATACCTAGAAAGTAGCAGTCTAAAATGAAGAGAATTTACCAAGGAGAAATACATCTACATCTGAAAGGGGAAAAGGCGAGGCACCTACGATGGGAAGACCTAACTAAGTAGTAACACATAGCCCTTCATGGCACCGGACCAGAATATCTGTGAGACCGCCTTCTGCCGCACGAATCCCAGCGACTGGTTAGGTCCCACAGAGTTGGCCTTCTCCGGGTCCCATCAACAAAACAATGCCGTCTGGCGGGACCCAGGGGAAGAGCCTTCTCTGTGGTGGCTCCGACCCTCTGGAACCAGCCCCCCCAGAGATTAGGATTGCCCCCACCCTCCTTGCCTTTCGTAAACTCCTTAAAACCCATCTCTGCTGTCAGGCATGGGGGAATTGAAACATCTCCCCCTTGCCCATGTCGTTTTGGTCTATGATTGATTGTGTGCTTGTTTTTGGGGTTGCTTTTATGGACTTTTTAACTTAAAACTGTAATTTAGATTGCTAAATATTAGATTTGTTACTATGTACTGTTTTTGCCATTGTTGTGAGCCGCCCCGAGTCTGCGGAGAGGGGCAGCATATAAATCCAATAAATCTAATCTAATCTACCGTATTTTTCGCTCTATAAGACGCACCTGCTGATAAGACGCACCTAGATTTTAGAGGAGGAAAATAGAACAAAAATATTTTGAGCCAAAAAGTAGCTATCACACATGAGCAAGTTCTTGCATCCATAATTCTATCCTTTCTATGTCTTCCTCCCTCTTTCCTCCCTCCCACTTTCCTTTCTATCTCTCCCTCCCTCTTTTCTTTCTATCTTTCCCTCCCTCTTTCCTTTCTATCTCTCCCTCCCTCTTTCCTTTCTATCTTTCTTTCCCCCTTTCCTCCCTCCCTTTTTCCTTTCTATCTCTCCCTCCCTCTTTCCTTTCTATTTTTCTTTCCCCCTGCCTTTCTCCAAGCCCTTCCTTTTCCCTCTCCCTAACTACCCCCTTCTCCCTCCTTTCTATCTCTCCCTCCCCCTTTCTCTCTCCCTTCCTTCATCTTTCATTCCCTCTCTCTCCATCCCTCTTCCTTTCTCTCTTCCTTCCTCCCTCTTTTTTGTTCTTTCTCTCTCCCTCCTTCCCTCCCTCTATGTCTTTCCCTCCCCCTTCTTCCCCCCTCTCTTTCTCTTTCTCTTGCTTTCTTTCCTTGTCTTTCTCTCTTGCTTACTTTCTCGCTTTCTTTCTCATTCTTTCTCCCCTCCTTTCTTTCTCTCTCTCTTTCTCTCTCGTTCACCACGCCGGCAACAGAGAGAAAAAGAGAGAGAGAGAGAGGGAGAGAGAGTGGAGGGCGTCGTTGTCTTCGCCTCTTCCCGACAGCTCTGCAGCGAAGAGGAAACAGTCGCGCACCACCTCCCGGGAGCCCGGCCGACTTTTGGAGCTGTTTTGTTTTCGGCCGGGCGGAGGCGGCGCGCGGAGGCGAAGACACGGTGCCCGGCCACGCTCCGCCTCCCGGGAGCCCAGCCGATTTTTGGAGCCGTTTTGTTTTCAGCTGGCCTCCCGGGAGGCGGAGCGTGGCCGGGTACCGTGTCTTCGCCTCCGCGCGCTGCCTCCGCCCGGCCGAAAACAAAACGGCTCCAAAAGTCGGCCGGGCTCCCGGGAGGTGGTGCGCGACTGTTTCCTCTTCGCTGCAGAGCCACACGGAGGCAAAGACACGGTGCCCGGCCACGCTCCGCCTCCCGGGAGCCCAGCTGAAAACAAAACGGCTCCAAAAATCGGCTGGGCTCCCGGGAGGCGGAGCATGGCCGGGCACCGTGTCTTCGCCTCCGTGTGGCTCTGCAGCGAAGAGGAAACAGTCGCGCACCGCCTCCCGGGAGCCCGGCCGACTTTTGGAGCCATTTTGTTTTCGGCCGGGCGGAGGCGGCGCGCGGAGGCGAAGACACGGTGAACGGTGCTTCGAGACCTCCCCGCCTCCTGAAGCGATTCCTGTAGCCTTCCCAAAGGCTCGGAACCGCCAACGCTCCTCCGGTGCCGCTCCGCCTCCTAAACCTGCGCGGTGGAGGCGTCCCTCGGCCCAGCACTCCCGGAGGCCGAAAGGCGCGGCTCTCTTCAGGGTTGGGAAGAGGAGAGGCGGCGACAGAGGCGGGACACTTTTGGTGAGTATATCGCCGCCCCCCCTCTGCTCCAGCGCCTCCCCCCCCTCCCTGCCTGCAGCTTCGCTCCATAAGACGCCGCTGATTTTTCATCCTACTTTGGGAGGAAAAAAACTGCGTCTTATGGAGCGAAAAATACGGTAATCTAATGTAAAAAAATTGCTTTTGTTTACCACAAATTAAACACGATCTACCAGTGGAATCGCTAAAATGGCAAAGCCAATCTTGCCTTTAACAGGAACACGTAAATAGGAATGGAGAGACAAAATGAATGAAAATAAATTGTTCCCTTCTGCCCTGTTTTTTTTTTTTTTGAGAATTGTACTCAATTGTGGCCAACACGGTTCAGCAAGGGACTCAAGTTCAGTTGAGGGCTATCAGGATGGAGAAGGATCTGGAGACCAAGTGCTTTGAGGGATAATTAAAGGAACATAGAAAGCTTGCCCTACAGAAAAGATGACTAAGAGGAAAATGCGATGGCAGTCTCCCTATATCTTGAAGGGCTGTCACACAGAAGGAAGAGTGGACTTATTCCTTATTGCCCCAGCAGGCAGGATCGGAACTAATAGATTATAACCACAAGGAAGAGGATTCGAACTGGACATCAGGACCAACCTCCTGGCTTTGAGCTGTCAGCCAGTGAAAACGCGCTGCCCACATGCCATGTCAATTTTTGCTTCATTAGAGGTCTTCAAACAGAAGCTGGTTGCCCGTCAGAGATGCTGTGCTGGACTTGGCACTGAGCAGCAAGGTGGACTAGATCAGGATTTCCCTCATCACCTCGAGGTTCGACTACTGTAATGCTCTCTACATGGGGCTGCCTTTGAAAAGTGTTCGGAAACTTCAGATCGTGCAGAATGCAGCTGCGAGAGCAGCCATGGGCTTACCTAGGCATGGCCATGTTACACCAACACTCCGCAGTCTGCATTGGTTGCCGATCAATTTCCGGTCACAATTCAAAGTGTTGGTTATGACCTTTAAAGCCCTTCATGGCATCGGACCAGAATATCTCCGAGACCGCCTTCTGCCGCACGAATCCCAGCGACCGATTAGGTCCCACAGAGTGGGCCTTCTCCGGGTCCTGTCAACTAAACAATGTCGGTTGGCGGGCCCCAGGGGAAGAGCCTTCTCTGTGGCGGCCCAGACTCTCTGGAACCAACTCCCCCCAGAGATTAGAACTGCCCCTACTCTCCTTGCCTTTCGTAAGCTCCTTAAAACCCACCTTTGTCGTCAGGCATGGGGGAACTGAGACATCTCCCCCGGGCATATACAATTTATGCATGGTATGTTTGTATGTATGTTTGCTTAGTAAATGGGTTTTTAAAAAATATTTTAAACTATAATTTAGATTTATCATGAATTGTTTTATTTTGTTGTGAGCCGCCCTGAGTCTGCGGAGAGCGACGGCATACAAATCTAAATAAAAAATAAATAAAAAATAAATAAATAAATAAATTTCTCGACCTCAGCGACATGGGTGGACCGACTGGGGAATTTTGGAAGTCGAGGCTTTAAAGTTGCTGAGGTTGAGAAAAATACATCACCTCTATGGTCAGCCCAAGTCTGATTTTATGACTTTAAGAATCAGCAATAATTTAGGACTATAATACATCTTAATTGCAGCTCTTCCTGGCTTGGACTTCTATGGATAAGGTGACATTAGATAATTTAATTTTTTGGATTAATAAATTACCTGAATAGATACCCCAATAGGTTTCACATAAGGATATTTAATTTGACTTTATAGGGCTTTCTTCTTCCCAAAATCTTTTTCTCTTTTCTGTTAATCTAGCTGACTGCTAGATCTGTAGGTCAGCGGTTCAAATCTCATCACCGGCTCAAGGTTGACTCAGCCTTCCATCCTTCCGAGGTGGGTAAAATGAGGACCCGGATTGTGGGGGCAATTTGCTGGCTCTGTTAAAAAAGTGCTATTGCTAATATGTTGTAGGCCGCCCTGAGTCTAAGGAGAAGGGCGGCATTAAAAAAAATTGAATAAATAAATGAATAATCTGAACAAATGCCTTTTTCCCCCTTGCAAATTTTCTATACCCGATTCATTAATATTCTATTTTAGTGATGGCGGTAGGGAAAGCATGTAGGATGCTTGGCTGCATAGCTAGAGGTATAACAAGCAGGAAGAGGGAGATTATGATCCCGCTATATAGAGTGCTGGTGAGACCACATTTGGAATACTGTGTTCAGTTCTGGAGACCTCACCTACAAAAAGATATTGACAAAATTGAACGGGTCCAAAGACGGGCTACAAGAATGGTGGAAGGTTTTAAGCATAAAACGTATCAGGAAAGACTTAATGAACTCAATCTGTATAGTCTGGAGGACAGAAGGAAAAGGGGGGACATGATTGAAACATTTAAATAAGGGTTAAATAAATGACGGCAGAAAAAGACCTCATTGTCCATCTAGTCTGCCCTTATACTATTTTCTGTATTTTATCTTAGGATGGATATATGTTTATCCCAGGCATGTTTAAATTCAGTTACTGTGGATTTACCAACCACATCTGCTGCAAGTTTGTTCCAAGGATCTACTACTCTTTCAGTAAAATAATATTTTCTCATGTTGCTTTTGATCTTCCCCCCAACTAACTTCAGATTGTGTCCCCTTGTTCTTGTGTTCACTTTCCTATTAAAAACCCTTCCCTCCTGAACCTTATTTAACCCTTTAACATATTTAAATGTTTCGATCATGTCATAGAAACATAGAAACATAGAAGTCTGACGGCAGAAAAAGACCTCATGGTCCATTTAGTCTGCCCTTATACTATTTTCTGTATTTTATCTTAGGATGGATATATGTTTATCCCAGGCATGTTTAAATTCAGTTACTGTGGATTTATCTACCACGTCTGCTGGAAGTTTGTTCCAAGGATCTACTACTCTTTCAGTAAAATAATATTTTCTCATGTTGCTTTTCATCTTTCCCCCAACTAACTTCAGATTGTGTCCCCTTGTTCTTGTGTTCACTTTCCTATTAAAAACACTTCCCCCCTGAACCTTATTTAACCCTTTAACATATTTAAATGTTTCGATCATGTCCCCCCTTTTCCTTCTGTCCTCCAGACTATACAGATTGAGTTCATTAAGTCTTTCCTGATACGTTTTATGCTTAAGACCTTCCACCATTCTTGTAGCCCGTCTTTGGACCCGTTCAATTTTGTCAATATCTTTTTGTAGGTGAGGTCTCCAGAACTGAACACAGTATTCCAAATGTGGTCTCACCAGCATTCTATATAGCGGGATCATAATCTCCCTCTTCCTGCTTGTTATACCTCTAGCTATGCAGCCAAGCATCCTACTTGCTCTCCCTACCGCCTGACTGCACTGTTCACCCATTTTGAGACTGTCAGAAATCACTACCCCTAAATCCTTTTCCTTTGACGTATTTGCTAACACAGAACTGCCAATACAATACTCAGATTGAGGATTCCTTTTCCCCAAGTGCATTATTTTACATTTGGAAACGTTAAACTGCAGTTTCCATTTCTTTGACCATTTATCTAGTAAAGCTAAATCATTTACCATATTACAGACGCCTGCAGGAATATCAACCCTATTGCACACTTTTGTCCCCCCTTTTCCTTCTGTCCTCCAGACTATACAATGGATTTCTTTCCCCTCCCTTAACAAGCCAATGCTCAAACCCAGCCTGGGCTTATTAAATAAACCTTATGATAGATCTGTTAGGAGCCTGATGGAAGTAAAACGCTATCAGACCTGGGAGTTACGCATTGAAACGACAGGCCTTGCAGCTAAGCTTTGAGGCATCTTATTAGCACTGTCTGGATCGTCAACTTCTCCCCTCTCCCCACCTTAAGAGGTAGGTTTAAAAAAAAAAAAAAATCCCTGCCTGCAAGAACAGCCTCTAAGATGCGGGAGAAGGCTGGGAGGCATTCAGGCAACGTGAAAGAGAAGCAGCCAAGTGGCTCTTTGAGCGACAGGCTGGGAGGGATTTCCAAGAAGGCACGGCAGATCTCCAAGGAAAGAGATATCACTGCCTGAGCTGTCACTGGCAGCTTCTTATCTCCTGGTTCTGCTAGGTTGAGATAAAGAATGTTAATAGCGTTACTTCCCAAGGGGAACGACAATAGCAAGCCATCGCCAGCCGGCGGAAGAGCCTCCTTCTGTCTGCAGCCAACAGAAATGGAGAGAAGTAATTAAGACGCGGCGAGAGGGGAAAGCGTTTTGTTCTGAACCAGGGAAAGCAAAGCTTCCTTGACCCCGTTAAATTAAAAAAATAATAATAATAAACAACGCCCCCCCCCCCCCAGGGGCAGTTAACTAGCTTGGTTCCAGAACAGCACAACCGCACAGCAAGTGGGTCGATTCCCACTCTGATGAAAAGGTCAGGGAAGGAGTGACCCATGCCAGCTGTTAGGAGGCTGGACCGAGCCGAAGTAAAGACTTCCATAAATAAATGGAAGGGATAGGGAAACAATTGACTAGAGGGAGAAAGCCAGGATATCATTAAGCATTCAATTTATATCACAGCTATCCGATGTATCTTTTCATCTTTTTTGGAATTGGAAATTGAACTAAAGTTCCATTATGTGCTGAGATTGTTATCTGTTTCTGAGCTGTAGGTCACCCCCCCTCCCCTTTTCAGTACAAAAGCAGCTCTGAGCTGGTACACACACACACACACACACACAATCTCTTTGTGTGTGTGTGTGTATGTATGTAACATATCTTTTGCTGATAATGAAAAGGAAGGGAAACTACTATAGATCTATTTCGGGCTTATTTGCCTTCATTAGGTAGCCACATCCTTACTGGGATTTGAACCTGGGGCTCTGCCTTGTAAGGCAGTGGTCTTACCCTCTAGGCTACAGGCTCATCTCCTGTAACAACTTGCACCAGGGAAGGGTGTTATGTGTGATATTTTGTCGAGTCACCCTGGTATATGGAAGGAGCATCACAGCTTCCTTTTTGCCTCTTGGTCCCACCAGGGGCCATATTCCAAGACGGATAAGGTTTTTATTGCCGACAACTATAATCTATAAGTGTAACATATTTTTTTGCTGATAATGAAAAGGAAGGGAGACTACTATAGATATATTTCGGCTTATTTGCCTTCATCCGGTAGCCACATCCTTACTGAAATTTGAACCTGGGGCTCTGCTTTGTACATATACATACAGTGATACCTCGTCTTATGAACTTAATTGGTTCCGGGATGAGGTTCGTAAGGTGAAAAGTTTGTAAGACGAAACAATGTTTCCCATAGGAATCAATGGAAAAGCGATTAATGCGTGCAAGCCCAAAACTCACCCCTTTTGCCAGCAGAAGCACCCGTTTTTGCGCTGCTGGGATTCCCCTGAAGCTCCCCTCCATGGGAAACCCCACCTCTGGACTTCTGTGTTTTTGTGATGCTGCAGGGGAATCCCAGCCTGTAGCAAAGAGGTTAATATCTTGATTTGCATGCAGCACGCTGCAGGTTCAAATCTCAGTAAGGGTATGTCTGTCTGATGAGACCATAGCAAGGTCGAAATAGAGCTATAAGAGGCTCCCTTCCTTTTCACTTATCAGCAAAAAAATATAGCTGTGTAAATTATAGTTTGTCGACTGTAAAACAATTTATCTGCCTTGGAATGGCCCCTGCGAGGTAAAAATAAAGCAAAGTTGCTTCCTCCCATATTTGAGAATACCAGGGTTATTTTGACAGAAAATCAACTATACACACACACACATATGAGAATCTCTCTCTCTCTCTGTGTGTGTGTGTGTGTAGGTCTTGGCATATTCAGGTTTATGAAGGATTGATGGAATCTTGGCGACGTTTCGACAAGGTCCCACTCGTCATTTTAGAAACATAGAAACATAGAAGACCGACGGCAGAAAAAGACCTCATGGTCCATCTAGTCTGCCCTTATACTATTTTCTGTATTTTATCTTACAATGGATATATGTTTATCCCAGGCATGTTTAAATTCAGTTACTGTGGATTTACCAACCACGTCTGCTGGAAGTTTGTTCCAAGGATCTACTACTCTTTCAGTAAAATAATATTTTCTCATGTTGCCTTTGATCTTTCCCCCAGCCGAAAACATCAGCCTGAAGATGACAAGTGCAACTTCGTCAAAACGTCGCCAAGTTTCCATCAATTTTACATGGGAAAAGACCCAGATATGCAATATCTACATACCATGAAAATTTAGTAGGGCGCTTCAGAAAAACGTTCTCCGTGGCACATAGATAAAAACCTTTATCGAATTTACTGATTTTTGTCATTTTTTAATACGGATGGGGGGGGGGAACCCTCAAATGCTCAATTCGCATTGGTCCTAAGTGAATCTGGCTTTGCCATCGATTTTGCGAGAAGGGTCGCAAAAGAGGACCACATGACCTTGGGATCCTGAAATTGTCGTAAGTATGAGTCCCTTGCCTATGGATTTTGATCAGGTGACCTTGAGGATGCTGCAACGGTCGTAAGTGCCATAAAACTGTCGTAAGTTGCTTTTTTTCAATGCCATTGTAATTTTGAAAGGTCACAAAATGAACTGCTGCTACCTGTAATTATGGTCCATCTTTTTTTAAAGTGGCCAAGATGGAGAACTACCGCCCTGGGAGAAATGTTACAAGCACAGCCGTACAACTTCAAGCGTGCGTTAGTGCCTTTTTTATACAAACAGAACTTCTGCGGCTTATTACACTGTGTGTTTAGCTAACTACCAAGCCATTCAGCAGGATGAAGAATTTATGGTTACCAAGTCTCATTACGATATTTAAGATTCAGCCATGCACATTTTATATCCCCTTTTGCTAACTTAAATGTTTTAAGCTGTGCTTAGGCCGTTCTGAACATCCCGAGTAAAGAGGAGTTGTAAATCATATTGCGATGGTAATGAAGTGGAAAAAAACAACCGTCTGCTTTCACGGGAAGTTCGCGAAGATGGAAGGTTTTACGCAACAACAGAGCCAGGGGGGAAATGCTCCCGGTTCAGGAGTGCCTGTCGATGGCCGGAGAACTGGTAACGACAGCAGTATGAGGCTTCGCCCACACGCCCGGATGATGCCACTTGCGTTTCTTTACCCTCTACGCATGCGCAAAGCATAGAAACATAGAAGACTGACGGCAGAAAAAGACCTCATGGTCCATCTAGTCTGCCCTTATACTATTTCCTGTAATTTATCTTACAATGGATAGATGTTTATCCCAGGCATGTTTAAATTCAGTTACTGTGGATTTACCAACCACGTCTACTGGAAGTTTGTTCCAAGGATCTACTACTCTTTCAGTAAAATAATATTTTCTCATGTTGCCTTTGATCTTTCCCCCAACTAACTTCAGATTGTGTCCCCTTGTTCTTGTGTTCACTTTCCTATTAAAAACACTTCCCTCCTGAACCTTATTTAACCCTTTAACATATTTAAATGTTTCTATCATGTCCCCCCTTTTCCTTCTGTCCTCCAGACTATACAGATTGAGTTCATGAAGTCTTTCCTGATACGTTTTATGCTTAAGACCTTCCACCATTCTTGTAGCCCGTCTTTGGACCCGTTCAATTTTATCCATATCTTTTTGTAGGTGAGGTCTCCAGAACTGAACACAGTATTCCAAATGGGGTCTCAACAGCGCTCTATATAAGGGGATCACAATCTCCCTCTTCCTGCTTGTTATACTTCTGGCTATGCAGCCAAGCATAGCTATGCATTCTATGTATGCGTAAAAGGTAGAAGAACTGAAATGGCAGCGTCCGGGCGGTTGGGCAGAGCCTCGTGCTGCCATTGCTACCAGCTCTCCAGCCAGCACGCCGGAACCAGGAACATTCATTTCTTTTCTTTTCTTTCTTTCTTTCAATTTATAGACCACCCTTCTCCTGATGGACTCAGGGTGGTGTTCAAGGATAAAACCAAATATACAGCTTCAAAAAATTAAGGGAACACTCAAATAACAGCAAATAGCTACCGGCTCCCCAGCCAGAACGCCGGAACCGGGAGCATTCTTTTCTTTTCTTTTCTTTTCTTTCTTTCTTTCTTTTTATAGACCACCCTTCTGATGGACTCGGGGCGGCGTACAAGGATAAAACAAAATATACAGCTCCAAAAAATAAAGGGAACACTCAAGTAACCCATCGTAGATCTGAATGAATGGGATATTCTCATTGAATACTTTGTTCTGTACAAAGCTGAATGCGCACAACAGCAGGTGAAATTGACTGTCAATCAGTGTTGCTTCCTAAGTGGACAGTTTGATTTCACAGAAGTTTGATTTACTTGGGAATTATATAGTGTTGTTTGAGTGTTCCCCTTATTTTTTTTGAGCAGTGTACAAATTACACTGACTGTAAGCTTCCATCTGCTGACTGCTGGCTGCCAGCAGTTCGAGTCCCACATGTTCAAAGTTGATTCAGGCTTCAGTTCCAACTACAGTGGTGCCTCTACTTAAGAATGCCTCTACTTAAGAATGCCTCTACTTAAGAACTTTTCTAGATAAGAACCGGGTATTCAAGATTTTTTTTGCCTCTTCTTAAGAACCATTTTCTACTTAAGAACCCGAGCCTGGAAAAATTTCCCAGGAAATTTGAGAGCGGCACAAGGGCCCGGCCAGTTTCCTGCCATTCCCCCTTTAATTCCAGCCATCTTGGGCTTTCCTGGGCTGCCAGAGGAGCCTTTTGGTGGCTTCTATGAAGGCTTTGGCAGTCCAGAGTAAACAAAGCATTTTTTTTCCTCTGGGCGCTTGGAAAGGGAATAAACCTCTGCCAGCGCCCAAAGAAAAGAAATGCTCCTTTTGCTCTGGGCAGCAGAGAAGTCACCACAGCAAAGGAAAGGCGCCGGCCACAAACCGAACGAGCGAGAAGAGAGGGGAGCCCTTCAGCATGGGAAGGAAGAGGCAGCAGCAGCCAGTGTATGGGAGGCAGTGTATGGGAGGCAGCCTCGTGCTGGGTGTATGGGAGGCGCATGCTCCTCCTCGCTGCCTCA
This sequence comes from Erythrolamprus reginae, assembly GCF_031021105.1. Classification (NCBI taxonomy): domain Eukaryota; kingdom Metazoa; phylum Chordata; class Lepidosauria; order Squamata; family Dipsadidae; genus Erythrolamprus; species Erythrolamprus reginae. The sequence goes on from NC_091950.1 coordinate 19,951,095, forward strand.
GAGTCCTTTTTATTTTTTTAAGCCTTAATGTTTTGGAATTTTTTGATTCCCCTCACCTCACCTACTTCCTTCGGCAGCGACTGTCCTCCTCCTCCTCTTCCTCCTCCTCCCAACCAAATTCCGAGCTTTTATTTCTTTCCTAATGGGTCTGGACACATTATTTGCTTTTACATTGATTCCTATGGGAAAAATTGCTTCTACTTAAGAACGTTTCTACTGAAGAACCTGGTCACGGAACGAATTAAGTTCTTAAATAGAGGTACCACTGCATAACAGTAAGAGATAAAAATCTTCATGTTTTTGAGCTTCCGGGTTTAAATTTTTTCTTTTCTTTCCCAACCCTTTTTTAAGAACCAGGAGTTTCCCTTCTCCCACCAGGTAAGTTAAATATCTATACAGACATGTACAGACCTTTGTAATTCACCGTGCGGAGACACTGTTTGCTCTGCATGTCCCACAGCCGAACTGTTTCATCGTGCGAGCCAGACAGCAAGAGGCTCCCATCGGTGGAGACGGAGAGACACGTCACCTGTGTCCTATGGGAAGAACAAGACAGGGGCTTTACACGAGGATCTTCGATGTTTTCGCCAGTGGCGCCATCAAGAGAGGATTTGGGTCCAGATGTCCATGCTCTTGCTCGGCAGAAGAAGAGGAGGTTGCTACTTCTTCAACGTCTACGGTAAGTTGAAAAGAAAATCATACTACTCTGAAGAGCCCCCCCCCTTCCTGAATGGTCTTACAGGCAGTCCTCATTTAAGGACTGCTTCATTCAGCAACTGTCTGCAGTTGCAACAGCGAGGAAGGAGTAAGAATGGGTGTGATTGATTTTTAATTAGGGAATTAGATAACCATGTAATTTAAAATTTAATTGGATTACTTTTATTGTAATTTACTGGTTTTTATATGTTGTAAGCCGCCCCGAGTCTTCGAAGAGGAGCAGCATAGAAGTCCAATAAATAAATAAACAAACTATGATCTTTGTAGGTCTGCAAAGCGAAAGAAAGCTGAAGTAATGGGGATTTTGCTGAACCTTCCCCTGGAAGGGGGGGGGATGGGGATTTTGTAGTAACCTTCCCTTGCCACGCCCACAAACCACGCCCACCAAGCCACACCACACCTACAGAATTGGTAGCAAATTTTTGAATCCCACCACTGATTCTCATTCCTGCAGTAGCCATAAGTGGAAACTATGCTGGCCTAGGCTAACTATTCAAGTCGTGCCAGTTCAAAAATAGAAGGGAAAAACGAGACACTCACCTATGTCCTTTGAAGATCTTTTCGTTCTCCTGCTGAGACTGAAAACCTCTTTCTCTTTGCACAGGCTGAGAGAAGGGGGAAAATTATATTTTAATGCACTATTCTGGATAATTAAACATGAAGGAAAGATTGAGGAATGTGCTGTCCCCAGAAACAGAGATAGTTGGACTGTATTTAGGCATGTCTCTTTAAGATATTGCATTAGGGGAAATGTAGTGAAATTGCACTCTGGGTAATGTAGGTCTATATGTGACCACATTTGTATATTCCTATTGGCTCTGACTCGGGATGAGGGGTAATTGGAGAGAACATTCCAGCAGGTCTTTTGTCTTCATTCACTAAGCCAGCCAGCATGTAGATGCTACACCTAGAGCCTGGGTCAATTCAACCTCTTTTTACCTGCACAATGGGAAAGATTATACTGCAGAAGAATCGCATCATAACTGTGAGTTATTGTGAGAATTCATGTAATAAAATGATCTGTGATACCTTATTGTGCTGAGTTACCTGACTAGGAAAAGTTGAACTTGTACCAGAACAAGGAAGCTCCTTCCAAGTCAATAATTGGCTCAGGCAGTACTACTTTGGTAGAGAAACCCTCTCTTTATGTGTCACCTAATACGAGGGTTATCAGGAAAGTAAGGCTACAAGGCGCTTAGCTCTCGCGGGGAATGTTCGCGGGGGAAGTTGGTGTTACTACCATGTAGTGGGAAGCCAGCGGAAGAGAACAAGCAGTGCCAGTGGTCAGTAGATCATTGACTGGCATTGTCATGAAGGTTAAAGATGCGCGTCCTCATTCCGTTTCCCTCCAAGTGCAAAGTGTGCGCTGTAATGCACTGCCTGAATGCTAAGGACATGAACGCCGCTGCAATGGGTGCCCAATTGATGAGTTTGGAATTTTTTGGCTGAAGGAGAATGGGTATTGCGACACAGCATTGATTGACATTTGCTCTCTGGAGAATAGAGATAAGACCAAGTTTCATCTCCTGTCACTATACGGTTGAGAAAAGCTTCACCTTCAATCTGGAAACGGTCAAGAAATTCTTGGGCAGCACTGACTGTCGATTTTGTGCACTTCAGTAAGTATCTTGGGCACCCATCACAGGAGCGTTCATTCCCTTAGCATTCAAGTAGCGTATTACAGCACACACTTCACACTTGGAGGGAAACGGAATGAGGACCTTTACCACAACGCCAGTCGATGATCTACTGACCACTGGCACTGCTTGTTCACTTCCGTGGGCTTCCCACTACACGATAGTAATATGAACTTCCCCCACGAACATTCTCCGCGAGAGCTACGTGCCTTGTAACCTTACTTTCCTGATAACCCTCATACTCTTTGTTCTGCCGGGCTCTCTGGTAGGAGCCTCCCGAAAATTCAAGGGTACAAATTTCAGACACACACATGTTTGAAAATTCAAAACAATGTTCTTTATCACAAAATTCAAAAGAAACAAAGCACTCTTTTTGTATTGCAAAGAGCACTCGTCCCAAAGCAACCTTGTAGGCTGTACAATTCCCTTAATCAGTCCTTAAGTACTTAGCTAGCAGCTGTGAAGAAACTTCACAGCCCTCCTTCTTCCAACGAAGTGAGACACACACACTTTGCTCTGCTTTGGTTTCAAAGGCGTGAAAAATCAACAAAGTCCGGAAAACAGCAAAGCACGGTCCTGAAAAACTGCGAAGAGATAATCTTCCACAACGGCCAAACCAACACGCTGCTATTTGTATCAGCAGCTCTAATTACTAGAGCCCCACCCAAACACAGGTGGCCTCTCTTATCTCCTGTAATATGTCCTCAATTTAGTCTCTTCTACGCATAACTCTACGCCTGCCTGGGTCCAAGACTTCAACATCTGAATCGACCGAAGATAACGGAGATTGGCTTCCTGGGCTGTGTGCCAAGTCACCCTCACCTTCTTCTTCGTCCGAAGAAACTGCACTACCTGACTCTGTCGGCAATAAAACAGGCCTATGACATGTTGATGTTTCCCCTGCATCCACCTCCACATTCCTTGGGGCAGGAGCTGGGCCAGAGTCAACCACAACACTCTTAAACTGGGGGTACTCAGGATCTTCCACTAAACTATGATTTACTGGAAGGAACTATGATTGCTATAAGGAAACATAGATTTGCTGTTGGAATTCACACCGTCTTTGGCATTTGAGGTACTGTAACCTTAAGGCTGCCTGCCAACCTTGGTTTCCTCTCTGAAAATCAATTTACATTCCGCCCAGGTAGGAGAAGGAAAGCGTTGTGTCCAGACAGAATTAAGGTTCTCTCTGGAAAATGAAAAGTAGCAGGCTACGTAAGAAGCGATGGCCATTAAAAACAAAACAAAACCAGGAGGTGAGTTTGTTCCTTAACTCAATTAGGAGACAGCAGGGTTTCGGGTGACTTGTGCTGTTGAGCTGATCTGCAGGAACACAAAGTCCAAAAGACAACAGTGCTACACACTCCAGTCTCTTTTTTAATGAGGTATATTGTATTGGCTAATTATGGCTTTCTTTCTCCTTCTCTTTTGTGGACTGCTTAGAGCCCCATGGCTTCAGTTGGGTGGCGATATTAATAAGAAACTAATGGGAAGAAAGCATGGACCATAAGAAACATAGAAGACTGACGGCAGAAAAAGACCTCACGGTCCATCTAGTCTGCCCTTATACTATTTCCTGTATTTTATTTTACAATGGATATATGTTTATCCCAGGCATGTTTAAATTCAGTTACTGTGGATTTACCAACCACGTCTGCTGGAAGTTTGTTCCAAGGATCTACTACTCTTTCAGTGAAATAATATTTTCTCACGTTGCTTTTGATCTTTCCCCCAACTAACTTCAGATTGTGTCCCCTTGTTCTTGTGTTCACTTTCCTATTAAAAACACTTCCCTCCTGAACCTTATTTAACCATTTAACATATTTAAATGTTTCGATCATGTCCCCCCTTTTCCTTCTGTCCTCCAGACTATAAGGATCTGACTTTCCATTCCTGATTGAACAGATTCAGCAGACCCACAAAATGTGGCATTTTTTATTCACAATGTAAGGAAGGACCTTCTAACCGTTTGCTTTTATAGCACTGGTTCTCAACCTTTCTAATGCCACGACCCCTTAATACAGTTCCTCATTTTGTGGTGACCCCCAACCATAAGTCTAGCGCCAACTCTTCCAACAGAGCTTTAAGCTGATTGGCAGGAAGGTCAGAGGGACGCCCCCGCTGTAAATGCCTCATTGGTTGGATTCTAAAACTATGTTCCAAGGCGCCAGAATAGAAGCTTTAGTTCCTAACACCATGGGGAATTTGTGTTTTCCCATGGTCTTAGGCGACCCCTGTGAAATGGTTGTTCGACCCCCAAAGGGGTCCCGTCCCCCAGGTTGAGAAGTTTAAGCACTTAAACTTATATACCACTTCCTAGGTCTCTACAGCCTGCTCTAAGTGATTTACAGAGTCAGTATATTGACCCCAACAATCTGGGTTTCCATTTTGTCGACCTCGGAAGGATGGAAAGCTGAGTCAACCTTGAGCCATCAGAATCGAACTCCTGGCAGTGGCCAGTGTTACCCTGCAATACTGCATTCTAACCACTATGGCACCACAGCTTATTTATAATGAAAAGCTTTTTTGGACTGTTATGTTCCAGTGATCGATTAGATCACAGTCGGCCTTCTCCGGATCCCGTCGGCCAAGCAATGCCGACTGGTGGTACTGAGGGGAAGAGCCTTCTCTTGTGCGGTTTTGGTCCTCTGGATTCAACTCCCCCCAGAGATTCATACCACCCCGATCCTCCTGGCCTTCCGAAAGGCTTTGAAAACACACTTATGCCAGCAGGCCTGGGGCCGTTGAGTGATTGTATGCTGCCCTGGCCAATAGTATGAATGACAGATGGTTGCATGTTTATTTTGGGGTTTTTTTCCTTCTTCTCCTTCAATTTCACTACAATCTTGATGAAAACTTTTAATGTAAAAAATGTTGTTTTCATTTCTATTTTCTTCTTTCCATTCTTGGATATCTTTAAGCATGTCTTTGAATAAATCTCTTATGTCTTCCATCTTTTGCAAAGTTAATATATCAAAAAGCTTTATCCAAATATCCAATTAAGCTTTGTATCATCCAGAAGCCAAATTTTTCCAAAACAGCCATCCTTCTTTCCTTCTCACCCTTTCCAAGCTCAAATAAAGTTCAAGTCCAGGGTGTTCTCTTTCTATTCATTTTTAGTTCCTCTTTATCACTTGTTAAAAAGAAAACAATCTGCCCAGTTCCATTGCATAAAAGGACCAAATACTGCCTCAACATCACTAGCCAATGTCTTCAGTAAGCAATCACAATTACTCCTAGTTCTTCAAGGCTTTGAAAACACACTTACACCAGCAGGCCTGGGACGATTGTGAATGACAGATGGTTGCATGTTTATTTTGGGTTTTAATGTTGTATTTTTTTAAAAATAATATGTATTTTGGGGTATTTAAAATGTTTGTAGTTATTTTATTGCTGTATGCCGCCCTAAGTCCATCAGGAGAGGGACGGTTTGTAAATTTGATATCAATCAATCAATCAATCAATCAATCAATCAATCAGCAACTGGCATTGTGCTTATTCATGAGCACCAAGATGTAGGAGAATGTTTGGAAGGTTACCTCGGGACCTTAGAAATCATGAATATTTTAAAAGATTTCTTTTTAAATGCTTAAAACCTGGCAAAAGTTATAAATCATGTAAGACTGCACTCCTCACCCTCAAGTACAATTAGACCTTGACTTACAATCGTAAATGAGCCGGAAATTACAGTCCTAAGTCATTGTGATTATAGGTCAAAGCATCGTGTGACCGGATTCAAAGTTATAACCATTTTTATGGTCATTCAATGAAGACCATGGGTTGTTAAGCAAACATCACGGTGGTTAAGCAACTCTAGTTCCTCCAATGTACACTTTTTGCTGGAAAGTAAATGCTGGAAAAAATAGCTAAAAATGATACAAATTGTGACCACATGCCTGCAGGACGCTGCTGCAATGCTGTAAAGATGAGCTGGTTGCCAATTGGTCAAAATTGCACGTGTCCAAATATGGGCTACAAAAATGGTGGAAGGTCTTAAGCATAAAACCTATCAGGAAAGACTTAATGAACTCAATCTGTGTTAGTCTGGAGGACAGAAGGGAAAGAGGAGAGATGATCGAAACATTTAAATATGTTAAAGGGTTAAATAAGGTTCAAGAGGGAAGTGTTTTTAATAGGAAAGTGAACACAAGAACAAGGGGGCACAATCTGAGATTAGTGGGGGGAAAGACCAGAAGCAAAGTGAGAAAATATGATTTTACTGAAAGAGTAGTAGATCCTTGGAACAAACTTCCAGCAGACGTGGTTGATAAATCCACAGTAACTGAATTTTAAACATGCCTGGGATAAACATATATCCATCCTAAGATAAAATACAGGAAATAGTATAATGGCAGACTATGAAGGTCTATGAGGTCTTTTTCTGCCGTCAATCTTCTATGTTTCTAAAATGCAATCGTGGTTGCTGTGTATGTGTGTCCATCATGTTCTGTCTGGGTCCCCCCAGACGCCAACACCAACCAAAAAGAGTATCCAGACACACTGGTAAAAAGCAAAGGCAGTTTATATACTGGAAAGCAAACACAGGTAACAAAAACTGTTCTTACAGACAGGAACACTATGAAGCTTCACAGAGGTTTCACGAAGGCAATAAAACAGGATTCTTGCTGGCAAAAACAATGCTGGAGATAATAAAACCCACGCCTCCCCCAAGTCTTCCAGACTTCTAGGCCACAAGCCAAGATCAGAGACGCCAGGAATCGAAGCAAGGTCACAGGACTCCCAGTTGATAACTCTCCACAAGACTGTAAGGGCGGGCCTGCCTTTTCAACCCTGCTGAGGAGAACCACACCCAAACCCAGCTGTTGCCAATTCAGGGATGGAAATACCTTTCTAATTGGCCCCGTCTTTGAGCTGCACGTCGCTGCCTCATGTCTATTATAGCCTGTGCGTCTTCATCCAATGAATCCAGGCTATTAGCTGGGGAGAGGCCCCCCCCCAGGGGGTCTCAGGCTGCTCTCCCTCCTCCTCTTCCTGACGTTCCTCTCCCCCGTCTGCCTGGTCCTCCCCCTCCTGTTCACTGTCCTCCTCCTCTGGGCATGGATCCGGCAGAGCTCCAGCCGGTCCCTGAGGAGCCTCAGGCTGAATCACAACACATCATAATTCCAAAAATGGATCATACGTCACTCTGGGGAGGTCCACTGTAACTATGAATGGTTAAGAAATCAGTCTCAAGTCAAGGACTATGTGTACCATGAGATTTATAAAACAAGCAGAGCCGGGGTGGCGCAGCTGGTAGAGTGCTGTACTGCAGGCCACTAAAGCTGACTGCTAGATCTGAAGGTCAGAGGTTCAAATCTCATCACCAGCTCAAGGTTGACTCAGCCTTCCATCCTTCCGAGGTGGGTAAAATGAGGACCCGGATTGTGGGGGCAATAGTCTGGCTCTGTTAAAAAGTGCTATTGCTAACATGTTGTAAGCCGCCCTGAGTCTAAGGAGAAGGCGGCATAAAAATTGAATAAATAAATAAATAAGAAGTGAGGAGGAGGGGAAACATCACAAGGTTTGATAATCCTGTGAGGTTTGGGTCATTTGTTCATTTAATTTTACTTTTTAATATATTTTTGCATTCACAAATCAAAAGACACCCCCCCCCCCCTCCTTGGAGATTCCATCCCAGTTCGCGGCCCAAGGCACCTGGGATGCTTACTAACTACTGCATGCAATGGAACCTACCCAGGAGCAGAGATCAACCTGGAAGATGGAACCATCCAGCCCGCCACAGAACATGCTGTATTCTGCAAGGTCAAGGGTCACCGACATGATGCTCACATCAAAGACGACGGAGAGGAGAAGGTTCCCGGAGGAGATCTCCCACAACTGAGAACGAGAAAAGGTGCAGATTAAAATCCAGGTTTTAGTTGTAACGCACGGATATCGCACTCGTGTCATCACGGCAGCGTCACATGACATATCAGGACTTCGCTAAACTGGCCGTGGCCAGCGTGTGACGTATCCGGCACGTGGGCTGCACGTTTGACAACCCGGCTGTAATGCTACAAAATTAAACCTGATGCCAGGCTATGAATGTGAGATGCATTACGTATCAATAGCAGCACAGCAGGATTTATGGATCTAGGATCTATGTTTCTCAATAGCAGCACAGTAGGATTTTTACATAAAGAGAGAAAATTCTTCTTTTCAGCGATTGTAGAAAAAAGATTCGGTTAAATGGTACATCTGGCTAGATAGAAGATGTGTATGCCACCCCGAGTCTTCGGAGAGGGGCGGCATACAAATCTAATAAATAAATAAATAAATAAATAAATAAAATAAAATAAATAAATAAACAAACATACAACTCCATCATGATTCTTTTACCCTTCACCCAAACAACTATCCCACAACCTTATAAAACAACATTATGAATCATTGATAAAAGCCGCCCCGAGTCTGCAGTGAGGGGCAGCATACAAATCTAATCTAATCTAATCTAATCTAATCTAATCTAATAAATGAATGAATGAATGAATAAATAAATAAATAAGCAAATAAATAAATAAATAAATAAACAAACAAATTTTTAAAAAAGGGGTGGACAAATTCAATATGACAAAATTTAAACTCTAATTTAGAAGCTTAAAAACTTTCATCTATATTGACAGTAATGATCTTAAAAGCTGTAGAGTAATTGGGTCAACAGATAAGTTGACACTATTTACGACACCTGATAAATTTATAGATAGGAATTTATCTCTTCTTTATTTTTTAATTTTTCCTCTTCTCTTTCCTTCCCCCTTTTCTCTCTTTTTCTTTCTCTCTCTTTAGCCTATTTTCTCCTATATATGTATTTTGATTTATAACTGTATACTCTAAATTCATATACATTTGTACCAATATTCACATAATCCTTTTGCTTTATGCATCTCCTCTCCTATTTATCTTCAATAAAGATTATAATTTCTTTTTTTTTTAAATGTAAAAATAAAAAGAGAAAAGATTTGGGAAGCAAGAACAAAAGGCGACGGATTCTTATAAATGCATCTTTCCTATCCTGGCAATGATCCACATTCTGCTACTTCCCCTGAGATTAAGCCCACGTGTTGACACAGAGCTCTCTTGGTCCTTGCCTGTGCCTTATAATCCAGATGGAATTTTATGTAACCCAAACTCTGGGAAGAAACAGCCGCAGCTTCAATTAGACAGGCTGAGGCTCACTGGTGCTGCCAATCGTATAAAAGCCTGGAAGGAAACCTGGGATATCTGGAGGAGCACCAAGAAGCACACACGGATGGCAACATTTTGTGGCATACAGGCAGTCCCTGTTGAATGGCTGCTCTTTCGGCAACCGTTCCGAATTGAGATGGTGCTGGATGAGGGGTCCTTAGGACACATCCTCTTAGTTGCGGCTGTTTGCAAAGTCCCCCGTTGCCAGTTAGGTGCTTGGCGAACCGGCATGAATGAATGAATGAATGAATGAATGAATGAATGAATGAATGAATCTATCTATCTATCTATCTATCTATCTATCTATCTATCTATCTATCTATCTATCTATCTATCTATCTATCTACAGTATCTATCTATCTATCTATCTATCTATCTATCTATCTATCTATCTATCTATCTACCTAACTAACTAACTACCTACCTACAGTATCTATCTATCTATCTCTCTGTCTGTCTGTCTATCTATCTATTGTCTATCTATCTATTATCTATCTATCTATCTATCTATCTATCTATCTATCTATCTACCGTATCTATCTATCTATCTATCCATCTATTGTCTATCTATCATCTATCTATCTATCTATCTATCTATCTATCTCTCTCTCTCTCTCTCTCTCTCTCTATCATCTATCTATCTATCTCTATCTATCATCTCTCTCTCTCTATCATTCATCTATCTATCTATCTATCTATCTATCTCTATCTATCCATCCATCCATCCATCCCTATCTATCTATCTATCTATCTATCTATCTATCTCTATCCATCCATCCATCCATCCATCCATCCATCTTTCTTTATATGCCGCCCCTCTCCAAGAACATGGGATGGCTTTCCACATATAAAAAGGCAATATATATCAAAATCCAATAAATTAAAATTAGAAGTTACATCTAAAAACTAAGGAACCAGTTAAAATACACACATATCCATTCAATCAACAAACCCACTATACATCCATCGGCCAGGGGCCAGAATCTAATGACACCAAGGTTTGCTGCATAGCTGAGTCTTTAGAGGCGAAGAGGGTAGGGACAGTGCGAATCTCTGGCGGGAGCTGATTCCAGAGGGCCAGGCCCCACCAAGCGACATTATGACATTGCAGCATCCCATGGTCACTCAATTGCCATTGGTAAAGTCTTCGCTGCCAGCTTCCATCAAGCAAAGTGAACGGGGAAGCCAGCAGGAGGTTGCAAATGGTGATCACACCTCCAGGAAATGCTGTGGGATTTGCTTAATGATGTGCGCTGGGATGGCTAGAACTAACTTGCCCCCAGTCACATGAAACAACTGTGTTGCTTAGTGACAGGAATCCCAATCTCAATTATTGTTGTGAAACAAGGACCCGCTGCCCCTTGAAATTGTAGCTGTTCAAAGTTTGTGGATTGGCCCAAAGGTGCTTTTTTTCCCCCAAGAGGCAAATGGACTGTCTGGTTTTTCTTTGAAGACATTTTGCTTCTCATGTAAGAAGCTTCTTCAACTCCGACTGGAGGGATTGGGGGGGGGGGGGGGCTCTGACTGGATGGTGAAAAAAGCATCTTTGGGACAACCATGACCCGGATCACTGAGAATCTTTAGTAGTAGTAGTAGTAGTAGTAGTAGTAGTAGTAGTAATAATAATAATAATAATAATAATAATAATAATAATAATAATAATAATAATGAGGAGGAGGAGGAAGGAGGTAGAGGAGGAAGGACCTGGGAGATCTTCTAGTCCAACCCCCAGCTTAGGCAGGAAATCCTACACTACTTCAGACAGATGGTTATCCGACATAATCTTTAAAACTTCCAGTCTTGGAGCATTCTGGAGGCAAGCTGTTCCACTGATTTAACTGTTTGGAAATGTCTCCTTAGTTTAAAGTTGCTTCACTGCCTGATTAGTTTCCACCCATTGCTTCTTGTCCTGCCCTCAGGTGCTTTGGAGAATAGGATGACTCCTTCTTCCTTGTGGCAGCCCTTGAAATATTGGAACGCTGCTATCATGTCTCCCCTGGTCCTTCTTTTCATTAAATTAGACATACCCAGTTCCTGCAACCATTCTTCATATGACCAGAATACCTTCGGAACCACCTGCTACCGCATGAATCCCAGCGACCGATAAGGTCCCCCAGAGTTGGCCTTCTCCGGGTCCCGTCGACTAAACAATGTCGTTTGGTGGGGCCCAGGGGAAGAGCCTTCTCTGTGGCGGCCCCGGCCCACTGGAACCAACTCCCCCCAGAGATTAGAATTGCCCCCACCCTCCTTGTCTTTCGTAAACTACTCAAGACTCACTTATACCGCATGGGGACACTTTCCCCCCAGGCTTTTTTATACTTTGTTTTATGTTTGGTATGAATGTGCTGTTTGGTTTTTTAAATAATGATAGGGTTTTATATGTTTTTTGATATTAGATTTGTTCCATTACTATTGTGTTTTTTATTACTGTTGTGAGCCGCCCCGAGTCTTCGGAGAGGGGCGGCATACAAATCTAAAATAATAAATAATAATAATAATATGTTTTAGTCTCCAGTCCCCTAATAGTTGCTTTTCTCTGCACCTTTTCTAGAGTCTCAACATCCTTTTTGCATCGTGGCAACCAAAACTGAATGCAGTATTCCACGTGTGGCCTTACCAAGGCCTTATAAAGTGGTATTAACACTTCACGTGATCGTGATCTTTATAGATACTTGTAGACTGCCCTTAACAAAAAACAATAATAGGCACCATGGCTGTGAAAGATTAACTGAAGGGTTCATTTTTTGTACACTCCAGCTAAATGCCAAAGAGGAGAATCAGAACTGCAGAAAAAACAATTGCTGCCAACCTGCCTTCCATTGAGGACCTGTATACTGCACGAGTCAAAAAGAGAACGGGGAAAATATTTACTGACCCCTCACATCCTGGACACAAATTGTTTCAACTCCTACCCTCAAAACGTCGCTAAGGAGCACTGCACACCAAGACAACTAGACACAAGAACAGTTTTTTCCCCGAACGCCATCACTCTACTAAACAAATAATTCCCTCAACACTGTCAGACTTTCTACTAAATCTGCACTTCTATTCTACTAGTTTTTCTCATCATTCCTTTCACCCATTTCCTCCCATGTTGACTGTATGACTAACTTGTTGCTTATATCCTAAGATTTGTATTAATATTGCTTCTTCATGGCTTATTTGACCCCTATGACAATCATTAAGTGTCATACCACATGATTCTTGACAAATGTATATTTTATTTTATGTACACTGAGAGCATATGCACCAAGACAAATTCCTTGTGTGTCCAATCACACTTGGCCAATAAAAATTCTATTCTATTCTATTCTAAAAGATATGGTGCTGTTTTTTTCAGTCCTTGAATCGGGAACATCTTCGGAGTCTTCGGAGAGGGGCGGCATACAAATCCAAATAATAAACATCCAGCATTTAACTCATCCATCTCTTTCCCCATTTTTCCCCTTCTCCTGGTATCCTGAGATTAATTAGAGTACTGTACATGGTTATTTTGCAATACATTCATTTCCACGACCTATTTCTGAACTGTGTTTTATATATAGGACAGGGAAAAAAATCCATGCTGAAAACAGGCTCTAAATTATAAGGAGGGCTCCTAGTCCCGAGTGCACTAGGAGAAGGGTGACCTATAAAATCGAAAAATAAATAAATAAAATAAATATCGCCCCCTCCCTCCCCAGGAGGGTTTGTGTCCAGAAACGTTTAAAAAAGCTTTATGAAAGGATTTGTTGCATGTAAGCAAAAGGTTTCCATTTCCAGACCTGCCAAATATACCAGCAGAAATGAATATGCATAGGTACATATTTGCCAAGCAGTGGTTATGATTTCCTACCTTAGAAAGGATTTGGCATGAGCAAAGCAATTCCAATTCCCTAGCTGTATGCAAATTTATGCAATCCGTTTCCATTTTTATCCTAAAACAGATTGAACTGCCTTTTCCGCATATAGTTTGCTGTTGTTGAAAACGGTTCTTTTGTGCTGTCCGGGTAAAATTCAATTGCAGGGGAACACTTAAGAGTGTGCAGAACTAGATATGATGACAAAACGTTTGAACAATCAAGCTGAAACAGAATTTTATAAAATATGGGATAAAGTGTATGACTGGTGGAATTTTAAAAATAGTATTAAAAATTAAATAAGTAAGAATTTATAACTATTTGAAGATTTATAAGATGGTAATTAGTTTAAAAACAATATAAACATAGAATTTTTGTTCCTTTTTCTTTTCTTTTTTTATAATATGATAAAGTTAGAAGTGTTTTATTTCCTTGTATTATTTATATTCTATCTTTTTGAATAAGTATATGATATTTTATAGATGAAGAAATTTAACTAACATAATTAACATAAAGAATATAGAGTTAAACGTAACAAGAATGTAATGTGCACGTGTGACATTTCTGTATTGATCTGACAATAGTTAGGGTTTTATATTTTTGTATTAGTTAGACTTCTAGGAAAAGCGGAGCAATGGTAGCTCCTTAAATGTTTAATGTCATTTGTCTTTGTTTGTCTTTTTTGAAAAATAAAAAAAAATATTTTTTAAAAAGAGTTTAACTGGAGAATTTTCGGAGAGGATCACAACATTCTAAGGTATTTTGCACAAAAGTATCGTGCGGCTAGTCCTCAACTTATCTCTGTGGCTAAACGAAACAGTTGTAAAATGGGTTTTGCCCCCGTTTTATGACCTCTCTTGCCACAGGTGTTAAGTGAATCACTGTGGTCGGTAAGCTGGGAACACAGTTGTTAAGTGAATCTGGCTTTCCCATTGACTTTGCTCGTCAGAAAGTCGCAAAAGGGGGATTGCGTCATCTCAGGACACGGCAATTGTCATAAATATGAACCAGGTATGAAAAACCCAAATTCTGACCTTCTGACCCAGGGAATGCTGCAACAGTTCTATCTGTCTGTCTGTCTGTCTGTCTGTCTGTCTGTCTGTCTGTCTGTCTGTCTGTCTAATCTAATCTAATCTAATCTAATCTTATCTTATCTATCTATCTATCTATCTATCTATCTATCTATCTATCTATCTATCTATCTATCTATCAGATTTGTATGCCACCCCTCTCCACAGACTCGGGGCGGCTAATAGCAATAATAATACAATGTAAACAAATCTAATATTTAAGTTAATTTAAAACCCCAATTTAGAAACCAATCATACATACTGACATACCATGCATAAATTTTTATAAGCCTAGGGGGAGGGAAGTCTCAATTCCCCCATGCCTGACGACAGAGGTGGGTTTTAAGGAGCTTACGAAAGGCAAGGAGGGTGGGGGCAACTCTGATATCTGGGGGGAGTTGGTTCCAAAGGGTCGGGGCCGCCACAGAGAAGGCTCTTCCCCTGGGTCCCGCCAAACGACATTGTTTAGTTGACGGAACCGGAGAAGGCCAACTCTGTCGGACCTAACTGGTCGCTGGGATTCGTGCGGCAGAACTCTAATACAATTAATTAAATTAATAAATTTGATTATTAAATAAATTGTGAAAAACATGCACAAGTCACTTTTTTCCAATGCCGTTGTCAACCCTGAAGCTGACATGACCGAAGCCGTCTTGAAGGCTTCAGTGTTGCCACACTGGAACTGAGGAATGGGGAGGTGGAGATTACAGATAGCTAGGGTCCTATAGCCAAAATAAAATACTTTCTCTTGGGAACTCTTCAGAAGGGAAGGATTTAGGGGTCGTGATTTCTGACAGTCTCAAAATGGGCAAACAGTGTGGTCAGGCGGTAGGGAAAGCGACAAGAATGCTTGGCTGCATAGCTAGAGGTATAACAAGCAGGAAGAGGGAGATTGTGATCCCGCCGTATAGAGCGCGGGTAAAAACACATTTGGAATGCTGTGTTCATGGTCCATCTAGTCTGCCCTTATACTATTTCCTGTATTTTATCTTATGATGGATAGTTTATCCCAGGCATGTTTAAATTCAGTTACTGTGGATTTACCAACCACATCTGCTGGAGGTTTGTTCCAAGCATCTACTACTCTTTCAGTAAAATAATATTTTCTCATGTTGCTTTTGATCTTTCCCCCAACTAACTTCAGATTGTGTCCCCTTGTTCTTGGGTTCACTTTCCTATTAAAAACACTTCCCTCCTGAATCTTATTTAACACATTAACATATTTAAATGTTTCAATCATGCCCCCCCTTTCCCTTCTGTCCTCCAGACTATAGAGATTGAGTTCATGAAGTCTTTCCTGATACGTTTTATGCTTAAGACCTTCCACCATTCTTGTAGCCCATCTTTAGACCCGTTCAATTTTATCCATATCTTTTTGTAGGTGAGGTCTCCAGAACTGAACACAGTATTCCAAATGGGGTCTCACCAGCGCTCTATAGAGCGGGATCACAATCTCCCTCTTCCTGCTTGTTATAATTTGCTATAGGTATGTTACTTGTAACCCTGACACCATATCTTTGAATGGTCACGAAAGTAATGGTTACAGGTTGAGAGCTATCTATCTTTCTTCATCCTCTTCTTCTTTTAACGACCCCATAATCTCTTGCAGGGTGGAGTCCAGGCAACTGAATGGAGCAAACAGAGTGTTTTAATGGCCGTATGCCTTTCTTGTCGGCAATGTGGAGTTTTGCTCAGCAGATATATTCTCTGAGTGTCCAGAGAGAGAAATATCTGCCTCTACCTTGGAGCCTCCTGATTGTGAGGCGAGAACTCCACCTCCAGGTGCCGCACCACTCCAGGTGGAGAACTATCTACGCTGCTTCCAAATTCTTACCTTTGCTGTTTGGTCCAAAGACGCTGTGGCAGCTCTGGCCGTGGGGCCACCAACACCGCAGAAGAGATCTGTGATAGGAAGGCTGTGCCGTGACAACACATGGCGGGGCTCGGGGCTTTGGCCATGTTCCACCTGGAGCACACTGAGAAATGAATCGGTTTTAACACAATAAATAGGAAAATTGTGCACAAGGATGGATTCGGAGTTGCAAACGTGCACTCCATTTAATCGCTAAAGCAATAATGCTAAAAATGAGTGTTAGGGAATTCAGGTGAAAATTAATTAAGCAGATACAGTGATACCTTGTCTTACAAACCTCTCGTCATACAAACTTTTCGAGATACAAACCTGGGGTTTAAGATTTTTTTGCCTCTTCTTCCAAACTATTTTCACCTTACAAACCCAAGCCGCCGCCACTGGGATGCCCCACCTCTGGACTTCTGTTGCCAGCAAAGTGCCCGTTTTTATTTATCTATTTATCTATTTATCTATTTATCTATCTATCTATCTATCTATCTATCTATCTATCTATCTATCTATCTATCTATCTATCTATCTATCTAATCCATCCATCCATCCATCCATCCATCCATCTATCTATCTATCTCATTCGATTTTTATGCCGCCCTTCTCCTTAGACTCAGGGCGGCTTACAACATGTTAGCAATAGCACTTTTTAACAGAGCCAGCATATTGCCCCCCACAATCTGGGTCCTCATTTTACCCACCTCGGAAGGATGGAAGGCTGAGTCAACCTTGAGCCGGTGATGAGATCTGAACCGCTGACCTACAGATCTACAGCCAGTTTCAGTGGCATACAGCACTCTACCTGCTGTGCCACCCTGGCTCATAATCACAAAAAGACTGAAGTCTGGAGGTGGGGTTTCGAGGACCTCCGTGTTTTTGCTATGCTGCAATTTCGCTGAGGCTCCCCTCGCTGGGAAACCCCACCTCCGGACTTCCGTTGCCAGCGAAGCACCCATTTTTGCACTGCTGGGATTCCCCTGCAGCATCACTAAAACACGGAAGTGTGGGGGTGGGGTTTCCCATGGAGGGGAGCCTCAGGGGAATCCCTGCAGCGCAAAAATGGGTGCTTCGGCTGGCAAAAGGGGTGAGTTTTAGGCTTGCATGCATTAATCGCTTTTCCATTGATTCCTATGGGAACCATTGTTTCGTCTTACAAACGTTTCACCTTACAAACCTTGTCCGGGACCAATTAAGTTCGTAAGACGAGGTATCACTGTAATTGCAGGGTGGCCATTTTATCTACAACCTGTTTGTTTGTTTTTTTGATAAAAGTCTAAATCTTTAGGCTTCTTCTTCCAGTTGTCTCTACCTTCCATTTTAGATTAACGTCTCCAAATTTGACTAAAGAAGGAAAAAGAAGTTTGTCAGCTTCCTGCTGGACACAATAATATCAGAATTCATTCACTGGGGTGTGTTTGTGGAATTTTTTTTCCCCATCCACAAGAATCTTTCCTTTTTTCCTGACCTTCAGAGGCTTTGTTATGATGCTTTTTCACCTAAGCAAGCATTCTTACTTTCATCTATGACATATTGAGCCGCCCAAGTCTTCAGAGAGGGGCGGCATATAAATCTAATAAATTGAATTGAATTGAATTGAATATGCCACTGAGGATGACAACTGAAGAGAAGATTCCATAGAAGTAACTTCCAAATCCTGGCCAACAACTCTCTCCCTAAATTTCAGTATTAAAATAGAATTCCTATCTTTTTGTAAAACTTGTTTAATTCTGCAAAGTTTATAGATCAAGGTATATGGCCTTATAGTTTAAACTATGTGATTTTGATGAATCCAAAATTAAAGGTACTTCTTCAAAACCAATATTAATAATTAAACAATCCACACTTAAAAGCAATTTAATTTAACGCTTCAGTAGGACATCGTTTGGCTGGACATATTTGTGAAGATAATACAAAAGGATCTTCTTTCTGAACAGAAGTGGAACATACATCTTCTAAAGCTAAGGACACTCTTGAGATAGAAACATAGAAGACTGACGGCAGAAAAAGACCTCATGGTCCATCTAGTCTGCCCTTATACTATTTTCTGTATTTTATCTTAGGATGGATATATGTTTATCCCAGGCATGTTTAAATTCAGTTACTGTGGATTTATCTACCACGTCTGCTGGAAGTTTGTTCCAAGGATCTACTACTCTTTCAGTAAAATAATATTTTCTCATATTGCTTTTGATCTTTCCCCCCACCTAACTTCAAATTGTGCCCCCTTGTTCTTGTGTTCACTTTCCTATTAAAAACACTTCCCTCTTGGACCTTATTTAACCCTTTAACATATTTAAATGTTTCGATCATGTCCCCCCTTTTCTTTCTGTCCTTAAATGTTAAAAGTTGGTACCCAAATGTTAAAAGTTGGTACCCAAAATAATATTCACACTCTGCAGCATTGGTAAATGCAATGATGTTGATCTTGCGAGTAGAATCGGGAAGTGGGAGGCCCTTTCAATTCATACCTGTACAGGCTCCATACTATGACAAGACAATCTTTGGCTCCGGAGAGAAAATGGCTGCTATCGTCCGTAAAGGCCAAGCAGCTTAAGTCCTGATAATGTCGATTCAGGATAGCAAGTAGATACCCGTTAGATACCTGCAGAAAAGAAAAGAATTTTTTTTAAAAAGAGTAGAAATAAAGAGATGAAATAGAAATTCTGCAACTTCTCCTTCAATTGGACAGTCTATATACTATATTTTTCAGAGTATAAGATGCATCTTTTTCCTCCCTAAAAGAGGCTGAAAATATGGATGCGTCTTATACTCCGAATGTAGCTTTTTTCCCCACAGCCCTAACTAGATGCTAATGTTCTTCCTTTTTTTAAAAGTTTCTTTATTGATTTAAAAAAAGATACTTCGCATATGTTTTGTTCTGTTTTTACAGGTCTTAATCAGTTTCTATTACATTTTAAATATGTCATTCATTTCTCTATATATTTATTTTATTTTATTTATTTATTTTGTCCAATACACAATGAGGGTTTTAGTGGGTATATATCTATATACACATAGTAAAATACATGATGAAGGTTGTAGAGGAGATACTCATAGTAAAATATATCTAAGAAATAATAGAAAAGAAGGTATAGTATAGAACATATCAATAAAAGAATAGAAGAAGAGATACAGTAGAACCCCGACTTACGAGACTAATTGGTTCCGGAAGGAGGCTCGTAAGTCGGAACGCTCGTATGACGAAACATTGTTTCCCATAGGAAACAATGTAAAGTCAATTAATCCGTGCAACAACAAAAAAACCCGCTGCCGCCGAACGCTAACTTCCGTGTTTGGCTTCAGGAGACAGCTGCGAAGCGGCGCGCGTGTTTTAAAAGGTTGCAGCCGGCCTGGGGGGCTCGGGGGCTTGCCCCCGAGCCCCCCAGGCTGGCTGCGACGTTTTAAAACACGCGCGCCGCTTCGCAGCTGTCTCCTGAAGCCAAACACGGAAGTTAGCGTTCGGCTTCAGGAGACAGCTCCTTGGCGCTCGTATCCCGAATGTGAGCTCGGGAGGCGAACAAAAATGTCGCTCCCCTCCCAGCTCTTATCTCGAGTAGCTCGTAAGTAGAGCTGCTCGTATGTCGAGGTTCCACTGTATAGGAATAGAAGAAAGGTATAGGAGATAAAGGAGAGTTAAATTATGTACATTCATAATTCATAATATGTAAATCTGTTAAATTATATACATTCAAATATAAGTATCATAAGTAAAGCATAGTGTTAGAAGAGAAAAAAAAGAAAAGAAATATTAATAAGTATACATTTTTTTCAGTTTCTGTAATAGAGTACTCATTAGTCCATGTTTTTATTTCATTTCTATTAATATTACGAAGCATTTATTTTTATTTCTATATATACTGATACTTTGTATTGTTACTTTTCAGTTTTTGTTTTGAATCCATTCGTACCATAATTCTTTAGATTCTTTATATTTTATTCCCTTGATTTGAGTTAGTCATTTCGTCCATTTCTACACATCTATATATTTTATCAATAATTAAACTTTCCGATGGGGTCTGTTCATTTTTCCACATTTGTGCCAGTGATATTCTAACTGCGGTGATTATGTGTGTCATAAGGAAAAGCGTTTGCTTGGAGTAATGTCTTTTCCAAATTCCTAGGAGCATACCCTCTGGGGTGTATTCCAATGTTCTTCCTACTGTAGTTTCCTACTCTCTCTTAAGTTTTTTCCCCCCATCTCTAAGTCTTTGCAGGCTTGTTTTCATTCCTACTCACTCTGAAAAAGGTGGTTTCAGCTCTAACCAAGCGAATAAATAATGTGCTGAAGCTGAACAGACTAAGGATGCTTGTCAGATAAATACCTGGTAGGTAGATTAATAATGATGATGATGATGATGATGATGATGATGATAATAATAATAATAGTAATAATAATAATAATAATAATTTATTAGATTTGTATGCCGCCCCCGGGGCGGCTCACAACAACGATAAAAAACAATATTATAATGGCACAAATCTAATATTAAAAAAACTAAAAACCCTATCATAATTAAAAACCAAACAGCACATACATACCAAACATAAATTATAATAAGCCTGGGGGAAAGGTGTCTCAAATCCCCCATGCCTGGCGGTATAGGTGGGTCTTAAGTAGTTTACAGAAGACAAGGAGGGTGGGAGCAGTTCTAATCTCTGGGGGGGCGTTGATTCCAGAGGGCCGGGGCCGCCACAGAGAAGGCTCTTCCCCTTGGGCCCGCCAGACGACATTGTTTAGTCGACGGGACCCGGAGAAGGCCAACTCTGTGGGACCTTATCGGCCGCTGGGATTCGTGTGGTAGCAGGCGGTTCTGGAGGTACTCTGGTCCAATGCCATGTAGGGCTTTAAAGGTCATGACCAACACTTTGAATTGTGACTGG
This sequence comes from Erythrolamprus reginae, assembly GCF_031021105.1. NCBI lineage: Eukaryota > Metazoa > Chordata > Lepidosauria > Squamata > Dipsadidae > Erythrolamprus > Erythrolamprus reginae. The sequence goes on from NC_091950.1 coordinate 19,972,285, forward strand.
AAACTGATCGGCAGCCAATGCAGGCCACGGAATGTTGTAGATACATGGGCGAATCTGGGAAGCCCCACGATGGCTCTCGCGGCCGGGTTCTGCACGATCTGGAGTTTCCGAACACTTTTCAGAGGTAGCCCCATGTAGAGAGCGTTGCAGTAATCGAAACTTGAGGTGATAAGGGCATGAGTGACTGTGAGCAGTGAGTCCCGGTCCAAATAGGGCCGTAACTGGTGCACCAGGTGAACCTGGGCAAACTCCCTCCTCGCCACAGCCGAAAGATGATATTCCAATGTCAGCTGTGGATCAAGGAGGACGCCCAAGTTGCGAACCCTCTCTGAGGGGGTCAATAGTTTCCCCCCCCAGGGTAATGGACGGACAGATGGAATTGTCCTTGGGAGGCAATATCCACAGCCATTCCATCTTGTCTGGATTGAGTTTGATTTTGTTGACACCCATCCAGTCCCCAACAGCCTCCAGGCACCGGCACATCACTTCCACTGCTTCCCGCCCCCCTCTGCCACTTTCCTCCCCCAGAAGTAAGGTGCGCCTTATACTCTGATGTGTCTTATACCCAAAAAAATACAGTAACTCTAAAATTGTGATACCGTAACATTTAACTGCGTGAAATTTTGCACCAAAGGGCAAAAGTATACTGCTCAAAAAATAATAATAAAGGGAACACTGAAAGAACACATCCTAGATCTGAATGAATGAAATATTCTCATTGAATGCTTTGTTCTGTACAAAGATGAATGTACACAACAGCAGGTGAAATTGATTGTCAATCGGTGTTGCTTCCTAAAGGGGCAGTTTGATTTCACAGAAGTTTGATTTACTTGGAGTTATATTGTGTTGTTTAAGTGTCCCCTTTATTTTTTTGAGCAGTGTATTTCAACCAAGGTTCCTCAAAAAGACTGACCTGCAGAATGCATCCAAAATACAGGACCCAAATGGAATTCAATCCTGGCAAATTTTATACAATATTTCATAACATAAAAATGAGCAGAAAACAATTTATGACATAACACAAAATGTCATACTAGCATTTCCTGTGCTGATGTTTAAGTGTGTGTATGTGTGCAAATAAAAGATAGCTAGATAGCTAGACAGACAGACAGAGTAACATAGTTCAACATGGGCTATTTTCAAAGCAGACATTTCTGAATATATCCCAAAATTTTAAATAACTTTCCCAATCAACTCGGAAGTCCTATCACTACTGAAGGGTTTGAGCAGGGGTGCCCAACCTTGGCAACTTTAAGACCTGTGGACTTCAACTCCCAGAATTCCTCTGGGGGAAAAGCTGGCTGAGGAATTCTGGGAGTTGAAGTCCACAAGTCTTAAAAGTTGCCAAGGTTGGAGACTCCTGGTCTGGTACAAATAAGTGTGCAGTTATAGAAAGCAATGAGACTCACATCATAGCAATGTACCCAATAGGGTCAATTTAACACGCCATAAGACGATGGTGTCAGATTTGGAAGTAGCTGTGGATGTTATCTCTCCAACCTACTTTGCAAGACAGGAGCCTTGCATGGCAGGAGGCAATGACAGCAGCTTCTGATGAATGGTCACTGGGGACAAACTTGTCGTCACTGAAACGCTGTGCTGTCCCGTTTTACACGAGCTCCTGCCTGACAAAAATATCTCAGAAATTCAAACACTCGTTTATTATTTTCATGAAGTATTTATTTATTTATTTTGACTTCTATGCTGCCCAATCCTATGGGAGTCACGGCGGCAAATTAACAAATTAACATAGAAACATAGAAGTCTGTCGGCAGAAAAAGACCTCATGGTCCATCTAGTCTGCCCTTATACTATTTTCTGTATTTTATCTTAGGATGGATATATGTTTATCCCAGGCACGTTTAAATTCAGTTACTGTGGATTTACCAACCACGTCTGCTGGAAGTTTGTTCCAAGGATCTACTACTCTTTCAGTAAAATAATATTTTCTATGTTGCTTCTGATCTTTCCCCCAACTAACTTCAGATTGTGTCCCCTTGTTCTTGTGTTCACTTTCCTATTAAAAACACTTCTCTCCTGAACCTTATTTAACCCATGGACATATTTAAATGTTTCGATCATGTCCCCCCTTTTCCTTCTGTCTTCCAGACTATACAGATTGAGTCCATTAAGTCTTTCCTGATACATTTTATGCTTAAGACCTTCCACCATTCTTGTAGCCTGTCTTTGGACCAGTTCAATTTTGTCAATATCTTTTTGTAGGTGAGGTCTCCAGAACTGAACACAGTACTGTATTCCAAATGTGGTCTCACCAGCGCTCTATATAAGGGGATCACAAGCTCCCTCTTCCTGCTTATTATACCTCTAGCTATGCAGCCAAGCATCCTACTTGCTTTTCCTACCGCCCGACCACACTGCTCACCCATTTTGAGACTGTCAGAAATCATTACCCCTAAATCCTTTTCTTCTGAAGTTTTTGCTAACACAGAGCCGCTTATAGTGCCCAAAGTTGATCACATGACCTTAGCAATATTACATAGCGGGATCAAATTAAAACATACAGAAACTTGTTGTCAGGGCCTGTTTGGGTAAAGGGTGGCTGCAGCTATCCAACATAATCAGCTTCTGCATTACGTATTAATCTGCAATACTGCACTGTATAGCAATTGGCTTTTCAGGGACTTCAGACACTGATTTACTTCTGTGGGAAGATCAGTTTGGGGCCAGTATTATACATAATATTTTCTCCAAATTTTATCTCTTTAAATAGTGAGATTGCTGTTATAGGAATGAAACTATATGTGGACTGATTTATTTGCCGGAGACCTTTTCTGTGACCTGCAAGGGAACACAAGATGACGGCAGCATCTTTTCATTTAAAAACCTCCGATAAATTCCTGAGGATCACTATACTCTGCATTACGAGGGCTAAGCAACATCCTGATCCGAATGGAAAGGTTAAGTGATGTACTGTATCACCATATCCACGCAGGAAAAAGAAGAAGCAGCTTTTGAATTCTTACAACCCTTTTCCATTCCAAAGTCAGGCCACTCCAATGTTAATGAGGCTTAACTCTGGTTCTGTATAACTGCAGACAAATCCTTTTTTTTTGACTGACAGGCTACTCTGAACCAGGAATCGTAATATTCTTGTTGCAAACTGTTATTCTTTGCAAACCACGATTTGTGCTAATGATTAATTCGTGGAATCGCAGCCATAAAGACATCGTGGCAATAGAGAAATTAATGGAGTGGTCTTGCCACCTGCTATACTTTTCATCTGAACAGCTTCCTTTCAGATATAAATCGCTTCAAGTGGCTCAGCTTAAAAACAATGGCTAACAATTTAACAGACAAGGGTCTGTTCTGGGTCCTATTCTTTTTAATATCTTTGTGAGTGACATAAGGGAAGCTTTGGTAGGGAAGCTTTGCCTATTTGCCCATGATTCTAAAGTGTGCAACGGGGTTGATATTCCTGGAGACGTCTATATGGCAAATGATTTAGCTTTACTAGATAAGTGGTCAAAGCAATGGAAACTGCAGTTTAATGTTTACAAATGTAAAATAATGCACTAGGGCAAAAGGAATCCTCAATCTGAGTATTGTATTGGCAGTTCTGTGCTAGCAGAAACTTCAGAAGAGAAGGATTTAGGGGTAGTGATTTCTGACAGTCTCAAAATGGGTGAGCAGTGCAGTCAGGCGGTAGGGAAAGCAAGTAGAATGCTTGGCTGCATATCTAGAGGCATAGCTAGAGCAGGAAGAGGGAGACAGTGATCCCGCTGTATAGAGCGCTGGTGAGACCACATTTGGAATACTGTGTTCAGTTCTGGAGACCTCATCTACAAAAAGATATGGATAAAATTGAACGGGTCCAAAGACTGGCGACAAAAATGGTGGAAGGTCTGAAGCATAAAACATATCAGGAAAGACTTAATGAACTCAATCTGTATAGTCTGGAGGACAGAAGGGAAAGGGGGGACATGATCGAAACATTTAAATATGTTAAAGGTCCAGGAGGGAAGTGTTTTTAATAGGAAAGTGAACACAAGAACAAGGGGACACAATCTGAAGTTAGTTGGGGGAAAGATCAAAAGCAACATGAGAAAATATTATTTTACTGAAAGAGTAGTAGATCCTTGGAACAAACTTCCAGCAGATGTGGTTTAGTAAATCCACAGGAACTGAATTTAAACATGCCTGGGATAAACATATATCCATCCTAAGATAAAATACAGGAAATAGTATAAGGGCAGACTAGATGGACCATGAGGTCTTCTTCTGCTGTCAATCTTCTATGTTTCTATGTTTCTTATGTCCAGCCCTGCAGTTAGAGAGTATCTCTGCAACCATATAAGTTCCCATTAAGTTCTGGGAATTGAAGTCCACAAGTCTTTAAAGTTGCCAAGTTTGGGGTGACGGAAATAGAGAACTCACTGAGAGAAATCAGCCTGTTAGAGCTGAAGTGAGGCTTTCCGGAGGTCGATGGAAGTAAGCAATGGGCGAGCATCTTAGAACAAAGTTAACTTTTATTATAAAAAGTAAAAATGGTTATATTGCCGGAGCGGCATAAGACAGTCTTTGGAGGCTGTCAACCCACAGCGTGACATGGGGACCCCTGTTCTAAAAGTTTGGGGTGTGACAGGAGGAAGAGCAACTGCAGAGACTTTCCGAGGATGGCCACTCCCCCTTTCTTCTCCAATTATAGCCCAATTGAAGTATTTAATCACAACGTACTCAAAGAGGCTGAAAGGAAGCCTGACAACGTCTTCATTACCTATTGTTCAGCCAAGACGGATCTGAATTTGAAAGCACTCTAAATATTGCTGTTATAAAAATAACATTTGCTCTCTTTTTTTCACAGCGGATGGAAGCTTGCGGTATTCTCATTAACCCTGGGTGAGAGGCTGTAGAAGAGAGGCAATTATCTGGTACAGTCAAAAAGAAAGAAAAAGAAAAAGACAACTGCAATCCTACGAAGACTTTGCATTTAAATTATTCATCCTCTCTTGCCCACCCAGTATCCAGAGAGGAAAAAAGAGAGAGAGAGAGAGAAGAATATAAAATATATTCAAAAACAGTCCGTGAAGCAAAGAAGAAATATGTAGCCAAGTGGAACAGAATCTTGAATGGGGTAATAAAATGTGACATTAAATTTATGGGATAGAAAAATATGAGGATAATATAAGAATCCGTCATGTGCAACTCACCAGCATGAAGAAAGATAGAGAGAAAAAACCCCTACATCGTTTCTTATTGTGTCACAGAAACATAGAAGTCTGACGGCAGAAAAGGACCTCATGGTCCATCTAGTCTGCCCTTATACTATTTTCTGTATTTTATCTTAGGATGGATATATGTTTATCCCAGGCATGTTTAAATTCAGTTACTGTGGATTTATCTACCACGTCTGCTGGAAGTTTGTTCCAAGGATCTACTACTCTTTCAGTAAAAACTACTCTTTCAGTGTCTTCTCTGCTTCAAAAGGAAGTGGGTTTTGCAGTCTGCAGATGTCACACAATTTCTCTACAATTTCCCCCCCAAAACAAGTGAAGCTGAAGTTGATGCTTGTCTCATACCGAAATCTCTAGGGCAGGCCTTTTGAGGAGTGGGTCAACCGGCAATCTTTTCAAGACCGCACACTCCAAAACTTCGCAAGTGGCCTTGTCTCTCGCCTCAACTTGCCCACCAAGCACAGAGTGAATGAGTGCAATTTTTATGGAAAATCTCTGCTCTGCTTATCTGCTTGGGTTTGTTTATTGAGGACAACCCCTGGGCATTTTATTCATTTATTTTATTAATTAATTAATTAGATTTGTATGCCGCCCCTCTCCGAAGACTCGGGGCGGCTTTTGCCACGCTTTGTGAGCTATCAAAGGCCTTCTCTGTGGCGGCCCCGGCCCTCTGGAATCAACTCCCCCCGGAGATTAGAACTGCTCCCACCCTCCTTATCTTCCGTAAACTACTTAAGACCCACCTATACCGCCAGGCATGGGGGATTTGAGACACCTTTCCCCCAGGCTTATTATAATTTATGTTTTGGTATGTATGTGCTGTTTGGTTTTAATTATGATAGGGTTTTTAGTTTTTTTAATATTAGATTTGTGCCTGTATAATACTGTTTTTATCGTTGTTGTGAGCCGCCCCAAGTCTTCGGAGAGGGGCGGCATACAAATCTAATAAATTATTAATATTATTATTAATTGCTATTATATGATTTAAGACAGTGGTTCTCAACCTTTCTAACGCCGCGACCCCTTAATACAGTTCCTCGTGTTGTGGTGACCCCCAGCCATAAGTCTAGCACCAACAGAGCTTTAAGCCGATTGGCAGGAAGGTCTGAGGGACGCCCCCACTGTAAATGCCTGATTGGTCGGATTGTAAAAATATGTTCCAAGGCGCCAGAATAGAAGCTTTAGTTCCTAGCACCATGGGAAATTTGTCTTTTCCCATGGTCTTAGGCGACCCCTGTGAAATGGTCGTTCGACCCCCAAAGACTTTCTGAACTTACGTCAGCTGTTAATGACAACTAATTAACAATTGGGCTTTTGCAAGAAGAGATTGCCTTTAGATTTGTGCATATGTGGCCTCTACTAAGACAGTTAGTAGTAGGTTACTGATTTAAAATAAGTGTGAACAAACTCGGTGTTTGCTATGTTCTCAGCTGGGGCAGAACCACTACTCTTCCAGACTTTGTTTTATAGAAATTAACGCGGTGATGTATCAACAGTCCTATTCCCACTGGAAGCTTTGAAGAGGGTTAAAAGCATATTAGCAGCTCCAGCATCTGAAGGCCAGTCAAGTTATGATGGAGTAAATAATAATAATAATAATAATAATAATAATAATAATAATAATAATAATTTATTGGATTTGTATGCCGCCCCCTCTCCGTAGACTCGGGGCGGCTAACAACAATGATAAAAACAACATATAACAATCCAATAATAAAACAACTAAAAACCCTTATTATAAAACCAAACATACACACAAACATACCATGCATAACTTGTAATGGCCTAGGGGGAAGGAATATCTCAACTCCCCCATGCCTGGCGGTATAAGTGAGTCTTGAGTAGTTTACGAAAGACAGGGAGGGTGGGGGCAGTTCTAATCTCCGGGGGGAGTTGGTTCCAGAGGGCCGGGGCCACCACAGAGAAGGCTCTTCCCCTGGGGCCCGCCAAACGACATTGTTTAGTTGACGGGACCTGGAGAAGGCCAACTCTGTGGGACCTTATTGGTCGCTGGGATTCGTGCGGTAGCAGGCGGTTCCGGAGGTAAAGCTATTCTAGAAACCATTCCAGACCAGGAATAGATTTTCAATAAACAAGAAGAACATCTTCATAAAGCTTGGTTCTCCCTCATTTTATTCTGAGAAGGTGCCAATTTGATCATTCCAGGGATAAGGTCCATCAATTTTCTGGAAGTGACACTTCCAAAGCAAGAAAGTCCTGGATAGTGTTCTAGAACACTGTGGATCACCTCAGAAAGTTCCAGGAATAGATAATTGAAATCCACCCACAATTATTTTGACTGGATTTTGATTTTTCTAACAGCAGAGTGGATTGCTTGCAGAGGTGGTGGTCTCTTTTTGACTTTACTACTCTCTTTTGGGGACCTACTATACTTGTAGCTGTTGTACTGAATTAGGGATTAGGGAGTTGATTAGATGGATTTTAATGTACGTTCCAATCCATGGATTTTTTATAAAAAAACCACATTGCACACAAATTTTCAAATCCTCTGAGTCAAATAAAACCTGATTTTATATTTCTCCAGGACGCCAAGGAGACAGAGCCAAAAAGCACGGCAGCTTAATGTTTGCAGAGAGGAAATCCAGAGAGAAGAAGACTGGGGAAGAGCAGTGAAGCTTGCTGGGAGAGAATAAAATAAAATAGTTATAAAGAAAATGGAGTGGTGGTGTTCGGAAACTTCAGATCGTGCAGAATGCAGCTGCGAGAGCAATCATGGGCTTTCCCAAATATGCCCATGTTACACCAACACTCCGCAGTCTGCATTGGTTGCCGATCAGTTTCCGGTCACAATTCAAAGTGTTGGTTATGACCTATAAAGCCCTTCATGGCACCGGACAAGATTATCTCCAGGACCGTCTTCTGCTGCACGAATCCCAGCGACCGGTTAGGTCCCACAGAGTTGGCCTTCTCTGGGTCCCGTCAACTAAACAATGTCGCTTGGCGGGACCCAGGGGAAGAGCCTTCTCTGTGGTGGCCCCGGCCCTCTGGAACCAACACCCCCCCCCCAGAGATTAGAATTGCCCCCACCCTCCTTGCCTTTCGTAAGCTGCTTAAAACCCACCTCTGTCCTCAGGCATGGGGGAACTGAGATACACTTTCCCCCTAGGGCTAGGCCTTTAAAATTTTATGCATGGTATGTCTGTATGTATGATTGGTTTTTCATATACAGTAATGGTTTTTTAACTGTTTTTCGTATTGGATTATTGTTATACAATGTTTTATTACTGTTGTGAGCCGCCCCGAGTCTTCGGAGAGGGGAGGCATACAAATCCAATAAATAAATAAATAAATTTATAGCTCCATTTAAGGGTGGGGGGAGAGAGATTACTGAGCAACAAACCATGGTGTCCTTCTAGGCCAGGTTCAGTAGACTTTGCTTGGTTACCAAGGTGAATTCCATTTGCTGTTGGTGTAATAGAAACATAGAAGTCTGACGGCAGAAAAAGACCTCATGGTCCATCTAGTCTGCCCTTATACTGTTTCCTGTATTTTATCTTACAATGGATATATGTTTATCCCAGGCATGTTTAAATTCAGTTACTGTGGATTTATCTACCACGTCTGGTGGAAGTTTGTTCCAAGGATCTACTACTCTTTCAGTAAAATAATATTTTCTCATATTGCTTTTGATCTTTCCCCCAACTAACTTCAGATTGTGACCCCTTGTTCTTGTGTTCACTTTCCTATTAAAAACACTTCCCTCCTGGACCTTATTTAACCCTTTAATATATTTAAATGTTTCGATCATGTCCCCCCTTTTCCTTCTGTCCTCCAGACTATACAGATGGAGTTCATGAAGTCTTTCCTGATACGTTTTATGCTTAAGACCTTCCACCATTCTTGAGACCTTCCACCTTCCACCAACACATAATGTTTTTAGGTTCTTGTTTTGCACTTGAAACCTCCAAGAATCCATTGTGTAGCCTCATTCAGCGGTATGGGATCAAATAACATCAACATGTAGCGATAATAATAGCACTTAGAATGATATACCTCTTCACACTGCTTTACGGCCTTCTCTAAAGCGGTTTTACAGAGTCAGCATATTGACCCCAACAATCTGGGTCCTCGTTTTACTGATCTTCGAAGGATGGAAGGCTGAGTCCATCCTGAGCCCATGAAAAAAACAAGCTCCTGGCAGTCTGCAATGCAAGTAGTCCTCAACTTACAGCAGTTCGCTTAGTGACTGGTTCAAAGTTACAACAGCACTGAAAAAACTCTGTTTCAGTGTTTCTATATATCAGCTCACACAATAGTGGTACTGTATAAGGGCCACACTGAGAGTTATATTTTATTTTATTTTATAATAATAATAATAATAATAATAATAATAATAATAATAATAACAACAATAATAAATTAATAATTTATTAGATTTGTATGCCGCCCCTCTCCAAAGACTCTGCTCAAAAAAAAATAAAAGGAACACTTAAACAACTCAATATAACTCTAAGTAAATCAAACTTCTGTGAAATCAAACTGTCCATTTAGGAAGCAACACTGATTATTATATGATATGATATGATATATTTATTGGATTTATATGCTGCCCCTCTCCAAAGACTCTGCTCAAAAAAAAAAAAAAAGGAACACTTAAACAACTCAATATAACTCCAAGTAAATCAAACTTCTGTGAAATCAAACTGTCCATTTAGGAAGCAACACTGATTATTATATGATATGATATGATATATTTATTGGATTTATATGCTGCCCCTCTCCGTGGACTCTGCTCAAAAAAATAAAAGGAACACTTAAACAACTCAATATAACTCCAAGTAAATCAAACTTCTGTGAAATCAAACTGTCCATTTAGGAAGCAACACTGATTATTATATGATATGATATGATATATTTATTGGATTTATATACTGCCCCTCTCCGAAGACTCTGCTCAAAAAAATAAAGGGAACACTTAAACAACTCAATATAACTCCAAGTAAATCAAACTTCTGTGAAATCAAACTGTCCACTTAGGAAGCAACACTGATTTATATGATATGATATGATATATTCATTGGATTTATATGCTGCCCCTCTCCGTGGACTCGGGGTGGCTTACAACATATAAAAAACAATACAATATAGTAGCCTAAATCCAATTAATTTAAAACTAAATATACTAATCTATAATCCCCAATTTTATTAAAAACCCGATCAAACCCACTCAGACAACAACCAAACATGACATTCATCAGCCAGGGGGTTAGAATCTAATCGCCCCAAACCTGGCAGCATAGATGAGTTTTAAGACTCGTGCGGAAGGCGAGGAGGGTGGGGGCAATATGAATCTCTGGGGGGAGCTAATTCCAGAGCGCTGGTGCCCCCACAGAGAAGGCCCTTCCCCTAGGCCCTGCCAACTGACATTGTCTAGTTGACAGTACCTGGAGAAGGCCGACTCTGTGGGACATAACTGATTGCTGGGACTCATGTGGCGGCATTATATTATATTTGCAGTGGCGCAGTAGCTAAGATTCCGATCCTAATAATAATAATAATAATAATAATAATAATAATAATAATTTATTATTATTATTATTATTGTTATTATTATTATTGTTGTTGTTGTTGTTGTTATTATTACAGTAGAACCCCGACTTACGAATTTAATTGGTGCCGGAAGGAGGCTCGTACGTCGAAAAGCTCGTATGACGAAACATTGTTTCCCATAGGAAACAATGAAAAAGCGATTAATGCGTGCAAGCCCGAGGGCTGAGGCGGCGGTAGCGGCGGCGGCGGGGAGTCCAGCGCTGCCTGAGCTGTGAAGGTAAGGGCCAGGGAAAAGGGAGCCAGGCTGCTTTTTCTTTCCCGGGGGAGCGGGCGGGAAGGGCGAAGCCTCTAGGCTGATCTTTGCGGGTGGAAAGTGTGGGATCAGGCAGGGCGTAAGGCAGAAAGCCTCATTTTTTTGAGGGGAAAAGACGTCGGCTGAGGGGTGCCCGGTGCTTCCCGGCGAGGAGGAGGAGGAGCTGGGCTCCAGAGGGGCGCACGGGGAAGGGAGAAGGCGGCGGCTCAAGCCCTTCCCCGTGCGCCCCTCCGGAGCCCAGCTCCTCCTCCTCCTCGCCGGGAAGCACCGGGCACCCCTCAGCCGACGTCTTTTCCCCTCAAAAAAATGAGGCTTTCCGCCTTACGCCGCCTGCTCTGCAGATCAGCGGGGCCACCCAAGAAAAGCGTCGGTGGCTTCCCTCGCAAAAGGCTGCGCCCGGTGCCGGCTGTTTGCCCCGCGGCTCTCTCGCCTCAGCGAGGGATAAGCAGCACGTGAGGCTGCGGCGAGAAACAACAAGGGCAGCAGCAGCAGCGAAGGCGCTCCGTCCGGCCTGAGGGGGCCGGTGCGGCGGCTCCTTCGCCTCCTCCCGCGCCCCGCCCCCGCTCGGCAATCGGCTCGGCGGCATTGCTGGCGTTCCAGGCGGGCCACCCGGCATGAGCACCGGTTTCGTGCCTCTCAGGCCGGGCAGATAACAGGTGCGCCGCTCTGCCCGGGATGGGGCTCCTCTGGAGCCCCCGTGCGTCCCTCCTCTCAGGCCGGGCAGATAAGAGGTGCGCCGCTCCCACGGGGAAAGGAGGAGGAGGTGGCTCAAGCCCTTCCCCGTGCGCCCCTCCGGAGGAGCCCCTCTGGCGGTTGTCCGGGCGGGTGGAGGTGGCTGGGGCTGGGACGCTGACAGGGACAGGCGGTGAGCGCTCGTATCCCGAATGTGGGCTCGTAAGTAGAACAGAAATATCTCTCCCCTCCTAGCTCGCATCTCGAAATGCTCGTATATAGAGCAGCTCGTATGTCGAGGTTCTACTGTATTATTATTTAGATTTGTATGCCACCCCACTCCAAGGACTCGAGGCGGCTCACAACAATATAAACAGTGTACAAATCCAATTTTAAAATACAATTTAAAACCCTTATAATAAAATAAAATAATCATACAACCAATCAAAGCATACACCAGCCTTGACAATTGGTGTGTGTGTTAGTTTCCCCATGCCTAGCGGCAAAGATGAGTTTTTAATAACTTACGAAAGGCGAGGAGGGTGGGGGCAGTCCTAATCTCTGGGGGGGAGTTAGTTCCAGAGGGCCGGGGCCGCCACAGAGGAGGCTCTCCCCCTGGGTCCCACCAGATGACATTGTTTAGTCGACGGGACCTGGAGAAGGCCAACTCTATGGGACCTAATCGGCTGCTGGGATTCGTGATCAGAAGGTCGGTAGTCCAGCGGTTTGAATCCCTAGTTCCACATAACAGAGTGAGCTTTCGTTTCTTGTCCCAGCTTCTGCCAATGTAGAAGTTCGAAAGCACATAAAAAATGCAAGTAGAAAAATAGGGACTACTTTAGTGGGAAGGTAACAGTGCTCAATGACAAAATTGAACGGGTCCAAAGACGGGCTACAAGAATGGTGGAAGGTCTTAAGCATAAAACGTATCAGGAAAGACTTCATGAACTCAATCTGTATAGTCTGGAGGACAGAAGGAAAAGGGGGGACATGATCGAAACATTTAAATACGTTAAAGGGTTAAATAAGGTCCAGGAGGGAAGTGTTTTTAATAGGAAAGTGAACACAAGAACAAGGGGACACACTCTGAAGTTAGTTGGGGGAAAGATCAAAAGCAACATGAGAAAATATTATTTTACTGAAAGAGTAGTAGATCCTTGGAACAAACTTCCAGCAGACGTGGTTGATAAATCCACAGTAACTGAATTTAAACATGCCTGGGATAAACATAGATCTATTGTAAGATAAAATACAGGAAACAGTATAAGGGCAGACTAGATGGACCATGAGGTCTTTTTCTGCCGTCAGACTTTTATGTTTCTATGCTCCGGGCTTCGGCGTTTAGTCATGCTCGCCACAGGACCACAGAGACGTTTTTGGCCAGCACTGGCTCTTTGGCTTAGAAACGCCCCCTAGAGCCGGAAACAACAAGTCTCCCCTTTGAAGTGCCCCTCCTCACAGCTGACCAAGATATGGACTCTAGCTGTCTCACACTGAGACATAAAAAATATAGCATTTTCTCCCATTTGGGACCAGTATGTTATATAAGCCAGTTCTGCAGTGATGTTACATATTATTATTAGAAGCCTCATTTAAGTGCCATTTATTTTAGTGCTGGTCAGTATTTTCTTCTTTGGTTTTGATTTTCTCTTCAATTGTTATGGGCGTGCGGCACTTAAGAGTTAAACTCGGAGAGTGGCAGCTTTATAAATCTTTAAAACAAACATCTATATAAAAGCCTGACTCAGCGAGTCTGTTTACCAAGTCCTGGCTGTTGGCTACTCGATAGAATTAAATGTACAGTTGCAATTTTAATCACTTGACTCTCTTGGTTTTGGTAATTTCCCATTAAGATGCATTCCAAGAGAAAGAGGGAGGCCACCACAGCCTTGAACAAGTGGGATGAGAAGGATAAGATGACTTACTTTCTGTAGCTTTATTGGTGTGTGACACTCAACATGAATTATTGCAGCCCTATTTGCACCGGGAGTCACTGCTCACAGTCACTCATGCCCTCATCACCTCGAGGTTCGACTACTGTAACGCTCTCTACATGGGGCTACCTTTGAAAAGTGTTCAGAAACTTCAGATCGTGCAAAATGCAGCTGCGAGAGCAATCATGGGCTTCTCTAAGTATGCCCATGTTATACCAACACTCCACAGTCTGCATTGGCTGCCGATCAGTTTCTGGTCACAATTCAAAGTGTTGATTATGACCTATAAAGCCCTTCATAGCATTGGACCAGAATACCGCCATCTGCCGCACGAGTCCCAGCGACTGGTTAGGTCCCATAGAGTTGGCCTTCTCTGGGTTCCGTCAACTAAACTATGCAGTCTGGCGGGACCCAGGGGAAGAGCCTTCTCTGTGGCGGCCCCGACCCTCTGGAACCAACTCCCCCCGGAGATTAGAACTGCCCCCACCCTCCTTGTCTTTCATAAACTCCTTAAAACCCACCTCTGCCGCCAGGCATGGGGGAACTGAGACATCTCCCCGGGGCCTATACAGTTTATGCATGGTATGTTTGTGTGCATGTTTTCTTTTTAATAAGGGGTTTTTAATGACTGTTAGTTATTAGATTTGTTATATATTGTGTTATTATTGTTGTGAGCCGCCCTGAGTCTAGGGAGAGGGGCGGCATACAAATCTAATAAATTGAATTGAAATTGAATTGAATTATCACCCCAGCTTACTTTTTAGAATAGAATAGAAACATAGAAGACTGATGGCAGAAAAAGACCTCATGGTCCATCTAGTCTGCCCTTATACTATTTCCTGTATTTTATCTTACAATGGATATATGTTTATCCCAGGCATGTTTAAATTCAGTTCCTGTGGATTTACCAACCACAATAGAATAGAATAACAGAGTTGGAAGGGACCTTGGAGGTCTTTTAGTCCAACCTCCTGGTTAGGCAGGAAACCCCATACCATTTCAGAAAAATGGTTCTTCAATCTCTTCTTAAAAACGTCCAGTGTTGGAGCATTCACAACTTCTGGAGTCAAGTTGTTCCTCTGGTTAACTGTCAGGAAATTTCTCCTAAGTTCTCGTTTCTTCTTGATTAGTGTCCACCCATTGCTTCTTGTCCTGCCCTCAGGTGCTTTGGAGAATAGTTTAACTCTCTTTTCTTTGTGGCAACCCGTGAGATATTGGAACACTGCGATCATGTCTCTCCTGGTCCTTCTTTTCATCAAACTAGACATAACCCAATTCCAGCAATCCCATTCTTCATATATTCTAGCCTCCAATCCCCATCTTTGTTGCTCCTCTCTGCACTCTTTCTAGAGTCTCAACATCCTTTTTGCATTGTGGAGACCAAAACTGAATGCAATCTTCCAAGCGTGGCCTTACTAAGGCATTATAAGTTAGTATTAACACGTCCCACAATCTTGATTCTGTACCTCTTTTGGCAGCTGCTGCGCACTGCATGGCAGCAATTGCTGCAAAGGGGCCCAAACCAAGTACTGAGCATATACTTTTCAGAGGTCCAATATTGTTCTATGTACAATCCATGTTTTATTGATAGCATGTAATATTCTAATTTTCTGAGATGGTGGATTTGGGGTTTTCATGGGTGGACCCAATAATCATCACAATTATAACAAATCATGGCTTGAACTATCTTGCATTGCATGTAATGACTCTCTCTCATATATTGCCTCCGAGACCGCCTCCTGCCGAATGAATCCCAGCGACCGGTCAGGTCCCACAGAGTTGGCCTTCTCCAGGTTCCATCAACTAGACCAGTGTTTCCCAACCTTTTTTGAGCCGCAGCACATTATTCATGTTTTCAAAATTCTGGGGAACACTGAAGGGGGGGCGGGGGGGCTAAAGAAAAGTTTGGACAAAAAAAATATCTCTTCCTCCATTTTACTCTATTTCTCCCTCCCTCTTTCTCTCTCTTCCTTCCTTCCCTTCTTTCTCTCCATCCCTCTTTCTTTCTTTCTTCCTCTCTTTTTTGCTCTCTTTCTCTCTCCCTCCTTCCCTCCCTCTATGTCTTTCCCTCTCCCTCCTTCCCCCCTTTCTCTCTCTCTCTCTCTTGCTTTCTTTCCCTCTCTTTCTCTTGCTTTCTTTCTCTCATTCTCTCTCCCCTCCTTTTTCTCTCTCTCTCTTTCTCTCTCGTTCACCACGCCAGCAACAGAGAGAAAAAGAAAGAGCGAGAGAGAGCCGGAGAGAGAGTGGAGTGCGCAGCAGCCATCAGCCTCCTCGCCCTCCCAGACGTCCCCAGCGCCCGGCCTCGCGCCACCTCCCGTTAGCCCGGCCGAAAGCCACACAGTCCCGGACTCCCGGATCGCTCGCTTCTCCGGCCAGCGCGGCGCTTTCCTGGGCAGATGGCTTTGCTGACCGGAGAAGCGAGCGATCCGGGAGTCCGGGACTGTGTGGCTTTGCGCCATGAAGAGAAAACGGCAGCAGGGAAAAGTCGGCCGTTTTCTCTTCATGGCGCAAAGCCACACAGTCCCGGACTCCCGGATTGCTCACCCCAAGGCAGGAGGCGGCGGCGGAGGAGAGTGGGCGGATCGGGCGGGCAATGGGGCAGGGCGGAGAAGCCAGGGGCGCGTTTGGCCGGAGGCACCGTGGGGAGGCAGGGGCAGGGAGGTGCGGCAGTAGGTGCCTCCGGCCAAACGCGCCCCTGGCTTCTCCACCCTGCCCCATTGCCCGCCCGATCCGCCCACTCTCCTCCGCCGCCTCTCGCCGCGGCACACCTGACGGTGTCTCGCGGCACACTAGTGTGCCGCGGCACACCGGTTGGGAAACGCTGAACTAGACAATGTCGTTTGGCGGGACCTAGGGGAAGAGCCTTCTCTGTGGTGGCCCCGGCCCTCTGGAATCAGCCCCCACCCTCCGAGCCTTCCGTAAGAGTCTGAAGACTCATTTATGCCCCCTGGCCAATGAATGTGTTGAGAGAATGTTGAGTGTATGGAATGATTGGTTTTTTAAATGCTTTTTGGGGTTTCAGATTTTTAATTAATTAATTGGATTCAAGATATTGTTTATTGTTTATTATATGTTGTGAGCTGCCCCGAGTCCTCGGAGAGGGGGGCAGCATATAAATCCAATAAATAAATAAATAAATAAATAAAGTTTCCCCTTTTAAGTTGCATTACTGAAATGTGTGAACGTTTGCACGCTATTCTAATTTTTTGAGGTTCACCTATATTTCCCCCAAATAATTTCATATCAGACTGCAGAACAGTATCCAGCGGAGTGAAACAGGTCTTGGGTGCTGTTGTGTTTGGGCCTGGGCCAGCCATTGCTCCCACAGATGTGAGAGACGCGGCACAAAGTGAATGTGAAAGCCTGGCTGACAGCCAGGAAGATGTGGCAGACAGCCAGGAGGATTCAGCAGACAGCCCAGGGGATTTGGCCTGCAGTCCCTCAGACAGTCTGTCCTCGCTCAGTTCGTCTGCAGACCAATACATTGATTTACGTAGCCAAAGAGCTATGCAAAGAAGGGATCGTTTTAAGGAGTATTACAAATCATGATAGGAGCACCTGGGTTGGGTGTGGTTCCCTTAATGAGGGCTAAATGGATAAAAAGGGAACAAGGGCCAAGGCAAACTGTGGCTGTTTATCTGTGTTGTTTTGTGGTTCCTGCTTCAAGTTTCTGTGCTGTTGGAGTTTTCAACCCAGCTTTGTCAGACAAGTGGGAGGTGAAAACTCTGGGACTTGCTGTTTGCTTCAAAGATTCAAAAGGACTCCTGAAACCTCTTTGCTCATTCCAGGTTGTCTTTGTTCGTTTGTTTTTCCCTGTGTTTTTTTTGTATGCGGCTGAAGTAAGCCTTGCATTGTTTTCGGACATTAAGAACTGGGTTTTTTGAGTAAGCTATTTTTGTGTATCTAATACAAGTTTGCTGATTAGCAGAGCACGTGTGTGTTTGATTTCTTTTCACTGGGCTATTACGCATTGCCGAGCCAGTCAGGCAGAACAGGTGCCGTGTTGCTTAACGTTTTTATTGGTGATTTGGGTAAAAGAGTTGATGATCACCTGCAAATGACACCAAAGTAAGGGACTGGCTTATAGAAGCGAAAGAGAAGATTAGAAAAGGATTAGGCTTTAGCAGTGGGTTGAAATCAATATGCTGAAATTTAACAGGGAGAAACGCAAAGCCTTGAATTTGGCAAGAAAAAAGGAAGGCTGTAGGACGGGGAGGATTCGGCTGAACTGTATGTGAAAAGAATTCTAAGCTTTCTAAAAGATCACAAATTGAACACGAGCCAACAAAATGCAACGGCTGCTAAAAAAGAAAACACTATGTTGGAAAGTATCACCAGGAACACACAATCCAGATTGTGAAAAATAAGGGTCCTCACTCTGCTTTGCTATATTCAGATGCCATCTCTCCAATTTGACGCACTGCAGTCAGGAAAGGACATTAGCAAAGTGAAATACGTTCGGTGATGACAAGGGGGTTGGAAATTAAGTCCTGTAAAGAATGGCTTCGGGGACCTAATAGGTTTATCCTGCAAACAAGACGGAAGAGGATAGGCATGACGGCAATCTTTCAAAGCTTAAACAAGAGTTTCGATATAGTAGGGGTTCTGGTTTCTGGTAGAAATTTAGCAATTACAAATAACTCTTATTAAATGCATTATTTCATGAATAAAGAAACTCCATTTATTTCTCTGCTCTTCTGGAATTCAAACACATTCCATACAGGCACTCAGTCCGTTATCTCCCTTAGCTGCATTCCACACATTCCTTCTCCTGCTCCACTTAACAAGATTTATTTTCCTAACAGCATGATTTGGAAAAACAGCAGAACTGATGGTTAACAACACAGAATACTTTTGCTTACTTGAGAGGTTGAAACTCCACCCTTCTTCCCCACTGACACCTTGACTTTCCAAATACATCACTACAGTATTTAACCCATTCCTCTCCTTAATATCTTCTTCCAGACCTCTATTCTCTACGTTTTTGAGCCCTTCTGAATTTAGGGTTAACCCAGCGAGCGTCTGATTCTCCCTCGCTAGATCCTGAACTCATAGCCCCATCCTGTGGCTGGCCTCCCACCTGTTCTACTACCTGTAACCCTGGGCCCCCCACTAATTCATAACCACTATCTGAATCCGAGTCCTCAATATCTTCATCATCCTCCAACTGATCAGGAGTATGTACAACAATAGGGAATGGCCTTTTTCTTTATTGTCCAAAAGATCATAAGTCATGAGTTTGAAACTACAGGGAAATAGGATGCCTCGCGAAATGGTACAGTCCTTTTTTACCAGATATCATCAAACAAATGCTGGATAGTTATCTGCCCAAAATACTTTAGCAGATCCTGAATCAAGTGGGTTGGATGAGCTGATTTCTGATTTTCATCCCAAAATAAGACCTCCCCGAATAAGGCCACATGTTTATTTCAAGGTTTGAAAAAAATATAAGACAGGGTCTTATTTTCAGGGACTCATGCTATTCTATTCTATTCTACTCTATTCTACTCTAGTTTAGTCTAATCTAGTCTAGTGTATTCCTTTTCTCTATTCCATATTTAAAATTTCTATGCAATTTGATAAACCATTTTCAGTGTGTACTTCATGCCATTTTTTATGGCTATTTAAGAATGGTGTTATAAGGATTAAGTGTTATTTAATGACTCATCTATTTGTTTTTAACTAAAACTGTTAATAGTCATCACCTGGAAGTGAGTTCTAAATAAAACAGACCAATACAAAACCAAAGTGGTGGTTAAGGCAGGGGTGGGCAATTAATTTTGCCATGGGGCCGCATGGGACATTGGGATGGTTATGACTAATATAATTAACTCAGATATCATATGTACATAGTATACATATGATATCTTTTCATAAACAAAATATGTTAAACAATGCAAAGATTTACAATACAATGAAAATATTGAGGACCTAATTACATCATTATTTAATGATGAGATGATGAACTCCAACCAGCAGGAGATACCAAAAAAAATAAAAAAATAAAAGGGTTTGGTTCAAAGTTCTGCTCAGATGAAAGAAATTGGAGTTTGAGAAGGGTTGATTCTCAGATAGTGGGCAGGCCGGTCACAGATAGCGGGCGGGCCGCATGCGGCCCTCGGGACACCCCTTGCCCAGGTCTGGGTTAAGGCATCAGACTAAAAAACATGACACTATAATCTCATGATGGTGAACCTATGGTATGCGTGTTGTGGGGAAAATAGGAGGAAGGAGTTATCAGGCATATGCACTATCTTGAGTTGTTTATAAAAATAATACAGACAGGATATATACATGCATAGACGTATGCATTACAGTATATAAGTATCATATTCATACCTACACACATACATTAGAGAGAGAGAGAGAAAGGTATGCCACTTTCTGCTCTCACTGCATTAAAGAACACCTCCAGTATCTCACTGTGCATGGTTCAAGATAGAAACATAGAAACATAGAAGACTGATGGCAGAAAAAGACCTCATGGTCCATCTAGTCTGCCCTTATACTATTTCCTGCATTTTATCTTAGGATGGATATATGTTTATCCCAGGCATGTTTAAATTCAGTGACTGTGGATTTACCAACCACGTCTGCTGGAAGTTTGTTCCAAGGATCTACTACTCTTTCAGTAAAATAATATTTTCTCATGTTGCTTTTGATCTTTCCCCCAACTAACTTCAGATGGTGTCCCCTTGTTCTTGTGTTCACTTTCCTATTAAAAACACTTCCCTCCTGAACCTTATTTAACCCTTTAACATATTTAAATGTTTCGATCATGTCCCCCCCTTTCCCTTCTGTCCTCCAGACTATACAGATTGAGTTCATTAAGTCTTTCCTGATAGGTTTTATGCTTAAGACCTTCCACCATTCTTGTAGCCCGTCTTTGGACCTGTTCAATTTTGTCAATATCTTTTTGTAGGTGAGCTCTCCAGAACTGGACACAGTATTCCAAATGTGGTCTCACCAGCGCTCTATACAGCGGGATCACTGTCTCCCTCTTCCTGCTTGTTATACTTCTAGCTATGCAGCCAAGCATCCTACCTGCTTTTCCTACCGCCCGACCACACTGCTCACTCATTTTGAGACTGTCAGAAATCACTACCCCTAAATCCTTCTTTTCTGAAGTTTTTGCTAACACAGAACTGCCAATACAATACTCAGATTGAGGATTCCTTTTGCCCAAGTGCATTATTTTACATTTTAGAGATCTCTAAATGTACTCTAACAGAGAACAGCAAGCCCAACTCTTCCACCAGTGTTTCAGTTTCTTAAAACTTTCAGCCCGCTCTCTCCTTGAGCAGCCAAAACAATCAGACTGCATTCCACACCAATGCTACCAGCTCCCTTACCTCCCAGAGGTAGATGCTTTCAGCAATACCTGCCAAGATGTAGAGACCATTGGGAGCAGCTGTCAGGCAAGCCACTGGGCCCGGGCATATTATCTTCTGCTGGAGTTGATCCTAGAGACACGGAAAAAGAATGCCGATGAGCACAGATGCACTTGACCTGAAAAGGGTTGCAACAGGGATCAGAGGGAGCAAGCCCTACCTGACAAGCAAAAGGAGAAGATAAGACTGTGAACTGGGCTTGAGAGGAAGAAAATGTCACTCATTGGTAGAACACACACTTGATTTGATTTGATTTGATTTGATTTGTATGCCGCCCTTCTCCGTAGACTCTGGGCGGCTAACAACAGTAGTAAAATAGCATATAACAATCCAATATTAAAACAGTTAAAAACCCTTATTGTAAAACCAAACATACGTACAGACATACCATGCATAACATTGTAAAGGCCTAGGGGGAAAGAGTATCTCAGTTCCCCCATGCCTGGTGGCAGAGGTGGGTTTTAAGAAGCTTACAAAAGGCAAGGAGGGTGGGAGCAATTCTAATCTCTGGGGGGAGTTGGTTCCAGAGGGCCGGGGCCGCCACAGAGAAGGCTCTTCCCCTGGGTCCCGCCAAGCGACATTGTTTAGTTGACGGGACCCTGAGAAGACCCACTCTGTGGGACC
This sequence comes from Erythrolamprus reginae, assembly GCF_031021105.1. NCBI lineage: Eukaryota > Metazoa > Chordata > Lepidosauria > Squamata > Dipsadidae > Erythrolamprus > Erythrolamprus reginae. Next base: position 19,993,922 of record NC_091950.1, read on the forward strand.
TAACTGGTCGCTGGGATTCGTGCGGCAGAAGGCGGTCCCTGAGATAATCTGGTCCAGTGCCATGAAGGGCTTTATAGGTCATAACCAACACTTTGAATTGTGACCGGAAACTGATCGGCAACCAATGCAGGCTGCAGAATGTTGGTGTAACATGGGCATATTTGGGAAAGCCCATGATTGCTCTCACAGCTGCATTCTCTACGACCTGAAGTTTCCGAACACTTGAGTTGCCCGCAGAATATTCCAGATTCAATCATCAGGTTAAAAAAAAAAAAGGACCAGGCACAAGGTGACAGAAAACACACTCTGCCTGATCTATAGATGCTAAGTGAGAACAATACAGTGGTACCTCTACCTAAGAACGCCTCTACTTACGGACTTTTCTAGATAAGAACCGCGTGTCCAAGATTTTTTTGCCTCTTCTCAAGAACCATTTTCCACTTACAAACCCGATCCTCCGAAATTGTAACCGGAAAAGGCAGGGAGAAGCCTCCGTGGGGCCTCTCTAGGAATCTCCTGGGAGGAAACAGGGCCGGAAAAGGTGAGAAGTCTTCTTGGGGCCTCTCTAGGAATCTCCTGGGAGGAAACAGGGCCAGAAAAGGCGGCGAGAAGCCTCCGTGGGGCCTCTCTAGGAATCTTCAGGGAGGAAACAGGGCCTCTACCCTCCCTGTGGTTTCCCCAATGGCACGCATTATTTGCTTTTACATTGATTCCTATGGGAAAAATTGCTTCTTCTTACAAACTTTTCTACTTAAGAACCTAGTCAAGGAATGAATTAAGTTCGTAAATAAAGGTACCACTGTATAAGATAAACATTTACAGAGGCATCCAGAAAAACCCATCTGTTTCCTATTTACAGTACAGGCTTGGAGATGCCTTTAAGAAGCCCACAAATGAGAAACTAAGTCAATGGCTCTCTCCTGCTGTTGCTCCCCTGCATTTGGACTGTAATCATTTTCAACCTTGGAGCTGCAGAGTTAATCCAAATGCAGTCATTATCGCTGATGGAATTTCCCCTTTCTTAGCACTCCTCTATTTAAAATCATCCAAGCCGACCGCCGTTCTTGCATTAGATGGAAATGCATTTCTAAGATACACCTTGTGCCAAAAAGTCTCTTTATTAATATCTTGCCGAATGAGCCGCTAAATAAACAAGCTGTAGCATTATAAGGAGCAGAATATCTCCCGGCTTGTTTCTTAGTCTTTATGCATGACCGAATGCCAACACTAAATTGCACTTAAATGAGAACTCCTACAAACAGGATAACAAGTGTTCTGTGCCTTCCATACAATCTAAGATTGTCAACTCTAAATCTTCCAGGTGTAAATACTCCAGATTTGGGTGACGAGCCATTTAAAGAGAGATATATTCACAGAAGATAAATCTTAATTACCAGAGCCCAAGATAGCTTCTAAACAGGACATTGGGATCTCTTATCGGCACTTATTATCACATGTGGTGGGACTTGCTGAGAAATAAGGAAATATTGGAAAAGAATGCAACAATGGATTGAGGAAGTAACTGTTGTGGCTAGCTCTGGCCCAGCTCCTGCCCCAAGGACTGTGGATGTGGGGGAGACATCCACATGCTACAGGCCTGTTTTGCCCCCAGTGGAATCTGCTGATGAAGGCTCCTCTGACCAAGAAGACATGAGTGACAGGGAGGAGAGTGTGGCAGACAGCTCAGAAGGAGATCAATTATCTAGCTCCTCCTTGGATTCGGAACAAGAGTTAATGATACAGCCACGCATGCGGAGAGCGATGCATAGGCAGCAACAACTGAGAGATTATTATCAAAGAAAATGAGGCCACCTGTGGTTGGGTGGGGCTGTGGGTCTGGCCATTGTGGAGGATTATCTGATCATTCGTGACTGCTTTACTGACTTTGACTTTTTGTGTGCTGATTTTTCCCCGCTTTGAAACTAAACCAGAGCAAAGTGTGTTTCACTTTGTGAAAGAAGAAGGACTGTGAATTGCCTCACATCTGCAAGCTAAGTATCTCAGAACTGATAAGGGACTTGTACAAATTACCAGTTTGGTTGGAGACGAGTGCTCTTTGCTATACCAAAAGGGGGCTTCGTTTAAGTGAATTTTCATTTTAAAGAACATTGTTTTGAATTTTCAAACGTGTGTGTGTCTGAAATTTGTACCTGTGAATTTTTGGGAGGAGTCTACCAGAGAACCCGACAGAACAGTAACCAAACAGACAGTAGAATTTAAACCAGAAACTTTTCTGTTAGGAATATTTAGTGGTCACCAGTAATGGTAAGAGAATTTAAGGGGAAATTACAAGATCTTCCCAGAAACTGCTGTAATCCTTATTGTTGTGGTCCATCAGTGGCCTGTGGAGCTGGCAATAGAGTTGGACAGCAAGGAGGCTGGGGAGGAACATGGGCCAGGCCTGGAGTCTGGAGAAGGCTCGGTGCCAGAGGCAGAGATCCAGTCCAGGCCATCTCGAGTTCTGTGCTGACTCCAGAGCCTGATTATGAGCGGGGAAGAGGAAGAGGGTGAACGTGTTCCCAATCCGTGCATGCACAGAGCTTCCAGAAGGCAAGAACAGTTTTGGAGGAAAAGGGCTACTTGGGAATAGACCAGTGGTTCTCAACCTGGGGGTCAGGACCCCTTGGGGGGAGGGAGTTGAACAACATTTCACAGGGGTCAACTAAGTCCCTGCGAAAAGACAATCTGGCCAATCAGGCATTTATAATGGGGGGTGTCCCTCTGACCTTCCTGCCAATCAGCTTAAAGCTCTATTGGGAGAATTGGCGCTAGACTTATGACTGGGGGTCCCCACAACACGAGGAACTATATTATGGGGTCGCAGAATTAGAAAGATTGAGAACCACTGGCCTAGATCCACTCTGTCTGAAAACAACCTCTTGGAAGGTTTTAGAAGTAGGCATTTTCAATTGTCACCCGTGTCTTCTGGAATTTATATTTATATATAATATTTGTCGGACAATTATAGGATGGTAATTTCTATAAACATAACATTAGAAAAGTAATGATAAAAAGTAATGATAAAAGACAATAGGACAGTAGGACGGGGGACTGTAGGTACAACGGTGCGCTTATGCACGCCCCTTACTGACCTCTTAGAACAGCGATTTTCAACCTTTTTTGAGCCGCGGCACATTTTTTACATTTACGAAACCCTGGGGCACGTTGAGCGGGGGCGGGGGAAGGGGGGCGGCTAAAAAAAGTTTGGACAAAAAAATTCTCTCTCTCTTCCTCCCCTTCACTCTATTTTTTTCTCCCTCCCTTTCTCTCCCTTCCTTCCTTCCTTCCTCTTTTTGCTCTCTTTCTCTCTCCCTCCCTGTCTTTCTCTCTCTCTCTCTCCTTCCCTCCCTCTCTCTTGTTTTCTTTCTCTCTTTCTCTCTCTTTCTTTCTCTTGTTCTCTCTCTCTTTCTTTCTTTCTCTCTCTCTTGTTCTCTTTCTCTCTCTCTCTTTCTTGCTTTCTCTCTCTCTTGCTTTCTTTCTCTCTGAGCTTCGCGGCACACCTGACCATGTCTCGCGGCACACTAGTGTGCCACGGCACACTGGTTGAAAAACACTGTCTTAGAAAGGGGGAGAGGTCAATTGTACATAGTCTAAGGTTAAAGGTTTTGGGGTTAGGAGTAAAAACCACAGTCAGGTAGTGCATTCCAGGCGTCGATTACTCTGTTTCTGAAGTTGTATTTTTTGCAGTGTAGTTTAGACCAGTTGACATTTAGTTTAAATCTATTACGTGCTCATATGTTGTTGCGGTTGAAAGTGAAGTGGTCACTAACAGGAAGAACATTTTGGTATATGATTTTATGAACTATAGTTAAGTCAGAGGCAACCGAGTTGTAAGATGTCTAATCGAAGAATTTCAAGTCTGGCAGAGTAAGGTAATTTGTCGCGGGAAGCGGAGTGAAGGACTCGTCTTGTGAAATATTTCTGGACTCTCTCGATTGTGTTGATGTCAGCTATGCAATGTGGGTTCCATACAGGTGAGCTGTACTCTAGGTTTTCTCCTTGGAGAGATCTGATCGACTCCTTTCCACCAGGAGTTTCATGGGAGCAACTGCAATGTGGTTTTTCCATCCAGCTCAAAAATAATGTCAATATGCTTTTGTTCCTTAAGGTGTTCCTGGGGATTTTTTAGCATGATACCTGTGTGTATATTATTTACGGAGGGTTTTTTTTCTTTTATGATGTTTCTGATCTTTAGCTGCCGAGAGCCTTCAGCAATAAGGAATATAAGTGCGGAACATCAATTTTTCAAAAGGAAAAAAACCCCTTTCATAAATTGCTTCTTCAAGAAAGGATTTTCTTTCAATAAAGGATGTGATTCGCTTTTGGTTTATAGCGATGTTTCCCAATCTTAGCAACTTGAAGATATCTGGACTTCAACTCCCAGAATTCCCCAGCCATATCTGCGGGCACGTGAGCCGTTGCCCTTGTTCAGCTCCAGCATGCATGTATGCACTGACCAGCTGATTTTTGGCACATGCAGAGGCTCTGGGAGGGCATTTTTGGCCTTTCCAGAAAGCTTCTGGAGCCAGGGGAGGATGAACAATTGTTAGAATGTCTAGATAATATAATAAACCTTCAACAAGCTTTAAGCAGAGCCTTCTCTGTGGCGGCCCCGCACCTCTGGAACCAACTCCCCCCAGAGATTAGAATTGCTCCCACCGTCCTCGCCTTTAATAAGCTCCTTAAAACCCACCTCTGCCGTCAGGCATGGGGGAACTGAGATACTCTTTCCCCCCACGCCTCTACAATTTATGCATGGTATGTTTGTAGGTATGTTTGGTTTTATAAATAAGGTTTTTTTAGTTGTTTTAGTATTGGATTGTTACATGCTGTTTTTATCACTGTTGTTAGCCGCCCCGAGTCCACGGAGAGGGGCGGCATACAAATCAAATCAAATCAAATCAAAATAGGTAAATAAATGTAGCAATGTGGGTTAGTCAGTCAATGAATCAGACTTAATACAAAATAGAACAATATTATTAATACAAATAGGCAAATAAACAATAGTAGTTACACAGTTCAGTATCATACACATATAATCCTAATACTGTAATGGTTTACAAACCAGGTTATCGCACACAGCAAAATATACACACAGCAAATATAAATCTCTCTAGTATAAACTCCCCCAAGAGGAACATCCTTTATTGAACGAAAATCCTTTATTGAAGAAGCAATTTATGAAAGGGTTTTTTTTCCTTTTGAAAAATTGATGTTCCTCACTTATATTCCTTGTTGCTGAAGGCTCTTATGGCCAACCAGCAAATGATTCTTATTTATTCATTATTTATTTATTTATTTATTAGATTTGTATGCCACCCCTCTCCGTAGACTCGGGGAGGCTCACAACAACAATAAAACAATTCAAGACAAATCTAATAATTTAAAAACATTTAAAAACCCTGTTATTAAAGCAGACATACACACAAACATACCATACATTAATTGCATAGGCCCGGGGGAGATGTTTTAAGGAGTTTACGAAAGGCAAGGAGGGTGGAGGCAGTTCTAATCTCAGGGGGGAGCTGGTTCCAGAGGGTCAGGGCCGCCAGAGAAGGCTCTTCCCCTGGGACCCACCAAACTTAAAAGGTACAGTTGTAAACTTAGAAACATAGAAACATAGAAGTCTGACGGCAGAAAAAGACCTCATGGTCCATCTAGACCAGCGTTTCCCAACCGGTGTGCCACGGCACACTAGTGTGCCGCGAGACACAGGCAGGTGTGCCGCCAAGCTCCCCGCCCGATCTGCCCCCTCTCCTCTGCCGCCGCCCCCTGCCTTGGGGCGCGACTTCTCTCGCGGCGGCTGCGGCTGCAGCTTCAGCTCCTCGGGACGAAAGCGCTCCCAGCCCTCTCTCGCAGCCCCCTGGCTGGGAGCACTTTCGCTGCGAGAGAGGGCTTTCTCCATCCGTTTCGGGAATGCACGCCCCGCCCATCTCTCTCGCGCGCCGCTCCCCTTTTCTCTCAGCCCTCCCTGGCTTCGCTTCTCAATCCCTCCCTCCTTCCGTCTTTCCTTCCCCTCAGCCGTTCTGTCTGGGGGTTTCCCGCTCTTCCCTTCCCCGCCTCCCAGGCTTTGACTTTGCCACCGCCACCCTTTTTTGGTTGACAAGGAGTCCTTTGCCGCATCCCGCAGTTCGCACTCGGCTCGAGGCCGCTTTCCCTGGCTGCGCTCGGAACCGACAGGGCGCTGCTCTTTCTCTCTCTCACTCTCTCCCGTGAGGCGGGGGAAGGGGGAAAAAAGGAAAAAAAACCCTTCTTGCAGCGTGCCCGCGCTCGTCCCTTCAGCAGCGAGGGAGGGAAGTCAGAGGGTGAGGGAGCGAGCGAGCGCTCTTGTCCTCGGTGCCCTCTGCAGCCTGCCTTCCTTCTTCTTTGCCCCCGCTGAGGGACGGAGAGAAAGATAGAAAGGAAAGAGGGAGGGAGAGATAGAAAGGAAAGAGGGAGGGAGAGATAGAAAGAAAAGAGATAGAAAGGAAAGAGGGAGAGAGGAAAGAGGGAGGGAGAGATAGAAAGGAAAGAGGGAGGGAGACAGAGAGAAAGAGAGACATAGCAAGAGAGAGAAAAAAAGAAAGAAAGAGATAGCAAGAGAGAAAGAGATAGCAAGAGAGACAGAGAGACAAAGAGATAGACAGAGACAGAGAGAGAGAGAAAGAGAGAAAGAGACATAGCAAGAGAGACAGAAAGAGAGAGAATGAAAGAGAGATAGCAAGAGAGGCAGAGAGAGAGCAAGGGAGAGAGAAAGACATAGAGGGAGGGAAGGAGGGAGAGAGAGAGAAAGAGAGGAAGAAAGAGAGGAAGAAAGAAAGAAAGAGGGATGGAGAGAGAGAAAGAAGGGAAGGAAGAGAGAGAAAGAGGGAGGGAGAAATAGAGTGAAATGGAGGAAGAGATATATTTTTTGTCCAAACTTTTCTTTAGCCCCCCTGCGCCCCCCCCCTGTCCCCCCGTTCAGTGTTCCCCAGGATTTTGAAAATATGAATAATGTGCCGCGGCTCAAAAAAGGTTGGGAAACACTGATCTAGACTGCCCTTATACTATTTTCTGTATTTTATCTTAGGATGGATATATGTTTATCCCAGGCATGTTTAAATTCAGTTACTGTGGATTTATCTACCACGTCTGCTGGAAGTTTGTTCCAAGGATCTACTACTCTTTCAGTAAAATAATATTTTCTCATGTTGCTTTTGATCTTTCCCCCAACTAACTTCAGATTGTTTCCCATTGTTCTTGTGTTCACTTTCCTATTAAAAACACTTCCCTCCTGGACCTTATTTAACCCTTTAATATATTTACCGTATATACTCGAGTATAAGTCGAGTTTTTCAGTCCAAAAAATGGGCTGAAAAACACAACCTCGGCTTATACTCGGGTCATTGACAAAGTCACCACAAGAGGGCGCCATTGCTTGAGCCAGAGCGAGGAGGCACCAGCTTTTTTCCCCTCTCGCTTGCCGTAGGAGCTGTGGGAGGGGTGGGGCTGGTTCTTCCTCTCCCTGGCTCAAGCAAAGGAGCCAGCCATGTGCTCCAACCGAGAGGGGAAAAAAGCAATGGAAAGCGGGTGAGGTCGTGTGTGTGTGTGTGTGTGTGTGTGTGTGTGTGTGTGTGTATGCCCCCTCTCCCCCCCACCGTGAAAAAAGCCAGCTACCTCTTGCTGAAACCCGGAGGCTTTTTTTTTTACTCCCTGTGTGTATTTGTCAACAGGTTTACAGTAACTATTCCTTGCTCTCTCTGCATTGCCCTTAATTGGATTAAAAAGGCCCCCTGCTGTCAGATTCTCCTCCCCCTCCTTTGAAAGGATTTAAACTGTTTAAAAAATGGTATTTTGTGGTAGTTGCTATCCTTGCTTGGATAGCAACTAATAAGGCAAGAGCTAGACAGGAATTCCTAAAGTGTGTTTGTGGATCTTTAAAAGTTGCCTTTTATAAAGTGGGTTTGAGAGCAAGTTTCAATTAACAAGTATGAGGGGAAGCATTTTACATATTTTAAAAATGAGTTTGATTCTTAATAGGACCTGCATATTTAGGATACAAAACCACAAGAGCTGTCTGTGTTTTGCAAGTTTTGCTTGTCTCACTACTCTGTCTATCTATCATCTATCTATCAATCAATCAATCAATCAATCAATCAATCAATCAATCTATCTATCTATCTATCTATCATCTACCTACCTACCTACCTATCTGGTTTTCTATGCTGATAACCTCACAGCAGCTAATGCTGAAGCTCTGTTTGGATATACAGATTTATTTATTTATTTATTTATTTATTTATTTATTTAATTAATTGGATCTGTATGCTGCCCCTCTCCAAGGACTCAGGGTGGCTCACAGCATATATAAAAACAGAACAATAATGTAAATCCAATTAATGATGAGATGATGAGAAGGAATCCTGTTTTAAATTTACAGAGCTAGTTTACTGGTTTTCTTTAAAATAAATATTCTAAAACATGTAATCTTCTGATATTTCAATTAATGTAATTTTATTGGTTTCCATTTTTATAAGTTACCAGTAGCCACTGCATTTTCTAACCTCGGCTTATACTCGGGTCAATAAGTTTTCCCAGTTTTTTTGTGGCAAAACTGGTGCCTCGGCTTATACTCGGGTCGGCTTATACTCGAGTATATACGGTAAATGTTTCGATCATGTCCCCCCTTTTCCTTCTGTCCTCCAGACTATACAGATTGAGTTCATTCAGTCTTTCCTGATACGTTTTATGCTTAAGACCTTCCACCATTCTTGTAGCCCGTCTTTGGACCCGTTCAATTTTGTCAATATCTTTTTGTAGGTGAGGTCTCCAGAACTGAACACAGTATTCCAAATGTGGTCTCACCAGCATTCTATGTAGCGGGATCACAATCTCCCTCTTCCTGCTTGTTATACCTCTAGCTATGCAGCCAAGCATCCTACTTGCTTTCCCTACCGCCGGACTTCCATTGTTACCTTCTGTATTGCAACACCCAACATAGTTACATACTGTATACTAATAGGCCAAGTTGTGAAATGGGCTGTTTCCGGCTTCTGGAGCACCTCCAGGGGGCGGGGGATGCAGTTTCATCCTCCAAGCCAAGGAATAAAGCTTCTGAAAGTCAGGAAATGGGGCAGTGGGGAAGGAGGGGTCATGTATGGGGACAGAGCAATTCAGGGGGGTCACACATGCATATGCAGTGGGGCGTGGCATATGGGGGGGGTATTGAATTATGAGTGTGGGCATGCACATATGTGTGTGCACGCACTTTCTTTCAGCACCCGAGGGAAAAAAAGGTTCGGCATCACTGTTCTATCGCATCCAATTTTACTTTTTATATTCTACTGGGGTTTTTTTCCTCTAATGTTGGTTTGCATTTAGCTAATTTGTATTCAGAGAGTTAACAATTATTAATGTGCTCCTCACAGCAAGATCATTTTGTTTTACTACAAGACTACTTTATAATGTACATTAAGATACACTTCATCTCTTACAAAAATTGATATTGAATGATATTTATTTATGGACCATCGGAATTCGTTTGAACAGAATTTGGTTAGGCTTATGATAAAAGGGTTGGAAGAATGTTTCTATGGAGACTGCTAGATGGATGTCATTAAATCTTACCTCCTGGGGTAGGGGAAAAAAATTGAAATTGAAATTGCAGGGTACTTTATACACTGCTCAAAAAATAAAGGGAACACTTAAACAACACAATATAACTGCAGGTAAATCAAACTTCTGTGAAATCAAACTGTCCACTTAGGAAGCAACACTGATTGACAATCAATTTCACCTGCTGTTGTGCACATTCAACTTTGTACGGAACAAAGTATTCAATGAGAATATTTCATTCGCTACAAGAAATAAATTGGAATCACTCTATAATATGTAAATAGACAATTTGCTCTTGGCTTATAGTGGGTTATATAAGAAACACCCCCAATATGGTGGTGGAGTATGTGTGTGTGTCGGGGTGGTGGGCATTTTTTTGCACTATGCACTGTTTTATGTTGTGTGTATATTAACCTTGTTAAAAATATCAATAAAAATGTTTTTTTTTTTAAAAGAGAGAATATTTCATTCATTCAGATCTGGGATGTGTTATTTGCGTATTCCCTTTATTTCTTTTGAGCAGTATATTTTGTATAGAATTCCTTATGTACACGCTCTGTAAACACTGTATTGTTTCATATATTTCTATGTTTTTTTTAAAATTCTGAAGTTATTTTAAAGAAGATGCAATTGTCAATTCAAGATGAGATTTCATTTTTCTAAATCTTGAACCAGAATGCTATGCATGCCTTTCAACGGTCACCAAATTCTGGTCATTTTCATGCAGCACAAATTCTTCACCCTGGGCACTTTTCGAATATCTGTACAGTGCGCAGACAGTCCTCAACGTATGACAGCAATTGAGCCCAAACTTTCTGCTGTTAAGCAAGGAAATATGTCAGTGTTCCAATAAACACCCCAACAAAATCAAACTCCAAGGCTTGAAGTTCCCCAAAGTTCCAATTTAGTAGAGATGCCATGTTGGCAACATCTGGGATAACCTGAATCTGAAAGCTTCCAGGTTTTCGCCACCCAAAATTCAAGCCCCTGCCCCAACACCCATAGAAACATAGAAACATAGAAGACTGACGGCAGAAAAAGACCTCATGGTCCATCTAGTCTGCCCTTATACTATTTCCTGTATTTTATCTTACAATGGATCTATGTTTATCCCAGGCATGTTTAAATTCAGTTACTGTGGATTTACCAACCACGTCTGCTGGAAGTTTGTTCCAAGGATCTACTACTCTTTCAGTCAAATAATATTTTCTCATGTTGCTTTTGATCTTTCCCCCAACTAACTTCAGATTGTGTCCCCTTGTTCTTGTGTTCACTTTCCTATTGAAAACACTTCCCTCCTGAACCTTATTAACCCTTTAACATATTTAAATGTTTCGATCATGTCCCCCCTTTTCCTTCTGTCCTCCAGACTCTACAGATTGAGTTCATGAAGTCTTTCCTGATATGTTTTATGCTTAAGACCTTCCACCATTCTTGTAGCCCATCTTTGGACCTGTTCAATTTTGTCAATATCTTTTTGTAGGTGAGGTCTCCAGAACTGAACACAGTATTCCAAATGTGGTCTCACCAGCGCTCTATATATACCCACATCTCCATCATAAAGTCCAATCAGGCACCATCCAAAACTGAAGATGCCACCCAGTTACTTCATCACAGCTGCAGGGCACAATGGCCTTGACTGGCAAATTATTCACTAAGACTGCATTACTATTACTTTTAATCTTCTCATGGCTCCCATCACCATTTCCTCCCATTTCTGGCTGTAACGTTACTTGTATCCTTGATATTTATATTAATATTGATTGTTTCTTCATTGCTTATTTGACCCCTATGATAATCATTAAATGTTCTACCTCATGATTCTTGACAAATGTATATTTTCTTTTATGTACACTGAGAGCATATGCACCAAAGACAAATTCCTTGTGTGTCCAATCACACTTGGCCAATAAAGAATTCTATTCCTATTCCATTCTTTTCTTTCAGGAAAGAATGTTATTTAGACTACTACATATTACTACGCCATATAATCGCCCTTCCCATTTTCCCATAGTAAAAAATGTGGCAGGCCTGAATACAAAAAGGTAAAAGGCTTCCAGGCGTGACGAAATTATTGGGTTTCACCCCATTTTACAGACTTTTCGCCACCGTCGTTAAGCAAATCACTGCAGTTGTTAAGTGAAACATGTGGTCATTTAATGATACTGGCTTCCCTATTGACTCAGGTTGTTGGAAGCTGGCTAGGAAGGTTACAAATGGTGATCACATCACTCCAGGACAGTGCAACTCATGCCAGTTGCCAAGCACCCTAATTTTGATCTTGTAACTGTGAGGATGCTGTGGGGATGGTTAGAAGTGTGAAAACCAGTCAGAAGTCAGTTTTTTTCAGTGCCATTGTAACTTTGTATGGTCACTAAACGAATGGGTGTAAGTTGAGGACTGCCTGTATAATGCCTTTAGTAATTGGACAATTTCAAGTTCAAAATATTTTTTAAAAGTATTATAAATCCTTCACTAACTATTGAAAATTTTTCTATGCTTCTGGGAAAAAAACGATTTAATCTCTTTTCTCGTGTTAAATTGATGCTACATGCTACAACAGTCCAGGTATCAAAACTGATTTAAAAATAGAATAGAATAACCCCCTGAAGTGGTAAAACCTTTCACCACTTCAGACAAATGGTTATGCAACATCCTCTTAAAAATTTCCAGTGCTGCAGCATTCACAACTTCTGGAGGCAATTGTTTGATTAATGGTTCTGTCAGGGAATTTCTCCTTATTTCTAAGTTGCTTCTAACCTTGTTTAGTTTCCACCCATTGCTTCTTGTTTTACCCTCTGGTGCTTTGGAGAATAGGTTGAATCCTTCTTCTTTGTGGCAACCCCTGAGATATTGGAACACTGCTATCATGTCTCCCTGGTCCTTATTCCCATTAAACTAGACATACTCAGTTCCTGCAACCGTTCTTCATGTGTTTTAGCCTCCAGTCCCCTAATCCTCTTTGCTGCCCTTCTCTGTAAAATGACTTTACAGAAGGAACCAATTAATGCTGCGAATTTTACATTAGCTCAACTAGCAGATGATAACAAGGAGCTTTTTAATTTCCATGTTACGAGATATATCCGGTAGTAAATACCATTTGTCACTTGCCACCCTGTGGCAGCATCTACAATTACATTATCTGCCATCTCAATTTGGACCAGAGGCATTTTCAGCCTCGAAGACATCTAAGGTATTAGCTGGGATCATTAAATCATGTAAGACCATAAAAGCCCAATCTTCATAAATAGCTATTATCAAATCAATCTGATATGAATACTTCAAAGTGAGAACGCAATAAGGGACCGACTCCCAATTTGATCCAACGACAAAGAAAATGTTTTAACCTCAATACCAAACGTCTCATTAGATCTTAGATTACATCTTACAGGACAGAGAAACAATTATTTCCAACCAGCTTGATACCACTGCATTTGTGCAGGAAAGGCATAAATAAAATCACCAGACTAACAATCCGTGAAAATATACGCTGCTGTAAAGTCCTAAAAACAAAGAGGGACAGGAGAGACAGAAGGAGAATATGTAGGAAAGGAAAGGTGCAGAAGTGCTATAGAGAGGTAGAGTGAACGGACAGGTGTAGGAGTGATGTACATGATACAGGTTTCGGAAAAGCAGACAAGCCCAGCAACAGTTGAAGTGATGACAAGTAAGGAAAAGAAGCTGAGACAGCGCGGTCAGGCGGTAGGGAAAGCAAGTAGAATGCTTGGCTGCATAGCTAGAGGTATAACAAGCAGGAAGAGGGAGATTGTGATCCCGCTGGTGAGACCCTATTTGGAATACAGTACTGTGTTCAGTTCTGGAGACCCCACCTACAAAAAGATATTGACAAAATTGAACGGGTCCAAAGACGGGCTACAAGAATGGTGGAAGGTCTTAAGCATAAAACCTATCAGGAAAGACTTCATGAACTCAATCTGTATAGTCTGGAGGACAGAAGGAAAAGGGGGGACATGATCGAAACATTTAAATATGTGAAAGGGTTCAATAAGGTTCAGGAGGGAAGTGTTTTTAATAGGAAAGAGTAGTAGATGCTTGGAACAAACGCCCAGCAGACGTGGTTGGTAAATCCACAGGAACTGAATTTAAACATGCCTGGGATAAACATATATCCACCCTAAGATAAAATACAGGAAATAGTATAAGGGCAGACTAGATGGAGCAGGAGGTCTTTTTCTGCTGTCAATCTTCTATGTTTCTATGAGGCATGTTTAAATTCAGTTACTGTGGATTTACCAACCACGTCTGCTGGAAGTTTGTTCCAAGCATCTACTACTCTTTCAGCAAAATAATATTTTCTCACGTTGCTTCTGATCTTTTCCCCAACTAACCTCAGATTGTGCTCCCATGTTCTTGTGTTCACTTTCCTATTAAAAACACTTCCCTCCTGAACCTTATTTAACCCTTTAACATATTTAAATGTTTCGATCAAGTCCCCCCCCCCTTTTCCTTCTGTCCTCCAGACTATACAGATTGAGTTCATGAAGTCTTTCCTGATAGGTTTTATGCTTAAGACCTTCCACCATTCTTGTAGCCCGTCTTTGAACCCGTTCAATTTTGTCAATATCTTTTTGTAAGGTGAGGTCTCCAGAACTGAACACAGTACTCCAAATGTGGTGTCACCAGCGATCTATATAGCGGGATCACAATCTCCCTCTTCCTTAAGGGCTTACAATTTTTTTTTACTTTGAGAGAGTAACAAGCAACAAGCTTGCAAGCCAGTAAGAGCTGGGAACATCATTAGAAACTTACCCAGAGCAAGTTAGAGCAATGGAAAAAACCCTGCAAAGACTTAGGGCTTGGAAAACAGAGAGAAACAATGAAAGAGCCTCCAAGGGAAGAGCTGGGAAAATTGTTAGCAGCTAGTTATGGCTGGGGAAAAGCTACATTCAGAGAATAAGACACGCCCTTAATTATCAGCCTCTTTTAGGGAGGAAAAAGGTGTGTCTTATACTCCAAAAATATGGTAATCATTTAGTGATTGAAGTTTCAGTGGCACAGAAAGTGACTTGCAACCAGTACTTGAACTTACAACCATCCCAATGTCTCTGCAGTCATATCAAAACTCTGGCTCTTGGCAACTGGCTTGTATCTATGACAGTTTCGGCCTCCCAGGGGTCATATGATTGTCACAGCTGGATTCTGATGAGCAGAAGTCAACAGGTTAAGTCAAATTTGCTCAATGACTGTGTGATTCACTTAACAATTGCAGTGATTTGTGTAACAACCGGGGCAAGACAGGTTTTAAAAATTGTGCATGACTAATTTAACAACTGCCTTGTTTAGCAACAGGTCCCAATTGTGGTTATAATGGATGACTACTTGTATTCTTCTATTCATAAATAAGTCAATAAATTACGAGTAGGTTAATCATGAGTGAAGTTACCGCATGAATAAGTGTATGAGCAACCTGTTATTCTGGAGTCAGGTGGCACTGAGCTCGTAAAATAAATAAATCTCTTTTTCCCCCCAAGGGTAAAAAAAAACCTCAAGCTGTGAAGCAGAGAGAATTAGCCTTCACCAGATTCAATCAAAACCACATGGAAGCATATGGTCACAGACTGTCACTCGGAAAGAGGTTGCAATTTGGTGTTTCTGCTTTGCAGGTAAAAAATTCTAATCCCTGGTCAGCAGAACTGTGAAAAACTCCTACTGTATCTTGGATAGTTGTTAACACATTACACAAGTAATAAACTAGATGGATGAATGTTTAGATTCTATTTCAAGTGATTTTTATAGGATGTATATGTTTAGAATTTATACTGTGTACATCAGTCTTTTTCAACCCTTTTTCTTCAGGGGAACCCTTTGGCGTTGTCAGATTTCTGGCGGAACCCTGGTTGAAAAACATTGCATTAAGCTGTACATCCTGAAGCTGAAATAGAATTCTTTTATTGGCCAAGTGTGATTGGACACAAAAGGAATTTGTCTTTGGTGCATATGATTCAGTCTACGTAAAAAGAAATACATTTGTCAAGAATCATGAGGTACAACACTTAATGATTGTCATAGGAGTCAAATAAGCAATCGAGAAACTATCAGTATAAATCATAAGGATACAAGCAACAAGTTACAGTCATAGTCATCAGTGGGAGATCGATAATGGGAATGATGGGAAGACTAATAGTAATAGTAATGCAGCCTTAGAGCAGTGTTTCCCAACCTTGGCAACTTGAAGATATTTGGACTTCAATTCCCAGAATTCCCCAGCCAGCAAATGTTGAAGTCCAAATATATTCAAGTTGCCAAGATTGGGAAACATTGTCTTAGAGGATGAAGAAAGAATCAGAGAGAGAGGGGGGGGGGGGGGCTGCACCACATACCCTCACCAGGAGTGCCGAGCCTGAGCGGGGCAATTAGTGGAGGCCGTTCGCTCCATTCCACCTGCTTTCCCTCCCCATTTTGGGCAGGGGCAGGGGCAGGTGGTAGGGTCAGAGTGAAGGCAAAGCCGGAGTGAATGCCTTCCGCTCCGCCTTCCGCTCCTCCTGCCCTTTCAGGCCCCGAGCGGGAGGGGAGTAGTAGGGCATGCTCTTACACTGCCCTGCACAGGGAAAAGGAAGATAATGAGTTGGCCGAGCACAGTGGCATATACACAGGCGTGGGAAGGAGGCGTGAAGAGGAGCAGGAGAGAACCTTGAGCCACCTGGCACGCCTTGGCCCTGGACTGGGAAGTTCCGCGTCAGAGGTGCTGGAGACGCAACTGCTCCTGCCTCCTCTTCCTCCTCCTGCTACTGCAGCCCATGCTTTGGCCTCACTGCTGCAGCAAGCAGCTAGAGGGGCGCTGCTGCTGCTGTCGGTGCCAACGCCAATGCCCCTGCCACTCCCCCTCCTGCTTGTGGGCTGCTCCTGCATGATTGATCTGCCGGACACGAGACGAAGGAAGAGGCTGCCCCACTGCAGAAGTGGGCAGCATTGAAGGGGGGAACTGCCTTGCCTTAATATTAAGTCGCGGAAACCCTGGCTGGCCCTTGCGGAACCCTTAGGTTCCGCGGAACCCTGGTTGAAAAACCCTGGTGTAGAAACACAACTTCTGCACATATGCATAAAATACTGAGACTCTCTGAATCTTGAGGAACATTTTCACGTCAGAAGTGGGAATAGTTTGGGGGCAGATGAGGAGGGGAATTATTACTGGAGTCTTCTTATGTGGGTCACGCTACGAAGAATTTGAACCAGAGAGTTGCCGGAAAAGAGGCTCCTACTGAAAAAACTTTATGCTGGGGATTCTTTCTGAAAAGACTTGTACAAGGGGAGATACTCCCACAGGAATATATAATTAAACTTTTCTAACAAGGTTTTTGTTCTTGAAGTGGTCTTCAGAATGAAGATCTCTGTGGAGAGTACTCTTGAGATGTTGGAGCAACTTTTAAAAGGTATTTTTCTGGGATTTTTCTACACAGGGAGCTTTAGCATTTTCAATGAACGAACCAATTCAATTCAATTTATTAGATTTGTATGCCGCCTGTCTCCGAAGACTCGGGGCGGCTCACAACAATAATAAAAACAATATTCCAGCGAAAACAAATCTAATATTAAACATAAAACCCTATCATATTTAAAAAAGCAAACAACATATACATATAAATATTTTTTTAAAAGCCTTCGGGAAATGGCAACTCTTCAAAAGGTTACTGTGGGAGGTTTATATCTTTGACACTCCGGTTCAAATCTCCTCTCATCCTCCAAAACTTAGCCTTAGCAATTAATCTGGAACATAATTGAATTAGTTGATGGTGGTCCCAGGAGACTAAACTGGATAAGGAGGCAGCATGAGTCAAAATATATGTACCGATAATTAAGATCTAAACATATCAGATGGGAGATTTTGAAAAAAGAAGAGGATCATGATGGACATGATCTTGGGAAACATTTCAATAGGTTAGATAGGCAAAGTTGGCTCTCCTATGACATGTGGACTTCCACTCCCAGAATTCCTGAACCAATCATGCTAGCTTAGGAATCCTGGGAGTTGAGGTCCACAAGTCATAGAAGAGCCAATTTTGCCTACCCCTGGGTTAGGTAATGGTTATAGAATTATCCACTTAAGGAAGGATGCAGAGGGTGAATGGGAATAGGAAGGAAGGAGAGAAAGGGAGAATGGAGAAAGAGTAGGAGAAAGGAGAAGGGAATGATAGGAGGAGGGAGAAGGAGTAAGAAAGTAGGTAGTAGAGGTGGAATAGCCACCTGAGACAGAAAGTGAGGCGAGAAGAAAGATGGATGCAGATGAAATAATATAAAGCCATTTGAAATGTGAGTTATTTTATTGCATTTGAATAATGATATATGGTATGTATGTGTGTGTATTAGATTGTTGTGAGGTCCTGTTTTTCCCCGTGTAATATTTTGAGTGTCTTTGCGAAATTTCGGCGAAATCACATTCGCCATCATCAGGCTGGAGTTATTGGCTTCGTGCTGCTTTGAATATGGTTTATATGGAAAATATAAATATAATATGGAAAAACCCAAACTCACAACAATCTACATTATTATTATTATCATTATTATTATTAATTAGAAAATCTACGAAAACAAATTTTATACACACACAAACACACACAGTATACAGTATATAGTTTTATGGGTACAGGTATGAATGTCTTGGCATATTCGGTTTCTTCCTGAATAAGTTTCAGAGATTCCAGGCGACGTTTCAATGAGGTCCACTCCTCATCTTCAGGCTGGTGGTTTTGGCTTTGTGCTAGGGGGAAGAGAGCTTATATATGGAATCCAGAGCATGATAACATGGTCTTTTGAGATTGAAGGATGCCAATGCAAATGTGTATATTAAGATGTATTGAAGGTAATTGGAGGAAAAAAGAAAAATCATTAAATGAACTATTCCAGGACACCCTATAGTCATACACGTGTATGCGTATCACGTGTACACGTGTATCTACCTAACGCGTGTCATTATATACACACATGACTATAGTATATACGATAGCGTGGCAGTGAACAGCGAGGGCTAGGAGAGGAAAGTCAAAACTGTTCCCGGAATAATAATATCAGCCTCCGCAATTCACTCCTCATCCTCCGCCTTACCTTCCTCTGGAGCTCCCAGGCTCCTACGAAGGACTTGCCGAGCTGCGCCCCGAGAAGATGCTCCCCGCCTAGCAGCGTCAGCCCACGAGGAGCGCAGCAGCCCCCGCGGTAGCCGGCTATCGACGCCCCGGAGCCCACTTCCCACACCGAGCAGCAACCGCTGCCCGACGAGTTCGAAGAGGAGCCGCCGCTACCGGGTCCCAGGGAGGTCTCGCCCGCCGCCGCCACCACCGCCACTTCCACAGGGCCCCACAGACCCCTGCCAGCGGCCGCCATCTTGCCCGACCCGCCGACACACCCCCTCCTCCTCCTCCGTGCGTGCGCAGGCGTAGCAAGAAATCGCGGCCTCAAGGAGGCCAGCTGTGGATCATAGAGATGAAAATCTAGACCCAACTTCCGCCCTTCAGAATTGTAGATTCTAAGCAGCTGAAATTAAGTTTTCTTGTCAAGACTGGAAAAGACTGCTGCAATAAAAAGTTATGTCCAACAATAACAAACAATGTTATAAACTCTGGAAGACTGGAAAGGCATAAATATGCCTGAAGGGGTGTGCATAAGTGCACCATTGCCCTGTCCTATTGCCTAATTTACCTGTAATTTCTTTGCTAGTGCCAATACCTTTCTTGTACATATCTGACTAAATACATACATACATACATACATACATACATACATACATACATACATACATACATACATACATACATACATACATACATGGTAAACTCATACAGCACAATATTTTCTGTTTCTGTTGGATTGATGTGCATTCAGGAGAGAATCAGAACATGATATAATACACAATATTTTGCAACCTTGGCAACTTTAAAGATGGACTTCCAATTCCCAGCATTCCACAATCAGCCATGCCGGCTGGGGAATGCTGGGAGTTGGAAGTCCACTCATGTTAAAGTTACCAATGTTGAGAAACTGGCAGTACATTGTATGACTGTCAGATCAACATATTCAGAAACTCTCACTCTTTTTCAGTGGTGGGCATCCTGAAAAGTGAAAAATTAGGATGTCTGTGAGTCCGAATCAAAAATTTTTACATTTGTTTGTAACATTTTGTTTGAAGTGTAGGTTTCCTAACATATATGTAACAGTCAAGCATTTTATCTAATTGCACTAAATAGGATAATCTAGGCCAGTGTTTCCCAACCTTGGCCACTTGAAGATATTTGGACTTCAACTCCCAGAATACCCCAGCCAGGGAATGCTGGCTGGGGAATTCTGGGAGTTGAAGTCCAGATATCTTCAAATGGCCAAGGTTGGGAAACACTGATCTAGGCATTCATTCAATAATATAAATAACATGGCAGAAGGGAATGTAAAAACATCACTTTTTACAGCAAGGGCACTGCCACAATTTTTACAGTGTAGAATTAAATCAGATGTGTGTGTCTGTCTCACACACATACAATACAGCGGTACCTCTACTTAAGAGCTTAATTCGTTCTCTGACCAGGTTCTTAAGTAGAAACGTTCTTAAGTAAAAACAATTTTTCCCATAGGAATCAATGTAAAAGTAAATAAAGTGTGCAAACCCATTAAGAAAAAAAATAAAAGCTGTGAATTTGGATGGGAGGAGGAAGAGGAGGACAGTCACTGCTGAAGGAAAAATGTGAGGTGAGGTGAATTTTAAAAAAATCCAAAACTTTAAAGCTTAAAAAAAAAGGAGGGACTGAGGTGGTGAGGAGGAGCACCCACCAATACACCCAGCGCGAGGCTGCCTCCCATATACTGGCTGCTGCTGCTGCTACCTCTTCCTTCCCATGCTGAAGGGCTCCCCTCTCTTCTCGCTCGCTTTGTAGCCAGCGCCTTTCCTTCGCTGTGGTGAGTCCTCGGCTGCCCAGAGCAAAGGGAGTGTTTCTTTTTTCTGGGCGCTGGCAGGTTTATTCCCTCTCCAAGAGCCCAGAGAAAGGAAAATGCTTCGTTCGCTCTGGACTGCCAAAACCTCCTTAAGCACCACCAATAGGCTCCTCTGGCAGCCCAGATGGCCGGGATTAAAGGGGGAATAGCAGAAAACTTGCTGGGCCTTCGTGCCGCTCTCAAATTTCCTGGGAAATTTTTCCGGGCTCGGGTCCTTAAATAGAAAATGGTTTTTAAGTACAGACAAAAAAAATCTTCAACACCCAGTTCTTATCTAGAAAAGTTCTTAAGTAGAGGCGTTCTTAAGTAGAGGTACCACTTTACTTCTTAGTGTAACATATCCTAGGGATGAGTGATGACAACCTTTAGATCCTTGGAACAAACTTCCAGCAGACGTGGTTGGTAAATCCACAGTAACTGAATTTAAACATGCCTGGGATAAACATACAGTAGTCCCTCACCTATCGCTGGTGTTACGTTCCAGATCCGGCCGCAATAGGTGAAATCCGCGATGGGGAATTTATCGACTGATAGTACTTATTTAAGTATTTATATTATAATTGTTTGGTAAGTTTTCATTGTTTTCAGTGTTTATAAACCCTTCCCACACAGTATATATTTTAGATACAGTATTTAAATACAGTATTTACAATTTTAGATATTTTTTTTTTGAAAAACCTGCCGATTGAGTTCGGCGGGCTGTTTAAATCTGCCGATCGACTTCCTCAGAAACCCGCGAACCAGCGAAGATCCGCGAATGATTTTTCTCATTAATATTTCTTGAAAACCCGCGATGAAGTGAAGCCGCAGTAGGTGAAGCGCGGTATAGCAAGGGACTACTGTATATCCATTGTAAGATAAAATACAGGAAATAGTATAAGGGCAGACTAGATGGACCACGAGGTCTTTTTCTGCCGTCAGTCTTCTATGTTTCTATCTTCCAGGCTGAGTTGGAATTAAGGTGGTCATCTAAAGTTAAATCATCCATCTTATCTGATACAAACAAATAAATTACATGGTAAATTTCTATGGTGCTTCCTCTGTCAGTAATATGCACCAATCTGATAACAACATCGATGTCCTTAATTCCTTTAATCTGCTTTTAAAAGCAACAAATTAATTTTGCTTCACTGCAGGGGTGGGTTCAGCTTACCTTTGCCACAGGTTCATATCGCGATGTTGCACACATGCACATGTACCATCATGCATTTTCGCTTCTGTGCATGCTCACTAGCCTGATAAGAGCTCGAAACACAGCTGAGGAGCTAGTCAGCAATGCTTCGGGTAAAGAAATAAAGCTCAGGATTAACCTGGGGGCTTTTTTTCAGTAGAAGAAGAAGAAAAGCCATCCAAAGAGAAAAATTCGCCAAAAATTCTAAAAAAAAAAATGGCAGCAGCCACCGACTAGCACCAACCAAACCGGATCCATGATGCCATTGTCACTTCACCAGTGGGTCAGTAATAGTTCGGGCAATTTGGTCTGAACTCAGAGGAACCCACTCATTTCACTGGCTAGTTGAACTAAAAGTTGACTCTTATTTATTTATTTATTTATTTGTTTATTCATTCATTCAATTTTTATGCCGCCCTTCTCCTTAGACTCAGGGCGGCTTACAACATGTTAGTAATAGCACTTTCTTTAAACAGAGCCAGCCTATTGCCCCCACAATCCGGGACCTCATTTTACCCACCTTGGAAGGATGGAAGGCTGAGTCAACCTTGAACCGGTGATAAGATTTGAACTGCTGACTTTCAGATCTACCGTCAGCTTCAGTGGCCTGCAGTACAGCACTCTACCTGCTGCGCCACCCCGGCTCCTCCGCCAGCCCTTTTATAACTTGCTAGCAGATTTTGGTTATTGGGTAGTTTTAAAAATGTCAGACACAACAACTGCGCTTACTATCAAGCAAGTGAGCTCTCGGGTAATTTATTTATTGGTTATTATCTTATTAACCTCTGTAAACTTACAGCAGTACAAAAATATTATTTTCTTTGAATCAGAACGCATTTCACAAGATTACATTAGAGGAAAGAAGTCGGTTCGCCCCATCCTCCAAGCAACACATCTAGTTTTGCTAAGTTCCAGCACAGGGAACTATCAAAAACCAAACAAAAACATTCATTGGCATTACATTAACTGAAAGTGTGGTAAGAAGGGATGAGATGTTTAAACACACAGGAAAATTATTGGAGTATTAAATAGGACATGTAACAGTGAGTGTGACAGACAAACTTAAGAAAATAGCACAAGGCAAGTGCAATGCAGCATATGGCCCTCATCTTTTTATAAGGTGCATCGTTAGATGATAGGAGGTTGTACAAAGTTAGCTTCGTTTTAGGTTTTAAGAATGGGGGTCACTGAACACTTCGACCATTGTTGACTTACCAGATCTACAACCCAAAGAGGAGCAATAGCTCGAACGGACGGTAGTAGCAGCAGTTACTAAGAGGCAAAACCCCATGGGAATCTTATTCATGCCAGTTCCTCTGAAGTGGACAGAGATTGTAGCTTGCTTTAACACCCCATCCAGCGGATTCTGATCACCTGTATTCTGCATATAGAGGCCAATGGGAAGACTCAGCAATGGGGTCTTATGCTTAACAAAGAGAAGGGGGGAAACACAGGACATTTGTATTCCTGAAGGCATCCTTGCTTGTGTTTGGAGTAAACTGTAGCTGGCTATTAGCATAGCATTTCCTATGGACACCAAAGTTTTTGGATGCTTGTCTTGCATAATCAATGGGGTCAGGAATTGCAAGATGTCCAGCTCAATCTACTTTTGTCTATAAAAGTGGGCCTGCAAGGTCTTTACTGAGGAAGCCTCCTGTAACTAATCAGTTTGTCCAAGAGAAGGGAGTGTGGTTTGGGCTGAAACTCCGCAAATATGCAACCGCTTATCTGCCGCCAGTTTGTCCAAGAGAAGGGAGTGTGGTTTGGGCTGAAACTCCGCAAATATGCAACCGCTTATCTGCCGCCACTTCTGATTTGCTGCCTTGCCAACTGTGCATTGCCTTAAACTAGTGTATCTCTCAACCTTGACATTTAAAAAAAAAAAAAGATGCATGGATTCTTTAAATTCCCAGAATTGGAGAGTTCTCCTGGCTGGAGGAATTGTGAGAGAGTTAAAAGCCCACGCATCTTAAAAAAGACTGTCAAGGTTGAGAAACACTTGAGGTCTAGACTCAAGGTTAAGTTTATTTGGCATCAGACACAGATCAGCACCCTGTGGGCGATGGTGCTTCATGCAAAAGGCCCACCACCCATGCTTAGCCCTCTCTTCCCAGACAGAAACAGTCAGCCAAGACGATACAGAGAACATAGATTTAAAAAAAACAAGTAGTAATTTGCAGGTCTGTTAGCAGCTGGGCGGTGAGTGGGGAGAAAAAAAGTCCACCTCTGCTCCTCTAACAGTTTCCATGAGGACTAGTCTGTCTCATTGTCCTCATCTGTTATGCTCTGCCCATTCAGAGCCACTGAGTCGTAAGGGCCCTGGGAGAGGTCTTCGAAGTCATGGCTGGTGGCAGGGGAGATGATGTCTGGACTGGTGTCGCAGGACTCGGTGGTCTGCTCTGAGGTAGCAATGGTTGTGGCGGTACTTTTTGGGACAGGGTCAAAGTCGTCATCTTCAAGGATGGGAGACTCGTGGACATCTGGAAAGGCAGAAGGGAGATTTGTTACCGAATGATCAGGAAGGCAGGAAAAGGCATTGGATTTACAGAGTGTGTCCAGCCTTTAGAAACAATAGAAACATAGAAGATTGACGGCAGAAAAAGACCTCATGGTCCATCTAGTCTTCCTGTATTTTATCTTAGGATGGATATACAGTGATACCTCGTCTTACGAACCCCTCGTCATGCAAACTTTTCAAGATTTATTGTTTGTTTGTTTGTTTGTTTATTATTTATTTACTTACTTACTTACTTACTTACTTACTTACTTACTTACTTACTTACTTACTTACTTACTTACTTACTTACTTACTTATTGGATTTGTATGCCGCCCTTCTCCGGAGACTCGGGGCGGCTAACAACAGTGATAAAAAACAGCATATAACAATCCAATACTAAAACAACTAAAAAAACCCTTATTATAAAACCAAACATACATACAAACATACCATGCAGAAATTGTAAAGGCCTAGGGGGAAAGAATATCTCAATTCCCCATGCCTGACGGCAAAGGTGGGTTCTAAGCTTACGAAAGACAAGGAGGGTGGGGGCTATTGTAATCTCCGGGGGGAGTTGGTTCCAGAGGGTCGGGGCTGCCACAGAGAAGGCTCTTCACCTGGGTCCTGCCAAACGACATTGTTTAGTTGACGGGACGCGGAGAAGGCCCACTGTGGGACCTGAGATAATATGGTCCGGTGCAATGAAGGGCTTTATAGGTCAAAACCAACACTTTGAATTGTGACCGGAAACTGATCGGCAACCAATGCAGACTGCGGAATGTTGATGTAACATGGGCATTATTATTTATTAGATTTGTATGCCGCTTTGGGGAAGCCCATGACTGCTCTCGCAGCTGCATTCTGCACGATCTGAAGTTTCCGAACACTTTTCAAAGGTAGCCCCATGTAGAGAGCATTACAGTAGTCGAGCCTCGAGGTGATGAGGGCATGAGTGACTGTGAGCAGTGAGTCCCGGTCCAAATAGGGCCGCAACTGGTGCACCAGGCAAACGCCCCCCTCACCACAGCTGAAAGATGTTTCTCTAATGTGAGCTGTCGACCGAGGAGGACGCCCAAGTTGCGGACCCTCTCTGAGGGGGTCAATGACTCCCCCCCCAGGGTGATGGACGGACAGATAGAATTGTCCTTGGGAGGCAAAACCCACAGCCACTGCGTCTTATCACGGTTGAGTTTGAGTCTGTTGACACCCATCCAGACCCCAACAGCCTCTAGATACAAACCCGGGGTTTAAGATTTTTTTGCCTCTTCTTCCAAACTATTTTTACCTTTCAAACCCAAGCCGCCACCATTGGGATGCCCCACCTCCGGACTTCTGTTGCCAGTGAAGTGCCCGTTTTTGCGCTGCTGGGATTCCTCTGAGGCTCCCCTCCATGGGAAACACCAACTGCAGACTTCCGTGTTTTTGCGATGCTGCAGGGGAATCCCAGCAGTGCAAAAACGGGTGCTTCGCTAGCAACGGAAGTCCGGAGGTGGGGTTTCCCAGCGAGGGGAGCCTCAGCGAAATCGCAGCATCACAAAAAAAGTCCTGAGGTGGGGTTTCGAGGACTTCCGTGTTTTTGTGAGCTGGGATTCCGCTGCTGGGATTCCCCTGCAGCATCACAAAAACATGGAAGTCCGGGGGTGGGGTTTCCCATGGAGGGGAGCCTCAGGGGAATCCCAGCAGCGCAAAAACGGGCGCTTCGGCTGGCAAAAGGGGTGCGTTTTGGGCTTGCATGCATTAATCGCTTTTCCATTGATTCCTATGGGAAACATTGTTTTGTCTTACACACTTTTCACCTTACAAACCTCGTCCCGGAACCAATTAAGTTCGTAAGACGAGGTATCACTGTATGTTGATCCCAGGCATATTTAAATGCAGTTACTGTGGATATACCAACCACGTCTGCTGGAATTTTGTTCCAAGCATCTACTACTCTTTCAGTAAAATAATATTTTCTCACGTTGCTTCTGATCTTTCCCCCAACTAACCTCAGATTGTGCAACCTTGTTCTTGTGTTCACTTTCCTATTAAAAACACTTCCTCCCTGAACCTTATTTAACCCTTTAACACATTTAAATGTTTCGAACATGTCCCCCCTTTTCCTTCTGTCCTCCAGACTATACAGATTGAGTTTAGTACACATCTGCCAGCAGAAGTAAACTGTTTTCTGGTCCTTAAATCTCAGGGCTCCCTTTTGACCTACGTCTGGTTTACTGAACAGGACAGCTGTTAAAGTTATTTTTTTAACAAAATGAATACAAAGCAATCTAGCACACAGAAACTGTAACTGAACCTTTATATTTAACGTTTATAAAAAAAGACAATATTAACTGCAGCCCTGAAATAAAAGGTGCAAAATTTTAAAAGTGGTGGGAGAATGTTTCTCTGGGTGAACAAATACGGTACTGTTCATTATTCAACAATAGCATCATTGGAAGAACTCGTATTGAAGTCTACTTACTGCTAAATGCTTCTGGATACTGTTTTGCTAGCTTTCCTTTCAGAGTTCTGCAAGAAAAAAGGAAAATAACTAACTACACCACAGCTGTTTCAAAGGGGCAGGGAGAAACTGGGGTTAACTGGTCACTTAACAGTACAAGGCAAAGAAAGCAATATGCAAACTTTTTTTCAGAAGACTGGCTCAAAGGTGCTTTTTCAAAAGGCAACTGGTGTTTTTTGGAGGAAGGAGATTTACATTTAGATTTAATTGGATTTGTATGCCGCCCCTCTCCGGGGACTCGGGGTGGCTCACTGCATGTACAGAAAAACAAGAACAATAATAACAATTCAATTAATACTTTAAAAAACAATCTTTAGAAACATAGAACATAGAAACATAGAAGACTGAAAAAGACCCATGATCCATCTAGTCTGCCCTTATACTATTTTTTGTATTTTATCTTAGGATGGATCTATGTTTATCCCAGGCATGTTTAAATTCAGTTACTGTGGATTTACCAACCACGTCTGCTGGAAGTTTGTTCCAAGGATCTACTACTCTTTCAGTAAAATAATATTTTCTCATGTTGCTTTTGATCTTTCCTCCAACTAACTTCAGATTGTGTCCCCTTGTTCTTGTGTTCACTTTCCTATTAAAAACACTTCCCTCCTGGACCTTATTTAACACTTTAACATATTTAAATGTTTCGATCATGTCCCCCCTTTTCCTTCTGTCCTCCAGACTATACAGATTGAGTTCATGAAGTCTTTCCTGATACGTTTTATGCTTAAGACCTTCCACCATTCTTGTAGCCCATCTTTGGACCCGTTCAATTTTGTCAATACCTTTTTGTAGAATTTTTAAAATTCTAATTAAAAAACTATCAATATCATTCATTCAACAATCAAACTAAAGCATTCATTGGTCAGAGGGGAAGATCTAAGGAATCTCCAGGCCTGGCGGCAAAGATGAGTTTTGAGGGGGGAGGAAAAGGAAGGAAGGAAGGAGGAAGAGGAGGAGGAAAAGCAGCAATGTCATCAGTTGTGGCAGGATGGTGGGGGCGATGGAAGGATTAATTCTGACAGGATGAAGTGGTGGAGGAAGAATCATATTTGTTTGCAGTCATTTATTTTATTTTATTAATCAAATTTGTATGCCGCCCCTCTCCGTAGACTCGGGGCGGCTAACAACAATAATAAAACAATATAAACAAATCTAATATTTAAGTTAATTTAAAAAGAAACCTCAATTTAAGAGACCAATCATACATACAGATATACCATGCATAATTTTTTTTTATAAGCCTAAAGGGAAGGGAATATCTCAATTCCCCCATGCCTGATGACAGAGGTGGGTTTTAAGGAGCTTACGAAAGGCAAGGAGGTTGGGGGCAACTCTGATATCTGGAGGGAGTTGGTTTCAGAGGGTCGGGGCTGCCACAGAGAAGGCATTGTTTAGTCGACGGGACCCGGAGAAGGCCAACTCTGTGGGACCTAACTGGTCGCTGGGATTCATGTGGCAGAAGGCGGTCCCGGAGATATTCTGGTCCGATGCCATGAAGGGCTTTATAGGTCATAACCAACACTTTGAATTGTGACCGGAAACCGATCGGCAACCAATGCAGACTGCGGAGTGTTGGTGTGACATGGGCATATTTAGGGAAGCCCATGATAGCTCTCGCAGCTGCATTCTGCACGATCTGGAGTTTCCGAACACTTTCCAAAGGTAGCCAAAGGTAGTCATCTGGTCCTTAGCACTCTCTCTGAGAGTTCTTGAGGCCAGTTGGGAGTTCATCTCTGCCCCAAACCCTACAACCTCCAAGTGGCCTCAAAAGCTCTCAGGAAGAGCGCTGACGTCCAGATTGACTGAGAGAAATGTGATCCTTCAAACTTCCTTCATCCTGTCAGCACACCAAGACAACTAGACACAAGAACAGTTTTTCCCCGAACGCCCTCACTCTACTAAAAAAATAATTCCCTCAACGCTGTCAGACTTTCTACCAAATCTGCACTTCTATTCTACTAGTTTTTCTCCTCATTCCTATCACCCATTTCCTCCCACTTAGGACTGTATGACTGTAACCTGTTGCTTGTATCCTAAGATTTTTATTAACATTGTTTCTTCATTGCTTATTTGACCCCTATCACAATTGTTAAGGGTTGTACAACATGATTCTTGACAAATGTCTCTTTTTCTTTTATGTACGCTGAGAGCATCTGCACCAAGACAAATTCCTTGTGTGTCCAATCAGACTTGGCCAATAAAATTCTATTCTATTCTATTCTAACTTCCATCGCCCCCACCATCCTGCCAAAACCAACGAAGCTTCTTGGATGAGAAGTGAAACATCTTCTTCTTCCTCAAGGGGGGGGGGGGGGTCCAGTCCAGTTGTGTTCTATCCTGAGCCTACACAGATTGAAAACCAAGGAGGAATCCACGCACTGATATTTCAAATCAGTCTTTTTATGTCGTATGTATGTATTTATTTATTTATTTTATTGATTGATTGGATTTGTATGCCGCCCCTCTCCGTGGACTCGGGGTGGCTAACAACAGTGGTAAAAACAGCATGTGACAATCCAATACTAAAACAGTTAAAAACCCTTGTTATAAAAACCAATCATACACACAAACATACCATGCATAAATTGTAGAAGCCTAGGGGGAAAGAATATCTCAGTTCCCCCATGCCTGACGGCAGAGGTGGGTTTTAAGGAGCTTACGAAAGGCAAGGAGGGTGGGGGCTATTCTAATCTCTGGGGGGAGTTGGTTCCAGAGGGTTGGGGCCGCCACAGAGAAGGCTCTTCCCCTGGGTCCCGCCAAACGACATTGTTTAGTTGACGGGACTCGGAGAAGGCCCACTCTGTGGGACCTTATCGGTCGCTGGGATTTGTGCAGCAGAAGGCGGTCCCTGAGATAATCTGGTCCGGTGCCATGAAGGGCTTTATGTAGAAAGCATCATTTATACAAGCCAAATTCATGCATATGAGCTCATTTTGGCTGCTTCTCAGTGAGAGGCGTTAACAGATAACAGTCCGGCAAGGCGGCTGCCGAAGATCAAAGCTATTGTGCATTCCAGTATGAGATAAAGAGTCTCCAGTTTCACTGACTTACATTTGCAGCTTCCCAGACTCTCCGCAGACAGGGCAATTCTACTCCAAGGATTTTAGCAGAAAAGTAAGAGTTGGCTAGCAAAACATCTTTGAGAGACCCCAAAACATCAACCGACTCCATTACAAAACGTTGAAACTCCTTCCTGAATTTCCCATCTTTAAATACCTATGGGAAGTGGTCAACAATTCCCTAGAAGTAACAAACTACAGTGGTGCCTCTACTTACGAACTTAATTTGTTCCGTGACCAGGTTCTTAAGTACAGAAGTTTGTAAGAAGAAGCAATTTTCCCCATAGGAATCAATGTAAAAGCAAATAATGCGTGCGATTGGGGAAACCACAGGGAGGGTGGAAGCTCTGTTTCCTCCCAGGAGATTCCTAGAGAGGCTCCACGGAGGCTTCTCCATGCCTTTTCTGGTCCTGTTTCCTCCGAGGAGATTCCTAGAGAGACCCCACGGAGGCTTCTCCCCACCTTTTCCGGCCCTCTTTCCTCCCAGGAGATTCCTAGAGAGGCCCCACGGAGGCTTCTCCCCACCTTTTCCGCCCGTTTCCTCCCAGGAGATTCCTAGAGAGGCCCCACAGAGGCTTCTCCCTGCCTTTTCTGGTCCTGTTTCCTCCCAGGAGATTCCTAGAGAGGCTCCAAGGAGGCTTCTCCTCACCTTTTCTGGTCCTGTTTCCTCCCAGGAAATTCCTAGAGAGGCCCCACGGAGGCTTCTCCCCACCTTTTCTGTTCCTGTTTCCTCCCAGGAGATTCCTAGAGAGGCCCCACGGAGGCTTCTCCCCACCTTTTCCGGCCCTGTTTCCTCCCAGGAGATTCCTAGAGAGGCCCCACAGAGGCTTCTCCCTGCCTTTTCCGGTTACAGTTTCGGAGGCTCGGGTTTTTAAGTGGAAAATGGTCCTTGAGAAGAGGCAAAAAAACCTTGAACACCCGGTTCTTATCTAGAAAAGCTCGTTAAGTAGAGGTGTCGGTAGGTACTGCTGTACTTCCTTTTCCCATACAAGTATTCTTGTCTTTTTCTTAGTCTTCTAAAGTGGGCATTTAACAAAGGCTCATAGTCTTCCTCCTTCTCCAGGTCAGACCCTACTGTCATTGGCATATCTGCCACCTCTGGTGGTCTTTCAGGTTCATCCAGGTCTATTTCTCCCTCAATCTCATTCTCTGCCTCAGCTGGCAAAACCACTGGCACAGAGTACCAACATGGATTTAGCTTTACTAGATAAATGGTCAAAGCAATGGAAACTGCAGTTTAATGTTTCCAAATGTAAAATAATGCACTTGAGGAAAAGGAATCCTCAATCTGAGTATTGCATTGGCAGTTCTGTGTTTAGCAAAAACTTCAGAAGAGAAGGATTTAGGGGTAGTGATTTCTGACAGTCTCAAAATGGGTGAGCAGTGTGGTCGGGCAGTAGGAAAAGCAAGTAGGATGCTTGACTGCATAGCTAGAGGTATAACAAGCAGGAAGAGGGAGATTGTGATCCCCTTATATAGAGCGCTGGTGAGACCACATTTGGAATACTGTACTGTGTTCAGTTCTGGAGACCTCACCTACAAAAAGATATTGACAAAATTGAACGGGTCCAAAGACGGGCTACAAGAATGGTGGAAGGTCTTAAGCATAAAACGTATCAGGAAAGACTTCATGAACTCAATCTGTATAGTCTGGAGGATAGAAGGGAAAAGGGGGACATTATTGAAAAATTTAAATATGTTAAAGGGTTAAATAAGGTTCAGGAGGGAAGTGTTTTTAATAGGAAAGTGAACACAAGAACAAGGGGACACAATCTGATGTTAGTTGGAGGAAAGATCAAAAACAACGTGAGAAAATATTATTTCACTGAAAGAGTAGTAGATTCTTGGAACAAACTTCCAGCAGACGTGGTTGGTAAATCCACAGTAACTGAATTTAAACATGCCTGGGATAAACATATATCCACCCTAAGATAAAATACAGGAAATAGTCGTTTGGCGGGACCCAGGGGAAGAGCCTTCTCTGTGGCGGCCCCGACCCTTTGGAACCAACTCCCCCCAGATATCAGAGTTGCCCCCACCCTCCTAGCCTTTCGTAAGCTCCTTAAAACGCACTTCTGTCATCAGGCATGGGGGAATTGACATGTTCCCTCCCCGTAGGCTTATAAAATTTATGCATGGTACGCTAGTATGTATGATTGGTTTTAATTTGTGGTGTTTTTTAAATTAACTTAAATATTAGATTTGTTTTACATTGTATTGTTATTGCTGTGAGCCGCCCCGAGTCTGCGGAGAGGGGCGGCATACAAATCTGATTAAACTAAACTAAACTAAACTATAAGGGCAGACTAGATGGACCATGAGGTCTTTTTCTGCCATCAGTCTTCTATGTTTCTATGGGTCTGGCTCACCCTCCTCAAAATCTATCCTTACCAGAGTTGGTCAAGGACCACTCGCAATAAGTTGCCTTTGGAAAAAGCACCTTTGAGACAACCACGACCCAGATGACTAACAATCTCCACAGGCATCTTTTTTTCAGAAGAGTGACGCTACAACTGCCCTTCAATCTGCATGGACTTTCCCTGAGATCCTGTGCTGTGACGAAAACTCAAGAAACTTTTAATAAAAATTTCAGAGCCATAAGAGGAGCTCCTGGGGCGAGAGAAGGGCTGGATGACTGAAGAGGGGGGTCTTCTTGTACCTGATCCTCCGAAAAATATTATCCAAATCTTTCTTCATCTCCACCAACGTCCGGGTATGGTGAAGGAAACGTTCGTTCATCTGCTGCATTCGGACCCCGGATAGGTTGTTAAAGTTGAGTAACATCTCGTTGGTTTTCTCAAATCGGTCAAGCCTGAATGGGAAGGCAAGAGGTTGAATTAGAATCAGACGTGGGTTCAGACCGGTTCTATAAAACCGGCGCCTAAAACACGATTTAAGTATTGCCCACAAGATCATATGCTGCAACGTCCTACCAGTCAATAACTAATTCAGCTTCAACCGCAACAACACAAGAGCACACAACGGATTCAAACTTAATATTAACTGCTCCAAATTGGACTGTAAAAAATATGACTTTAACAATCGAGTTGTCGAAGCGTGGAACTCATTACCGGACTCAATAGTGTCAACCCCTAACCCCCAACATTTCTCCCTTAGACTCTCCATGATTGACCTCTCCAGGTTCCTAAGAGGTCAGTAAGGGGCGTACATAAGTGCACTGGTGTGCCTTTCGTCCCCTGTCCAATTGTCTTTCCTTTATCTCATATATCATATATATTTTCTTCCTTTCATATATCTTCTATTTTTACATATTATCTTTATATATACAGTGTTCCCTCAATTTTCGCGGGGGATGCGTTCCAATACCACCCACGAAAGTCGAATTTCCGCGAAGTAGAGATGCGGAAGTAAACACACTATTTTTGACTATGAACAGTATTACAAGCCTTCCTTTAACACTTTAAACCCCTAAATTACAATTTCCCATTCCCTTAGCAACCATTTAGATTATTACTCACCATGTTTATTTATTAAAGTTTATTTTAAAAAATACTTTAATATTAAAGGCGGACAAAAGTTTGGTGATGACATATGGCGTCATCGGGCGGTAAAAATCGTGGTATAGGGAAAAAAACCATGAAGTATTTTTTAATTAATATTTTTGAAAAAACGTGGTATAGACTTTTCGCGAAGTTTGAACCTGCGAAAATCAAAGGAACACTGTATTACTTCATGTCTATTCTCTTCCATATGTATTCTGTATTGGATGATGAATGAATGAATGAACGAATGAATGAATGAATGAATAAATAAATAAAACCGGCAGTAACTTGGCGGCTTGGGTCGCTAGAATCGGCAGCGACCCAGGCCTGCCACGCCCCTCGGCTGCGCCGTAGGTGAAATCCAGCAGGTTCTGACAGGGGCCATAGGTTTGCTATCACTGCCCTAGGCTCTTAAAGGCCCTGCTGTGCTTAAATGACCACCATTTTCTCCCATTGCTGATGAGGCACACCTGGCTTGACCTACATACAAATCTAATAAATTATTATTATTATTATTACATATGCAAGGCAGCTGCTGGCTGCACAAAGCCTCCTCCCCATAGGCCGCTTGCTCCATTCTCCGAATCGTGTAGGCCATCATGCATCATCCAAACAGCACACCCCATTCCTGCAATATTTCAGAAAGCCTTTGAACTGTTCTCTAGGTCAGTGTTTCCCAACCCTGGCAACTTGAAGATATCTGGACTTCAACTCCCAGAATTCCCCAGCCAGCAAATGCTGCCTGGGGAATTCTGGGAGTTGAAGTCCAATTATCTTCAAGTTGCCAAGGTTGGGAAACACTTAGATCAGCCAAGAACCTTCTGTCAAGCCGGTGCAGAAGTTGGTGATAAATTAATGGCTTTCCACACTATCTATAGAAGGCCTGATGTTTACGGGAACTTGAAAGGGGTGATTTTCATTAGGGAGCAGAGGCAACCACAAAGTATTCTTTCGAGGGGTTCAAGGCCATCCTATGGCCACCCACCTGGGCGGAAGCGGAAGGAGGAATTGCCACGCTGGCACAATCTGAGTGGGCAACGTGACAAGTTTGGGGGTGGGGGACAAGGGATCGGAACTTTAAACTGAGTGGGAAACTTCAGATTTAGGTTTCCCAATGTAGGTGCCAGGATGGCTCCAGAAATAAATTGGAACTTTGAGGTTCACTTTGACTCGGACTCTGATTTAGTTCGGATGTTACCTGGAACCTTGACACCTTCCTTGCTACAGTCCGGCTTTCCCATTGACTTTGCTTGTTAGAAGGTAGGAAAAGGGGGTCATAGGACCCTGGGACACTGCAACCATCATTAAATATGAGTCATTGGTTAAGCATCCAAATTTTAATCACATGGGTTTGCTGCAAACGGCGTGAAGTGCGAAAAATGGTGCTGTTGTAGCTTTGAATGGTCGTGAAACAAATGGCTGCAACTCAAGGACTTTTGGAGAATGCAGGTAATCCATTCTTCAAGTGCTTTGCAATCCTTCTCAATAGTTTTATCCAATGGGAAAGTGCCATGGAGTTTGCTTTCGCCACCTAACTTCCTGCTATTTTTCCACTTCCTGCCTTTCCCATTGGATGGCATTTTTATAGTACTGTATTTGCAACATGCTGTGGCTTCCTGGGGCATGTCAAGCAGCTCCAAGCAGTTTCTCCACTAAAAGCATCCTACAACTCAGGGGTCTCCAACCTTGGCAACTACCCTCTTTTTCTGCTAGATGAAAACATTCAAGAGAAAAGGATAAGTGATGCAAGAGGTCAATTATCAGCTGGCAAAAGGAGAGAGATTAATGGCAGGCAGGAAAGTTTGCTAAGATCAAAGTAATACAAGGCTGTGAAAAAAATGGATAAGCACTCACATGTTCTTCTGAGCCAAGATGATGGCATTGACGTCTTCCGAGTTCACCATGCTGAGCACACGGTTGCAGAAGACGCCCGAGGCGGTGGGTTCCATCTTAGACAGACACTGAAAACTGCCAAACAACAGAGATGGAAAAAAATACATGATGAGTAAGAAAACTTCCTCTAGGCCAGCACTTCTCTTTTTTGGTTGTTGTTAAAAGTTTTATTTTTAAATTTTATTTTTATGTTTTACCTCCATATTCATACATATATCAATGCATAGTGCTTCTCAATTATTTTCTGTTATACACACACACACACACACACACACAGAGGAAGAAGTAGATATTGCGCTCCCCCAGCTTTCCGATTTGGGCCACAATGGAATTTTAGTGTTAATATTTACTATTTTACTTATTATAAGCTGCAAGCAAACTATTGGCTGGGGAAGGCTGCTTTACCCACTTACCTGGCAGTGAATCACATTTGAACTCAGTGGAGTGTGTTTTCGGTTAGGCAAGCATAGTCTACAGAGCCAGGCCAGCTTAATCAAGCCAATGTTTTGGGGTCGCCGGCCTGGCCCATAAGTGCCGCCTCTGCCGGACACTCACAGCAGATGATGTCGAAGGAGGCTTTAGGGTGCCGTTCAAAACTTTCGCCCAGCTGGAGAGGATGCTCCTCCTTCTCCAGCAGCAGGATCAAGAACAATAAGAACCCACGCAGCAGCCCCACCTGTCCACCTTCTCTTCTGGGCTCGGAGCAGTGTGCAACCAGGAAAACATTCCCCAGCGGCCGATCAGGTCCCACAGAGTTGGCCTTCTCCAGGTCCCATCAACTAGACAATGTTACTTGGCGGGACCTAGGGGAAGAGCCTTCTCTGTGGGGGTCCCGGCCCTCTGGAATCAATTCCCCACAAAGATTCGTGTTGCCCCCACCCTCCCCGCCTTCTGTAAGAGTTTAAAAACTCACTTATGCCGCCAAGCTTGGACTCTACCCCCTGGCCAATGAATAAATAGTAAGCTTGCTGAATGGGATGTGTGCATGTTAACGGGTTTTTTATTTTCTTTTTTAAATGTAACTCTTAATTTTAACTTATTTTTATCTCGATGTATAGTTTTTTATGCGTTGTGAGCTGCCCCGAGTCTTTGGAGAGGGGCAGCATATAAATTTTAATAATAATACTAATAATAATACTAACAACAATAATAAGGATCACGCATGTCCCCCGGGGTCACACATGTCCCCCGGCATCGCTCCACACACCCCCAGGGGGGCGCACCCCACTATTTGAGAAGGACTGCTCTAGGCTTAGAGAGGTTTACAACCTCACATGATTTGAGAAAAAAACTTTCTATTATCTATAAGAAAGAAGGAAAGCATCCTCAAAGAAAATAATACAGTGAGAAGCATGAACTATACACAGTGCTGCAAAAGGAGAAGGAGAAAAAGCCCTGTCGGGCCAGTCCCAACTAGACCCCTAGGACAGAAGGAAATTGAACGGGTCCAAAGACGGGCTACAAGAATGGTGGAAGGTCTTAAGCATAAAACGTATCAGGAAAGACTTAATGAACTCAATCTGCATAGTCTGGAGGACAGAAGGAAAAGGGGGGGACATGATTGAAACATTTAAATATGTTAAAGTGTTAAATAAGGTCCAGGAGGGAAGTGTTTTTAATAGGAAAGTGAACACAAGAACAAGGGGACACAATCTGAAGTTAGTTGGGGGAAAGATCAAAACCAACATGAGAAAATATTATTTTACTGAAAGAGTAGTAGATCCTTGGAACAAACTTCCAGCAGACGTGGTTGGTAAATCCACAGTAACTGAATTTAAACATGCCTGGGATAAACATATATCCATCCTAAGATAAAATACAGAAAATAGTATAAGGGCAGACTAGATGGACCATGAGGTCTTTTTCTGCCCTCAGTCTTCTATGTTTCTAAGAAAGACTCTTGACTCCATTTGACTGAAGGGATAGGTTATTTTACAGAAGGTTTGCAACAAAAGCAAGACAAGATTTGAATATTCCTTCCTTAAGATACAAAGTGGGAAAACATGGTCTAGAACAGTGTTTATCAAACTGTGATAAATTGCCAGGGTGGCGCAGTGGTTAGAGTGCAGCACTGCAGGCTACTCCAGCTAGCTGCTAGCTGTGGTTCAGCAGTTCACAGGAGCACACAACAGATACAAACTAAAAGCAAACCGCTTCAAACTCGACTGCAGGAAATACGACTTTAGTAACCGAGTAGTTGCTGCATGGAAATCACTACCAGATTCTGTAGTATCATCACCTAATCCCCAAAACTTTACCCTTAGACCAGGGGTAGGCATTGTTGGCTCTTCTATGACATATGGACTTCAATTCCCAGAATTCCTGAGCTAGCATGATTGGCTCAGGAATTCTGGGAGTTGAACGCCACATGTCATAGAAGAGCCAACTTTGCCTTAGACCAGTGTTTCCCAACCTTGGCAACTTGAAGATATCTGGACTTCAACTCCCAGAATTCCCCAGCCAGCATTCGCTGGCTGGGGAATTCTGGGAGTTGAAGTCCAAATATCTTCAAGTTGCCAAGGTTGGGAAACACTGCCTTAGGCTATCCACTGTTGACTTCTATTCCTAAGAGGTCAGTAAGGGGCGTGCATAAGTGCACCAGAGTGCCTTCCGTCCCCTGTCCTAATATTTCTCTTTTACTAGTATCATGCATATAAATATTGTTTTATTTATTTATTTAATTAATTAGACTTCTATGCCACCCAATCCCGAAGGACTCAGGACGGCTTACAACAGTGTAAATTACAAGTAACAATAATAAAAAGAAGTCAAGAAAAAACCGAACTATTATCTAAAACCCTAATTAAAACTTAAAAACATTTCAGCAACACACGTACTACTCATTCGTCTTTGTATACCACCACCATTAATTTGTACTTGACAAAACAATTTTTAAAAATAATTGCACTTGCACAATTCCCATCATCTCGGTGCAAATTGCAAACATTGCAAATCTTGGCGCCAAGATTTGCAATTTTGCAATTTGCACCGAGAAGATGGGAATTGCAGTTTACTTTATCCAGGTGTTACCGTATGGGGGGTAGCTGCTCTCTTGAGTTAGAAGCGACCCTTCGAGTAACTCCGCCCCTTCTTCCCGCCAGACCCCTCCCCCCCACGCGCAGGTATACTCTTGCCCGAGAGCAGGTGTGACGGACCACGCCTCTAATTGTCCCTACCTGAATGAGCGAACCAGCCAATGGATCACATGTCGGACGCTAAAGGGGATCCGCGGGCGGGAGCGAGCGAGGGACCGAAAAAAAAAGTTTCCCTTCCTCTTAAACCTGTCACCGATTGTTAACTCCGGCCATAGACCAGAGCGGCACGCTCACTTCCGGATTGGGCCGGGTCACGTGACGCCTGACCTCGCCGCCGTTTTTTTGCGTGCTCGGGCCGATCCAGGGAGGGCGGAAACGAAGGAGGCCGTTTAGCCCCGCCCTCGTCCCGCCGGCTCCGCCCCTCCTATGTTTTCATTGGACAAAATGTGGCCAGCGGGGGGACCCGCCCCCCAAACACCCAGTTGGCTGAATTCTGAACTGGGGGGATTGAAAGACCCGGGAGGGGAGGTCCCTTTAAAAGTGACCGCGGGAGAAGAGTGCCTCTGGGAATGGGCAGAGTGCATTTCTACGTAGACAGCAAGGTAGGCACGGTTTGGGCTCGGGGGTTCTTCCTCCCGATCTCCCCTCCGCTCCCGCCCCACCCCGGTCCATCGGGGATGAGCTTGCTACGCATGTGCAGAAGGCAATATCTGTGCAATAAACGACAGTCGTTTGAGGGCTACAGTACGTAGGGTGCATTTCTGGTGAAGCCACGCAGGAAAAAAAAGGGGGGAACCTTGGCCCGTTCAGGGCTTCTTGCAAGGCTTGGTGTGCGGGGAAGGGGGTGCAGCAAGCACACACTCTGGTTTCTCTGCAGAGGGCAAGGCAAGCCGCAAGGGTGTTTTCCCCCAGGAATTCAGAAAAATAATATTATCAGATAGCAAGACTGGACGCGTGCAATTAGAAATGTGCATAATGCATGCTTTGTATGCGGTCAACATAACTGCCTTTGCAGGGTTTCTGGGCATGTACAGAATGTAGGCTTGCTTTCTCAAGCAGCAAGATGGCTGTGTGTCTCTTCTATTTGAAATGTATTCCACTAGCAGTTGGAACTGCAGCGGGCATGACCTTTGTTTACTCAAACCTAGGCTTCTTTTGCAAATAATAAAAGTATCTGTTGAAGATCTGGGTAGATGTGCCTGTAAGGATGTCCAGTAGATTTTCTATCAGGAATCTTGTATCAAATCTTGCAAGAGGGGTCATGCATTATAAATAGATAGCTATGGTTTGGT
Organism: Erythrolamprus reginae; assembly: GCF_031021105.1. NCBI lineage: Eukaryota > Metazoa > Chordata > Lepidosauria > Squamata > Dipsadidae > Erythrolamprus > Erythrolamprus reginae. The sequence goes on from NC_091950.1 coordinate 20,033,381, forward strand.
TAACCAATAAAGGCGGATGTTTGAAACAGGGGGGTCCTTGGTACTCCCTGAGCTTGGTTAGTTCCTTGCAGATGTTTCATTACCCAAAGTTGATAACATCACCAAATTTGCAGGATCAAATTTAAAATTGCAATCTAAAGATTCCAATATTTAAAAACAGTCATACCAATACAATCATACAACATATATCTCATGTATGTAATTGGGACCAGAGGTTTTGACCCGTTCTGGAGCGCATTTTCTAGCTATGAGAAAAGTTCCCTGAAAATGGGCTCCAATCATCCCAGCGACTTGACCCAGATCAGATCATGCAATCTTATTTATTGATTGATTGATTGGTTGGTTGGTTGGTTGGACTTATATGCCGCCCACCTCCGCGGACTCGGGGCGGCTCACAGCATATACCAAAAACATAACAATACAGTTTATCCAATTAATATACTAAAAAGATTCTTTAAAATTCTAACTTTAAAACATTCATTTGCATTCATTCATTATGCTTATAACATTATATTGCCCTTCATTTGTGATCATCAGGTTTGGGTAACAGGACATTAAGCCATATGCACAATCAAACTGCATTTGTGACAGAAGTGTCACACACATGTGTAAATCCAGCTTCCCTGTCATCATTTATTACCTCTAGTCTTCAACAAACTCTCCTTTCACTATCTCCTTTAAAAAGAGCCTTACTGACGATTCCTAGTTCTGGAATGTTCTCCTAATTCATTTGCCTTTGCAGTAAGGAGTCTGTTCATTTTTCTGAGTTTTTGAAATGTAACGTTTATTTCACTGGTAATATTATGCCAATATTAAAAATCCTAGGTTTGGAGAAGTTTGGGAGGGGGTTGGTTTGGTGTATGTGCTTTCATTCAACTTTTATTATTATTATTTTTATTTATTTATTTATTTATTTATTTTTTATTTATTTTTTATTTATTTATTTATTTATTTTTTATTTATTTTTTATTCATTCATTCATTCATTCATTCATTCATTCATTCATTCATTCATTTATTTATTGGATTTGTATGTCGCCCCTCTCTGTGGACTCGGGGTGGCTAACAACAGTGACAAAAAAACAGAATGTAAAAATCCAATTTTGCAACCCTTTCCTAGGAATATCACTGAAGTGTATCCTAGAAATATTGAAGAGTAAAAATGCTTGCAATAAATAAATATAGTGAGGAAATATATACTGTATATAATAAAAAGTCCCCCTTTTCTATTATGACAGTAATCACTACAGTTTTGTGACATGCGAATAAAGTTACTATTTGACAGTATTTGATCATTTCTAAATGCTTGTTTTGGGCCAACGAAGTCATGTATGTATTCCTAAATTTGCACAGTGAGGATAGTCATAGAGTTGGACAATTGGACATTCATTAACTCTTAACTTTATGTTGACTAATCCTGTGGGTGTATTCTGGAAGACTGGCTAGATTCTAAAATGTTTCTTTTCAAGAGCAGGCCAGAAGTTAATCTTGTCAAGTATAATTCCCTAAAAGGCATGAAAACAATCTCCCCTCTCTTTCAATCCTTGAAAGTAAGATATCTCTGGGAAGACTCCATTGTGGGTCATTGATAGCAATTTAAAATAAGGATTGAGTTGCTGGAGATTAATGCTTAGAGTCTAATTTGGAATTATGTGATTTATCATGTTTTTCATTGTGCATGAGATTTTCCCCATTGTTTTGAAAGTTAATTATTAAAGCCTTCTCCGTCATACTTTGCTGCGGCCAGTAAGGGCCCATAGAGTTGGCCTTCTCCAGGTCCCATCTGCCAAACAATGTTGGTTAGTTGATTGATTGATTGATTTGATTTGATTTGATTTCTATGTGGTCCTCCTGAGACTCAGGGCAGCTCACAACATATAGAAATCTAAATAAAATCTACAGATTAAAATCCCCATGATTAAAAGTTGACAACAGATTCATATATCATCTGGTTGGCGGGACAATGCAAGCCGCGGAGTGTTGCAGAAACTTGGGCGAATCTAGGAAGCCCCACGATGGCTCTTGCGGCTGCGTTCTGCACGATGTGAAGTTTCCGAACACTTTTCAAAGGTAGCCCCACGTAGAGAGCGTTGCAGTAATTGAACCTCGAGGTGATGAGGGCATGAGTGACTGTGAGCAATGACTCCCTGTCCAAATCGGGCCGCAACTGGTGCACCAGGCGAACCTGGGCAAACGCCCTCCTCGCCACAACCGAAAGATGATGTTCCAATGTCAGCTGCGGATCGAGGAGGACACCCAAGTTGCGAACCCTCTCTGAGGGGGTCAGTAGTTCCCCCTCTCCCAGGGTAATGGATGGACAGATGGAATTGTCCTTGGGAGGCAAAACCCACAGCCACTCCGTCTTGTCTGGGTTGAGTTTGAGTTTGTTGACACCCATCCAGGCCCCAACAGCCTCCAGACACCGGCACATCACTTCCACTGCTTCGTTGACTGGACACGGGGTGGAGATGTATAACTGGGTATCATCGTGTATTGATGATACCTCACCCCATGCCCTTGGATGATCTCACCCAGCAGTTTCATTAAATAGCAGGGGGGAGAGAACCGACCCTTGAGGCACCCCACAAGGGAGAGACCTAGAGATTGAACTCTGACCCCCCACTAACACCGACTGCGACCGACCGGAGAGGTAGGAGGAGAACCACTGAAGAACAGTGCCTCCCACTCCCAACCCCTCCAGCCGGTGCAGAAGGATACCATGGTCGATGGTATCGAAAGCCTCTGAGAGGTCAAGAAGCACCAGGACAGAGGGCAAGCCCCTGTCCCGGGCCCGCCAGAGATGTTATCATGTCATTCCTGTTCCTTCTTTTCATTAGTCATACTCAAATCCTGCAACCATTTTCCATATGTTTTAGCCTCCATGTGAGACGGGTGACTATGCAAATTTAATAAATAAGTTGTACATTCCTACAGTTCATGTAGTTTTCATAAGACCTAAAGCTGCAACTGAAAAACATACCCATCCCTGCCCTTTGTTGTCCTTTCCCCTTTCCATTTTCTAAAACTCTTAAAACTGTAAGTTGAGTGGCTCTGACTGATTTTAAAATAATTCAGTGTTTTTTCTGTCCTCCTTTTCCGGATAATTTAGTCATAGTGGCTTCTGAAGTGATGACGATAAACACCTTTGTAAATAAAACAAAAGAGCATTTAGATCAGAAACAAAAAAAATATATACACTGCTCAAACAAATAAAGGAAACACTCAAAGAACACATCCTAGATCTGAATGAATTTTTGGAGAAGTGCAGCATACAAATCTAATGAATTGAATTGAATGAAATATTCTCATTGAATACTTTGTTCTGTACAAAGTTGAATGTGCTGACAACATGTGAAATTGATTGTCAATCAGTGTTGCTTCCTAAGTGGACAGTTTGATTTCACAGAAGTTTGAATTACTTGGAGTTATGTTGTGCTTTTTAAGTGTTCCCTTTATTTTTTTAAGCAGTATATATTACAAATCCCAGCTGAATAATAATAATAAAAAATTAACAAACAAACAAAACATTGAACCTGGAGCTTAAAAGTAGCAATGCTTTAGCACATTTCCCCCAACTTCTTCTCCTGCTTGCATCTGACCAAGGTAGGATTCCGATAAAACCATGAACTTTTCCCTAGAATGTGCTAGTTTTTACTCTGCGCCTGTTCCTGTCCCTTTAATAGGCGTAGGTGGCAGAAGGAATGGGGAGGCTGTGGCTTTCAGTCTTTTGAGTAACAGCTGGGAAGGCCAATAGCATTGATTTCCTGTGAGCAACTGGAGGCACTCTGGGGAACTGAGAGGGCGGGACTGAAACTGGATAATTCCTGAGTCCAGGTGAGTGTATTGAAGGGGGGGGGCAGAGAGAGAGAGAGAAAGAGAGAGAAATGTTATAAGAACATGAGAATTAATGCAGAGCTTGGGTGGAGGTGCCAAGCGACACTGGCAGCTGCTTAGATTTTGCAAACTCTAAAGACTGGTCTTGTTTTCTTTCTCTCCCTCCCAGTTTTAAACTTTCAAGTCATTTCAGAGGGGGGGGGCGGGTAAGGCTGATTTTATTAAGTTGAAACCATCTTTAACCATCTTTCTATGCATTTTGGAGACAGGCAGAGAAGAAGAAAGGAACATCTGGGAGCATGCATAATTTTAACTTTTTCCTCCTTTGGGTTATCAGGTTAAAATCTGACCCCAGGGGGTGGGTTGTTATTTATGGCCAACTCTGTGTTGTTTGCTCTCTGCTATGCCCCCACCCGGAAGTTTTTCTTTCTTTCTTTTTTTAAAATTCATACTGATGTTCTTAGCTTTTTCTTTTCTTTGCCACGAAAGAGCCTGCCTTTGCTCCCTCCTCCTTACATTGATAGTTAAGACAAACAAACACAAGCGTTGTGGTGTAGCTGGTTGGAGTGGGACAAAAAGTTACAAAGGTTGGTGTAGCTACTCCCTGCAAAGGTCAGTCTCCTCACATTTGAAGATAAAATAAATTCTTAGTTGTTTTGGCAAATAATAATAATAATAGTAATAATAATAATAATAGTAATAATAATAATAATATAGTGATGATGATAATAATAATAGTAACAACAACAACAACAACAACAACAACAAGAGGGGCGGCATACAAATCTAAATAATAATAATAATAATAATAATAATAATAATAATAATAATAATTGACTTTTGCAAACTCCTCAAAACCCATCTCTGTCCTCAGGCATGGGGAAATTGATTCCCCTGGGCCGTTTCCGCTTTATGTATGGTCTGCATGAGATGTATGATTGTTTTTATATTCAGAGTTTTAAATTGTTTTAAGTATTGGATTTGTACTGTTTCTTGTTGTGAGCTGCTCTGAGTCCTTGGAGAGGGGGAGGGCATACAAATAATAATAATAATAATAATAATAATAATAATAATAATAATAATAATAATAGTAATCAGCCAGATAGCACTTTTTCTGACTCATAAATTGTATTAAAAGGCATCCTCTGTTATGAGCCTCAGCTCACTTATAGGTCATGAAAGCCAATATTTTTAATAAAAGGTGCAAGTTAGATAAGGTGCAACCAAACTTCTAGGGGTTTTTTAGATATATTTTTTATTTTTTCACCATCTTTACATAAACATCCATACCATACCTATACCTAGTATCAAAACATACATAATTATACATTTCTATCCAAAAGTGCCATAAGGAAATATCTAGAATTTGCACTTTTTGTACTTTTATCTCCTATTTTCCCTCTATATTTCATACTACTCTCCTTCCTCTCTTCCCTCTATCTTCTTTCTCCCTCTTTCCTACATCCCTCCTCCTTCTCTCCCCTTCTTCTACTGCCCCTTCCTCTCCTTATCCTTCCCTGAGTACCTCTAATCCATTTTATAGTTAACAGGAGAGCAATTCAAAACCGACCTTCATACCACATTGGTGTTACTCTTAAACTTATACCTTTTCTCTTATCCACCCATCTATTTATCTATCTATCTATCTATCTATCTATCTATCTATCTATCTATCTATCTATCTATATATATATATATATATATAATCCGATCTATCTGTCTGTCTGTCTGTCTGTCTGTCTGTCTGTCTTCTATCTATCTATCTATCTATCTATCTATCTATCTATCATCCGATCTATCTATCTATCTATCTATCTATCTATCTATCTATCTACCTACCTATCATCTATCTATCTATCTATCTATCTATCTATCTATCTATCTATCTATCTATCATCCGATCTATCTATCTATCTATCTATCTATCTATCTATCTATCTATCTATCTACCTACCTACCTACCTACCTACCTATCATCCATCTATCTATCTATCTATCTATCTATCTATCTATCTATCTATCTATCATCTATCTACCTACCTATCTATCCACACACACATACACAGCTCAAAAAAATAAAGGGAACACTTTAACAACACAATATAACTCCAAGTAAATCAAACTTCTGTGAAATCAAACTGCCCACTTAGGAAGCAATACTGATTGACATTCAATTTCACATGTTGTCAGCACATTCAACTTTGTACAGAACAAAGTACAGTATTCAATGAGAATGTTTTACTCATTCAGATCTGACATGTGCTATTTGAGTATTCACTTTATTTTTTGAGTAGTATGTATGTGTGTGTGTAACGTATTTTTGCTGATAATGAAAAGGAAGTGAGACTATTATAGATCTATAGGCTCTATAGATTCGACAAAAAAAAAATCACTCATATTTATTTATATATATCTGTGTGTGTGTGTGTGTGTGTGTGTGTTTTCTTAGATTTTCACGGGTATAGGTACGAAGGTCTTGGCATATTCGAGTTTCTTCCCGTGTAAGTTTCAAAGATTTCTGGTGACGTTCTGACGAGGTCCCACTCGTCATCCTCAGGTTGGTGCTTTTGTCCTTGTGCTAGGGCGAACACAGTGAGACCTGAGCTGCCTTCCCTCTATAAATACTGGTGGGTGGGTGTGGAGTGCTGCCTGCAGCTGCAGAGCCAGCACTCCACACCCACCCACCAGTATTTATAGAGGGAAGGCAGCTCAGGTCTTGCTGTGTTCACCTTTAATTTTCAAATTTCTTCCAAATCAATCGCTATGGCTTATCCTCCAGACATTTTCACTATCTCTTGTACCTCTTACCCCACGGTCAATCTGCAGCTGGATCTAACTCATTGTTTTCTTTGTGGTAATACGTAAGTATGAATATAGGATTTTTAAAAAATAAGATCATATTAAATGACAAGGTCAAATGTAGCTGAGCCAGTGAGAGTATGCGAAGTGCTAATTGGTACAATAGAAGGCGAGTTAGTGAAATTGGCCTCTTTGTTTAAAATTTACAACTATAGTCCCAGAGGTGCAGAGACCACAAATTGAAATTATTTGACCCCTATGACAATCATTAAGTGTTGTATCACATGATTCTTGACAAATGTGTCTTTTTCTTTTATGTACACTGAGAGCAAATGCACCCAAGACAAATTCCTAGTGTCACACTTGGCCAAGAAAGAATTCTATTCTATTCTATTCTCAATTATCTAGGTTGTCCCAAGGGAGCTTTTCCAAAGGCAACTGGACTTTTTTTTTTCCTTTTTGAAAACATTTTGCTTCTCATCCAAGAAGCTTCTTCAGTTCTAACTTAATGTGAAAGAAGGAAAGAATTATTACCGGTATATACCATGTTTCCCCCAAAATAAGACCCTGTCTTATATTTTTTCGAACTCTGAAATAAGCGCTTGGCCTTATCGCCATGTGCTCAAAAGCCCGATTGGGCTTTTTACCAGGGGATGTCTTATTTGGGGGGAATTAGGGTAGATGGGGGGGGGAGTAGTGATCATATTCATTCTTTTTAATACTTCTGTGATGATTAATTTTATATGCAGTGGATTTCATAGTCAAGGGCCCGTTGAGATAAGTCTGGCTGTTGTCCAAACAATTTGTCTGCATTTTATCTGCCATCCTTCATAACCCTTGACCACAATGAGGAACTAAGTTCCAACACATATGAAGGCCAACAAGATAAAGAAAAGCGAGGGAACACATTGTCTAGATGAAGCCATTTTGTAAGGTTCCCCATGGACAGAAAGCTTGATTTAACTGAATAATTTTCTTGACTGTAGTTTGATGGTAATGTGATAATTTCCAATGCTTTTGTTTTGGCCCTCAAAGAATCCTTAAAATCAGGGGACATTATCCTGCCTTTCAAAACTATTTTGCAAGTTGCTAGTCCATATGATATCTACAGCTAAATCCTATGCTGGATTAAAATGTTTTGTCCTTTCCTGGAAAACGATGCTCCTCACAAATGAAAGGCAACTTTACCCATCTATCTTGTTTTTTTCCCCTCCTTTGCCTGCGAAAAAAATGCAGGGCCTGTCCAGCAGGTTTTATTTTGCTCTTGAGCAATTAGCTCTGCTGCTCCTTGTATTAATTATTTCTCACAACCGGCTGATCGGGGATGAGCCAGTAATAATTGTATAAATAAAGCCAACCATCAGATGTGAAAATTTATTTATTTTTTTATTTTATTTTATTTTATTTTATTTTTATTTTTATTTTTTTGTTTATTTTTATTATTATTTTATTTATTTATTCATTTATTTATTTATTTATTTATTTATTTATTAGATTTGTATGCCGCCCCTCTCCGTAGACTCGGGGCGGCTCACAACAATAACAAAGACAATGTAAGAACAAATCTAATAAATTAAAAAAACACTAAAAAACCCATTGTTAAAAGCAAACATACACACAAACATACCATGTATAAACTGTATAGGCCCGGGGGAGATGTCTCAGTTCCCCCATGCCTGACGGCAGAGGTGGGTCTTAAGAACGTTACGAAAGGCAAGGAGGGTGGGGGCAGTTCTAATCTCTGGGGGGAGCTGGTTCCAGAGGGTCGGGGCCGCCACAGAGAAGGCTCTTCTCCTGGGTCCCGCCAAACGACATTGTTTAGTTGGCGGGACCCGGAGAAGGCCAACTCTGTGGGACCTAACCGGTCGCTGGGATTCGTGCGGCAGAAGGCGGTCCCGGAGATATTCTGGTCCGATGCCATGAAGGGCTTTATAGAAAATGTGCTTCCACACAACCATTAAGTCTAATGTTTGTGTATTTGTCCTTATTGGCTGTTTTGGGGTTTAAACAGGGTGGTTTTATAGAGCTGTAATAACTGCCAAGGAGTCCCTAGCCCGGTAATGGCAAACCTATGGCACGCGTGCCACAGGTGGCAAACTAAACCATGTCTACCAGCATGCAAGCCATTGCCCTAGCTCAGTTCCAGCGCACATGTGCATGCCAGCCAGCTGTTTTTCGGCTCACATGGAGGTTCTGCGAGGGCATTTTTGGCCTTCGGAGGGCCTCCAGGAGGATGGGAGAAGCCTTTTTCGCCATCCCCAGGGTCCAGGAAAGCCTCTGGAGCCTGGGGAGGATGAAAAATGGGACTAGTGGGCCCACTGGAGGTCAGGAAGCAGGGGGGGTACACACATGACCATGGATGTGGGCACATATGCGCGCTTTCAGCCTCCAAGGGTAAAAAAAGTTTCACCATCACTGCTCTAGTCTTTTTCTGTCACTTGTTATTTGGAATTGAGCAACCTCCTGTCTCCAGATCGTCAAAGCCAAAGTATTTTGTGGTTATTGATACATAGCCACATAGTTAGTGTATCATGACTGAGTCTTGCAGCAGGGAGTTCCATAAGCTTAATGACATGTTGTGGGGAAAACACACTTCCTGTTGTTTGCAACCTGAATCCTGTTGACACTGGAGTTTTGGTGGCCGAGGAGATGGAGGAATAGCTTGGAGGATTTTTCACTCGGGGTGAGTGAGCTGGAAGTCAATCTCTGTATTTGTGTGTGAATGTAGATTTTTAAAGGAAGAGATATGTGTCTCAGGGTGGAGTTTTTGAGCTAGTGATAAGTCTCATCCCTGGGAATTTATTTAGTAGTTTTGTAACCTGCCTTTCATAGCAGGAGCTCAAAGCAGCATCCATTGTATGCTCGCTCCTACTTTTCCCCACAACGACCCTGTGAAGTAGGTTCAGGTGAGCTAATAAGTGAACCTATATCAAGCAGGAAGAGGGAGGTTGTGATCCCTCTGTATAGAGTGCTGGTGAGACCACATTTGGAAAACTGTGTTTAGTTCTGGAGACCTCACCTACAAAAAGATATGGATAAAATTGAACGGGTCCAAAGACGGGCTACAAGAATGTTGGAAGGTCTTAAGCATAAGACGTATCAGGAAAGACTTCATGAACTCAATCTGTATAGTCTGGAGGACAGAAGGGAAAGGGGGGACATGATTGAAACATTTAAATATGTTAAAGGGTTAAATAAGGTTCAGGAGGGAAGTGTTTTTAATAGGAAAGTGAACACAAGAACAAGGGGACACAATCTGAGGTTAGTAATTAGAAGTAATGTGAAAAAATATTATTTTACTGAAAGAGTAGTAGATCCTTGGAACAAACTTCCAGCAGACGTAGTTGGTAAATCCACTGAATTTAAGCATGCCTGGGATAAACATATATCCATCCTAAGATAAAATACAGGAAAATAGTATAAGGGCAGACTATGAAGGTTTATGAGGTCTTTTCTGCCATCAATCTTCTACGTTTCTAACTTAAGGAGCTTCGGTAGCTGGGGGTGGATATCAATGTAATTCTACCCAATATAACCCCTTAACTATTAGAAGCAGTGTCAGGCAATATATGAACAAGAACAAGGGGGCACAATCTGAAGTTAGTTGGGGGAAAGATCAAAAGCAACGTGAGAAAATATTATTTTACTGAAAGAGTAGTAGATCCTTGGAACAAACTTCCAGCAGACGTGGTTGGTAAATCCACAGTAACTGAATTTAAACATGCCTGGGATAAACATATATCCATTGTAAGATAAAATACCGGAAATAGTATAAGGGCAGACTAGATGGACCATGAGGTCTTTTTCTACCGTCAGTCTTCTGTTTCTATGTTTCTATGAAACATTAAATTGTGTTAAATTGATATGACAAAGTGAAAGACCTCTTTATGGGAATCCTGGTTTATGGTGCTAGAAACTCTGTGTCAGCTAGAAATATAAGTTCCACTTTCTTCTCAAAACTTGCCTGCAGTGCCATTGTGAATTGACAAAATGCCATTGACAAAATGGAGTTCCTCCAAACTCATGGTACAAAGGATAAAGATCTCATAGATGTAAAAACTGGAGATATTTTTCAACTTGTTAAACCAGTTGTTGGCAAAAGTTTGTGCTCCATCTGTGTAGATCTGTTTCTCCAGAGATATGATTGTTGACTAGTGGTGATTTTCAAATCCTCGCGTATTTGAAGCTGAGTCACAAGGATTTGGTGACCGTATTCCCTACTGGAAAGAAGTGAAATGAGGAACTCAGCCTTTTAAAATGCATTTTAGACCCTCTTCTTAAAGTTGATTTCAGACTGTGGTTGGAGGAACAGCATGCTAAGAGGATAGATGAGGAATGTCGTGTTTTGATGTGTTTTAAAATGGCTTTATAAATTATCTTGGTTTCAGAAGAAAAACTATAATTTATTTTATTTTTTTATTTTTTTATTCTTTGTCCAATATACAATACATATGAAAGAGAATAGGCAATAAGTAATATATATAAAGATAGGAAGTAAAAAGAAGAGAAGTAGGTAGGAAGAGAATATGTATAGAGGAGAGAATATATAAGATAAAAGGGATAAGGAAAGACAATTGGACATGTAAGTGCAATAAAGATGGCCTGTTCATCTTTTTTTTAAAAAAAATATTTATTTATAAAGAGCTGATAGATAAATTAGTGAAGATTGGACTTAATCCCTCGATAGTTCAGTGGATTTGCAGCTTGCTGAAGCATAGACATCAGAGAGTTATTGTTAATGGTGAGTATTCTGAGCAGAGACAGGTTACAAGCAGTGTGCCACAAGGGTCTGTTCTGGGTCCTATTCTTTTTAATATATTTGTGAGTGACATAGGGGAAGGTTTGGTAGGGAAAGTTTGCCTATTTGCCGATGACTCTAAAGTGTGCAATAGGGTTGATATTCCTGGAGGGGTCTGTAATATGGTAAATGATTTAGCTTTACTAGATAAATGGTCAAAGCAATGGAAACTGCACTTTAATGTTTCCAAATGTACAATAATGCACTTGGGGAAAAGGAATCCTCAATCTGAGTATTGCATTGGCAGTTCTGTGTTAGCAAAAACTTCAGAAGAGAAGGATTTAGGGGTAGTGATTTCTGACAGTTTCAAAATGGGTGAGCAGTGTGGTCGGGCAGTAGGAAAAGCAAGTAGGATGCTTGGCTGCATAGCTAGAGATATAACAAGCAGGAAGAGGGAGATTGTGATCCCGCTATATAGAGCGCTGGTGAGACCACATTTGGAATACTGTGTTCAGTTCTGGAGACCTCACCTACAAAAAGATATTGACAAAATTCAGAAGTTAAATAAGGTTCAGGAGGGAAGTGTTTTTAAAAGGAAAGTGAACACTTCAGCCAGCTGCAAATCCACTGAACTATCCAGGGATTAAGTCCAATCTTCACTAATTTATCTATCAGCTCTTTATAAATAAATATTTTTTTTAAAAAAAGATGAACAGGCCATCTTCGTTGCACTTACATACAGCAATTATAGTTTTTCTTTTGAAACCAAGATAATTTATAAACACAAGAACAAGGGGACACAATCTGAAGTTAGTTGGGGGAAAGATCAAAAGAAAAATGAGAAAATATTATTTTACTGAAAGAGTAGTAGATCCTTGGAACAAACTTCCAGCAGATGTGGTTGGTAAATCCACAGTAACTGAATTTAAACATGCCTGGGATAAACATATATCCATCCTAAGATAAAATACAAAAAATACACTTAGTATAAGGGCAGACTAGATGGACCATGAGGTCTTTTTCTATAAATAAATAAAAATAAAATAAAATCTCCCAGCATCAATGCTCGTCCTCTGAAATGTGAGGGGGAAATCTTGTATTTCATGAATCTGAAACTGATGTTTCAGACGGGGTTACGATTCCCTATTGCAGTGGTGGTGAAGCTTTTTTTAGCTTGGATGCCAAAAGGGCACGCATGCGTGCCCATACCTATAATACAATGCCCTCCCCGTGCATGCGCATAACTCCACACTGCCTCCCGCGCATGCGCACAGGACTCACTGAAGCCTTCGAACTTTCAGTTGGCCTGTCGGGCCGTTTTTTGCCGTCCCCAAGCTTCAGGAGGCTTTTGAGAAGCCTGGAGAGAGCGAAAACAGACAAAAATCAGCTGGTCTGCGCGCAAATGTGCGCTGGAACTGACAGAACAATGCCTCATGTGTCTTCAGATAGGGACCAGAATACCTATGGGACCGTCTTCTGCCGCACGAGTCCCAGCGGCCGATTAGGTCCCACAGAGCTGGCCTTCTCCGAGTCCTGTCGACTAAACAATGCCGTCTGGCGGGAACCAGGGGAAGAGCTTTCTCTGTGGTGGCCCCGGCCCTCTGGAATCAACTCCCCCCGGAGATTAGAACCGCCCCCACCCCCCTCGCCTTCCGCAAGATGTTAAAGACTCATTTATGTCGCCAGGCATGGCGGGACTAATCCCCCCCTTCTGACTTGTAGCATTTATGTATGGTGTGATTGTGTAGCTTTGTTTATTATAATAATAATAATAATAATAATAATAATAATAACAACAACAACAACAACAACAACAATAATAATTTATTAGATTTGTATGCCGCCCCTCTCCAAAGATAATGGGTTTTAACTTGTTCTTTTTAATATTAAATTTGTATTATATTGTATTGTTGTTATTGTTATGAGCTACCCCGAGTCTTCGGAGAGGGGCGGCATACAAATCTAATAAATAATAATAATAATAATAATTATTATTATTATTATTATTGTTATTATTATTATTATTAGGCTCTAAGTGCCACCTGTGGCATCACTTCTGTATTGTTTTAGAGAAAATCCTGGAGTTGTAAAGGTAGTGCTTGACTTATAAACACTTGAAATTACATTGGACTTTCCACAGGGATATACCGGTACTCAGACTCAAAGATCCAACAAATGGGGGGTGTTCCCCCCTCAAAGTCACATGACTGAATTTTGGGTGCTCAGCCACCAGGCCACATTTATAGCTATTTGCAGTGCTTTGTGGCTATAGAATAGAATTTTATTGGCCAAGTGTGATTGGACACACAAGGAATTTGTCTTGGTGCATATGCTCTCAGCGTACATAAAAGAAAAAGAGACATTTGTCAAGAATCATGTGGTACAACACTTAATGATTGTCATAGGGGTCAAATAAGCAATGAAGAAGCAATATTAATAAAAATCTTAGGATATAATCAACAAGTTACAGTCATACAGTCAACATGGGAGGAAAAGGGTGATAGGAATGATGAGAAAAACTAGTAGAATAGAAGTGCAGATTTAGTAGAAAGTCTGACAGTGTTTTACAATGGTTTTGCTAAAAACCGGAAGCTACTTCCGATTTTCGACAAAACTGCTCCTTATGCAAACCATTGGTTCGTTTAATGACTGCAGTGTTTGCTTAACAACATTTTTAAAAAACATTTTTTATGAAGATCATGATTTTGTCAGGCAGGCTCCATTATGATTGTAAATCAGAGACTACCTGTATACTGAAGACATTTGGAAAAAGATAACACATCTGAATTGGGGAAGTTCTTAGGAAATTTCCCCCCAAAGATATTTTTCTGGTGGAAAATAATTTCACTTGAAGACATTCTCAGTTTTATAAAATTAGTGCTAAAGCTCAATGAAGGAGCAGCTGGAATGGATGGTATTCTCTTCTAGGCTACTGGGATTAATTTTTTTCAGCTCTTCCCTAAAAAAAGATGAGATTCCTGGCCTGCTCAGTGTTTCAATCTGAAGTGAGTGTGTTAGTATTTCAGCACCTTTATCTATTTGCCCAGATAAAGTTTGAGTTCCTTTAAATTTAATATTTATATAAGTAAATAGCCATAGCACTTGATCTTAGACTTGTATACCACTTTACAGTGCTTTACAATTCTCTCTAAGCCAGTGGTTCTCAACCTGGGGGTCAGGACCCCTTTGGGGGTTAAACGACTGTTTCACAGGGGTCGCCTAAGACTATGGGAAAAGACAAATTTCCTCTGATGTCAGGAAGTAAAGCTTCTATTCTGGTGCCTGGGAATGTATTTTTACAATCTGACCAATCAGGCATTTACAGTGGGAGTATCCCTCTGTCCTTCCTGCCAATCAGCTTAAAGCTCTGTTGGGAGAATTGGTGCTAGACTTATGGTTGGGGGTCACCACAACACGAGGAACTGAATTAAGGGGTTGTGGCATTAGAAAGGTTGAGAACCAATGCTCTAAGCCAGCGGTCCCCAAACTACGGCCCGTGGGCCGCATGCGGCCCGCTGAGGCTATTTATCCGGCCCGCCGGTGATTGACAGGAGCACAGGGAAAAGAGAGCAAGAAAGAAAGAAAAGGGAAAGAGAGGGAGGGAAAGAGAAGTGGAGAGGAATGAAGAGGGAAGGAAAGAAGGAAGGAAGGAAGGAGAAGTGGAGGGACAGGGGAAGGAAGGACTGTTTTGGGGAGGGGTAATTTTTTTTTATTTTTCTCTTAACATACATTCAAACAATATAGTGTACCATCTAATTTTCCATGAATAAAATGCGGTATTTTGTTAGTAACTAATATCAGTCATCAAAAAAGTTGCAAAAGTTTTTTTTTCTAATTTTGTCATCCAGTTACATTCATTTTTTAAATTAAATTCCCTCCTTAATGCTCCTTCAAAAAGTACACCAATTATTTTTCTAACTTATTAACCATTATGCCAAAGTGCTTCCTTCTTTCTTTATACATTTTTCTATAAGCCAAGAAAACCTTGTATAGCCAACCAGATGTTAACAAAAGAAAATTAAAAACAAAACATAAACATATATGAATTTCAGACTTCTTCCCCCCCTCTAAATAGTACATTCCCATTTTGTTTTTTACTTTAAGATAAGGTATGTGCAGTGTGCATAGGGATTTGTTCATATGGGTTTTTTTATAGTCCGGCCCTCCAACAGCCCGAGGGACAGTGAACTGGCCCCCTGTGTAAAAAGTTTGGGGACCCCGGCTCTAAGCAGTTTACAGAGTCAGCATATTGCCCCCCAACAATTTGGGTCCTCATTTTATGGACCATGGAAGGATGGAAAGCTGAGTCAACCTTGATTTATATAAGTAAAGCATTAATTCTGTACAGGTTTTTAACAAGCAAGGTTCACTGAATTCATCTGTGGTTGTTTTTGGGTAGATACTCCTAGGACCATATTAAAAGGACCATAGGACCATATTATATTTAGGACCATATTACATTTAGACTAATTAATTTAAACTAATCAGATTTACGGTGCTATATTGTTCCTCTTATATTTATTTATTTATTATTTAGATTTGTATGCCGCCCCTCTCCGCAGACTCGGGGCGGCTCACAGCAAATTACAACACTTCATGACAAATCCAAATAAATTTAAAAAAATTTAAAAGAACCCCATTTTACTAACAAACACACACACAAACATACAATGCATAAATTGTACATGCCCGGGGGAGGTGTTTCAGTTCCCCCATGCCTGACGGCAAAGGTGGGTTTTAAGGAGTTTACGGAAGGCAGGGAGAGTAGGGGCAGTTCTAATCTCTGGGGGGAGTTGGTTCCAGAGAGTCAGGGCCGCCACAGAGAAGGCTCTTCCCCTGGGGCCCGCCAACCGACATTGTTTAGTTGACGGGACCCGGAGAAGGCCCACTCTGTGGGACCTAATTGGTCGCTGGGATTCGTGCGGCAGAAGGCGGTCTCGGAGATATTCTGGTCCAGTGCCATGAAGGGCTTTAAACGTCATAACCAACACTTTGAATTGTGACCGGAAATTGATCGGCAGCCAATGCAGATGGTGTAATCCCCCCTGGGCGGCATATAAATCCAATTAATAAATAAATGATTGAGTTCTATTGACTTTGCCTTATTGACAGGGTTTTTCAAACTCTAAGATGTTGTATATACTCCTGATCAGTTGGAGGATGATGAAGATATTGAGGACTTGGATTCAGATAGTGTTTATGAATTAGTAGGGGGCCCGGGGTTACAGGTAGTAGAACAGGTGGGAGGCCAGCCACTGGATGGGGCTATGAGTTCAGGATCTAGTGAGGGAGAATCAGACGCTCGCTGGGTTAACCCTAAATTCAGAAGGGCCCAAAAACATAGAGAACAGGTGTCTGGAAGAAGATATTAAGGAGAGGAATGGGTTAAATATTGTAGTGATGTATTTGGCACGTCAGGGGGTCAGTGGAGAAGAAAGGTGGAGTTTCAACGTTGCCAAAAGGAAAAATGGATGTGTTTTTGCCACACTAAAGTAAGCCAAAGTATTTTGTATTGTTATCAGTGAGTGCTACTGTTTTTCAAAGTTATACTGTTAGGAAAATAAATCTTGTTTAAGTGAAGCAGAAGGACGAATGTGAGAAATGCGCCTAAGAGAGATAACGGACCGAGTGCCTGTATGGAATGTGTTTGAATTACAGGAGAGCAGAGAAATAAATGGAGTTTCTTTATTCATGAAATGATGCATTTAATAAGAGTTATTTGTAATTGCTAAATTTCTACCAGAAACCAGAACATAAGATGGGAAGACCAACTCCCAAAATTCATGCTGGCTGGGGAATTCTGGGAGTGGAAGTTGATATACCATATAAATGTTGCCAAGATTTTTTTAAAAACACTGAAATAGGCCCATTGCAACGATAGAAAATTGTATATAAGATTCATATAAAATCATATAAAATTCACACAGTGGGTACATGTGTACACATACAAAATACTGAAATATAAGCCAGGTAAACATAACCTTGTCAAATCTCTGTTTGGGTCATGGGATCATTTGTGGTTTTCCTTGCCATTTGTCATTCATTCTGTTTTATTAGGTGTTTAGAATGGATGGACTGTGTGCAAAATACTTCCGGCAAAAACACCCCATAAAAACTAACTGGCAACAGATTTAGAGTACAGAGGAGTTGCTGAGGTCATTGTAATTTCAACTCCCTCAGGATAATTGTAGGATGTTTATTTTCCCCTAGAGTGATGAGGGAGAAAGCAGAGAAAATATATTGTACTCTTCAGCAGTATACAGTGTGGTTTCTGGTGTTAGCGATTTCAAGATCTCTAACTATTGAAGTTTGAAACCAGGATTGATTTTAATCATTTGTTTTGGATACACCAGCAGTTATCGAATTGTTCAGATTTTAAGGAATGTTTGCCTTGAAGGTCAATTTTTAGTACATTTTCTACATAGGTTTTAAAGCCTCTTCTCTTCTCTTCTCCTTTTCCTCTCCTCTCCTTCCCCCCTTCCTTCCTTCCTTCCCTCCTTCCCTCTCTTCCTTCCCTTTCTCTCTTCCTTTTAAAAATTTTTTTATTATTATTATTATTATTATTATTATTATTATTATTATTAATTAGATTTGTATGTCTCCAAAGACTCGGGGCGGCTCACAACAACAATAAAACAGTATACAATAAACAATTCTAATATTTAAAAAATGTCTAAAAACCCATTTTTTTTAAAAAAAAACAACATACAACACAAGCATACCATACATAAACTATATATGCCTGGGGGAGATGTCTCAGTTCCCCCATGTCTGACGGCAGAGGTAGGTTTTAAAAAGTTTGCGAAAGGCAAGGAGGGTGGGCGCAATCCTAATCTCCGGGGGGAGCTGGTTCCAGAGGGTCGGGGCCGCCACAGAGAAGGCTCTTCCCCTGGGTCCCGCCAGACGACATTGTTTAGTCGACGGGACCCGGAGAAGGCCAACTCTGTGGGACTTAACCGGTTGCTGGGATTCGTGTGGCAGAAGGCAGTCTCGGAGATATTCTGGTCCGATGCCATGAAGGGCTTTATAGGTCATAACCAACACTTTGAATTGTGACTGGTAATTGATCAGCAACCTATGCAGACTGCAGAGTGTTGGTGTAACATGGGCATACCTCAGGAAAGCCCATGATTGCTCTCGCAGCTGCATTTTGCACGATCTGAAGTTTCCGAACACTCTTCAAAGGTAGCCCCATGTAGAGAGCGTTACAGTAGTCGAGCCTCGAGGTGATGAGGGCATGAGTGACTGTGAGCAGTGACTTCCGGTCCAAATAGGGCCGCAACTGGTGCACCAGGCGAACCTGGGCAAACGCCCCCCTCGCCACAGCTGAAAGATGGTTCTCTAATGTGAGCTGTGGATCGAGGAGGACACCCAAGTTGCGGACCCTCTCTGAGGGGGTCAATAGTTCCCCCCCCAGGGTGATGGACGGACAGATGGAATTGTCCCTGGGAGGCAAAACTCACAGCCACTCCGTCTTGTCTGGGTTGAGTTTGAGTCTGTTGACACCCATCCAGACCCCAACAGTCTCCAGGCACCGGCACATCATTTCTACTTCCTTCCATCCTCTGTTTATATTGGAATTTGATAGCCATAAAGCTGCAAAAAAGATATTAAAACCAGAAACAAGATCATGCTATAGAAGCACACAGGGTGATTACTTTAAGTATTACCTCCCACTGGCCTGTCTTTTGTGACAGCTTTTAGATTGCAAAAGTTTGTGCTCCTATCAATATTTTATATAGCACCGCACTTACTCATTTATGCAGAAATACAGTAATTTATCAAGCTGTTGCTGTGCTTTTTGTTCACACTATAGAGCAAGTGATTTTCAACCTTTTTTGAGCCGTGGCACATTTTTTACATTTACGAAACCCTGGGGCACATTGAGGGGGGGGGCGCTAAAAAAGTTTGGACAAAAAATTATCTCTCTCTCTCTCTCTTCCTCCCCTTTGCTCTATTTCTTTCTCCCTCCCTCTTTCTCTCCCTTCCTTCCTCTTTCTTCCTCTCTCTCTCCATCCCTCTTTCTTTCTCTTCCTTCCTTCCTCTCTTTTTTGCTCTTTCTCTCTCCCTCCCTACCTCCCTCTATGTCTTTCTCTCCTTCCCTCCCTCTCTTTCTCTCTCTCTCTCTTGCTTTCTTTCTCTTTCTCGCTCTCTCGCTCTTTCGCTTGCTTGCTTTCTCTCTCTCTCTTTCTTTCTCTCTAAGCTTCGCGGCACACCTGACCATGTCTCGCGGCACACTAGTGTGCCGCGGCACACTGGTTGAAAAACACTGCTATAGAGTATTCAGCCTGTTACCTCACATGTGAGCCAAATAGCACATTTGGAAAGATACTTGTAATGGAATTTGGGTCATGGCAGGGATGGGTAGATTGTCAAAGGAGTTTCTTAGCTTGTGGAACTCCAGGTCACAAGATGTGGCAATAATTGTTGATTGATACAATTCGTAATAGTTACCTTGAGGTACACTGGGCGGCTTTATAAATGTAATTAATTAATTGATGATGATTGAATTTCATAACAGGAGGTAGAGTAAATGCATTGTTGGCAATTAACATAATGGCTAAACGAATACTCCAGACTCTGTGAAGAACAACTGCATGCGAAAATGGGTTTTTCTTATCTCTGGGGCCAGGCGAGTTTTTGGGTAGCTGGTCACATTTTATGAAATTCCTCTCTATCGGAGGGTTGTCAGGCACCCATGCAAATTTTTCAGTTGCAAAGCAAAGTGTTGCTTATTGACACCCAACTATTTTAATTAGATTCCTGAGCGATTTCCCCCACCCCCTTTTGAATTAATTAATAGCATTAATATTTTTAAATCTTCTCATCGGATTTTCATTGTTCTAATTAAATAAAACCTATTTTTTTTCCTAGTTGTTTGCTTGGCTCCTTCTTTTTTGGGGGTGGGAAAAAAGAAGGAAGAATATTTTTTTTAAAAGATAAAATAAAAATGTCCTGCAGTGTAGATTCCATGAACCGTGAAAGACCCTGTTGAGCTGACAATCTAGTAGAGGGGCCCTCAAACTTAGCAACTTTAAGATTTGTGGACTTCAAATTGGACATTAAAGGAAAAGAAAAGGGGCAAAAATTTCCAATTGCCTCCAACCAGTATTTAAATTAAAACCTACCACTGTTAAAAAAATAGTTAATATATATATAAAGGGGGCAAGAAAGGAGAACCCACCAAATATCGCCAAATGAATAAGCCAAATTAAAAAAGAACCTGATTAAAATTGACTCCCTTTCATGAATAAAAATACAAAATAAAAATAGAGATTAAAGAAGATTAGAAGATAGCAGGGGAAAGTGCTTTTAAACTGTCCTTCTTTTTAGAAGTTTTAGTATTAATACTGCATGTCTTTGGTTATGAGCCGCCCAGATTCGGAAGGAAGGAAGGAAGGAAAGAAAGAAAGAAAGAAAGAAAGAAAGAAAGAAAGAAAGAAAGGAATTATCCATGCATGACTAGGAATGGGAGGTGGATGTGAAATTTTTAAAAAATCAAGGCCGAATGTTTTCAAAATATTTTTATTGATTTTTAAAAAAATATAACACAAAACAAGACAAACAACATTTAACATGTAAAGGAGCTACCATTGCTCCACTAAGCATAGAAGTCTTCCTAAAACAAAAAAGAAAGACTAATTATAGTTTAGATCAAAACAGAAAAGTTAAATTTGTTAGTAAAATATCTTAGTAAACTACGATAATATCTAAATCTAGACATTCAAACAATTTCATTATATAATTGTAATTAAGATAATTATAATCAAATTATATCCCCTTATATAGAGCGCTGCTGAGACCACATTTGGAGTACTGTGTTCAGTTCTGGAGACCTCACCTACAAAAAGATATTGACAAAATTGAACGGGTCCAAAGACTGGTGGAATGGTGGAAGGTCTTAAGCATAAAACGTATCAGGAAAGACTTAATTAACTCAAGCTATATAGTCTGGAGGACAGAAGGAAAAGGGGGGACATGATCAAAACATTTAAATATGTTAAAGGGTTAAATAAGGTTCAGGAGGGAAGTGTTTTTAATAGGAAAGTGAACACAAGAACAAGGGGACACAGTCTGAAGTTAGTTGGGGGAAAGATCAAAAGCAATGTGAGAAAATATTATTTTACTAAAAGAGTAGTAGATCCTTGGAACAAACTTCCAGCAGACGTGGTTGGCAAATCCACAGTAACTGAATTTAAACCTGCCTGGGATAACCATATATCCATCCTAAGATAAAATACAGGAAATAGTATAAGGGCAGACTAGATGGAGCATGAGGTCTTTTTCTGCCGTCAGTCTTCTATGTTTATATGTTTCTATGTAAATAATAA
Source organism: Erythrolamprus reginae (assembly GCF_031021105.1). NCBI lineage: Eukaryota > Metazoa > Chordata > Lepidosauria > Squamata > Dipsadidae > Erythrolamprus > Erythrolamprus reginae. The sequence goes on from NC_091950.1 coordinate 20,055,082, forward strand.
AACTAAACTTATCCATTAAATATCACTATAGGATATATTTAACCTGGTAACTTTAACTATTCCATGCTTCATCTTAATATCTTTAATAATCCTTTTTTACATTCCACCAATTGTATACTTTCTCCCAAGTTTTATAGAATTCCGTTTCCACCTGGTTGTTTAACCGTCTCGTCCTCATTTCTCTTCATTTATTTCTCTGTCCCACCTTCTTCTTGCAGCTCAGCTGATCCGTAGCGCACCGTCGCCATGGCTTCCGGCGGGGAAGACTTGGATGACTGGGCGGGGACCAGTCTGGTCGACCTGACCTCATCTGAACTGGCGGCCAGCCAGGCTTCCATGATCGACAACGGGGAAGATTTCGAAGTCCTGGATAGCACGGATGACGGGGATTTCAGTGGTCTCCCGCCACTGGAGGATGTCCCAAGCAGCACTACCAGAAAGGACAACCAAGAAACAAATGGGGAATCTCCAGCTAAGGAAGAATCGGAGGCGGCCCAGGAATGGCTTGACGTTTTAGGTGGGACCATAGCTTTTGTCCACCTCTCTTTTTTAAATTTTTTTAAAAAACAACAACAAATATACACAAAATTTACATATATACAAGTCAAACATACGTTAAACTCTATATAACAATGACAAATAAAACTTAACCTAACAAATAACATGGATCATTAACAATATCTTTTTGCAGCATTACCATATTTTTCGGACTATAAGATGCACCTTTCCACCCCTAAAAGAGGCTGATAATGAGGGTGTGTCTTACACTCTGAATGCAGCTTCCCCCCCTTTGTAGGTGTTTTTTTTCTTCCCATTGGTCTAACTTGCTCCAAATATTTCTTTCCAGCCCTACCCAGGTGATAAAGATGTTCCCAGCTCTTCTTACAGGCTTGCAAGCTCTTTCATTGTTTCTCTCTGCAAAGAATGTTTTCCAAGCCCTAAGCCTTTGTAGGTGGTTTTTTTCCCCATTGGCCTAACTTGCTCCAAATATTTCTTTCCAGCCCTAACCAGGTGCTAAAGATGTTCCCAGCTCTTACTGGCTTGCAAGCTCTTTCATTGTTACTCTATGCGAAGAATGTTTTCCAAACCCTAAGCCTTCGTAGGTGGTTTTTTTCCCCATTGGCCTAACTTGCTCCAAATATTTCTTTCCAGCCCTAACCAGGTGCTAAAGATGTTCCCAGCTCTTCTTACAGGCTTGCAAGCTCTTTCATTGTTACTCTCTGCAAAGAATGTTTTCCAAGCCCTAAGCCTTTGTAGGTGGTTTTTTTCCCCATTGGCCTAACTTGCTCCAAATATTTCTTTCCAGCCCTAACCAGGTGCTAAAGATGTTCCCAGCTCTTACTGGCTTGCAAGCTCTTTCATTGTTACTCTATGCGAAGAATGTTTTCCAAACCCTAAGCCTTCGTAGGTGGTTTTTTCCCCCATTGGCCTAACTTGCTCCAAATATTTCTTTCCAGCCCTAACCAGGTGCTAAGATGTTCCCAGCTCTTCTTACAGGCTTGCAAGCTCTTTCATTGTTACTCTCTGCGAAGAATGTTTTCCAAGCCCTAAGTCTTTGCAGGGTTGTTTTTTTTCATTGTCTACTTGCTCAAATTGTTCCCAGCTCTTACTGGCTTGCAAGCTCTTTCATTGTTACTCTCTCCGAATAAGGGGTTTTTTTTAAAAAAGCCCTAAGTAGGGGATAAAATAATGTGCTGAAGATGACCAGATTAAGGAAGCTAGCCAGATAAATATCTGGTAAGCAGATTCTTTCCCCTATTTTCCTCCCCCAAAACTAAGGCGTGTCTTATACTCTGAAAAATATGGTAGATATCGCTACATCTTCTGTATTCCTATACAGTGTTCCCTCGATTTTCGCGGGTTCAAACTTCGCGAAAAGTCTATACCACGGTTTTTCAAAAATATTAATTTAAAAAATACTTTGCGGGTTTTTTCCCTATACCATGGTTTTTCCCACCCGATGATGTCATATGTCATCGCCAAACTTTCGTCCGCCTTTAATAATTTTTTTTAAATGAACTTTAATAAATAAAAATGGTGAGTTATAATCTAAATGGTTGCTAAGGGAATGGGAAATTGTAATTTAGGGGTTTAAAGTGTTAAGGGAAGGCTTGTGATACTGTTCATAGCCAATAATAGTGTATTTACTTCCGCATCTCTACTTCGCGGATATTCAACTTTCGCGGGCGGTCTCGGAACGCATCCCCCGCGAAAATCGAGGGAACACTGTATCACTATATCATTAACTTATGCATAATCACATATTTTTTATTCTCTTCATCATCCTTCGTAGTTTGTTTATGTCAGTCTACCCGTCATCATTTATTTTATGTTTGTTGCTGATTGTGTTGATTTATTCTTTACATTTCAACTGTTTATACCTGTTTTCCCAAATCTTATAGAATTCCGTTTCCTCTTTGTCTAATATTCTTGTTGTGATCATTGTGTTTGAAGGGACTTTATTCCATCTTCCATCATTGGGTGTACACTCCTGGCCGCCGTTATTATACGTTTTATTTTATTTTATTTATTTATTTTGTCCAATACACAATAATACACAATGAAGGTTATAGAGGATATAGTAGAGAAGAAATACGAGATATAGGAGAGACTATAGGACAGGGGACGGAAGGCGCTCTAGTGCACTTATGCACGCCCCTCACTGACCTCTTAGGAATCTGGAGAGGTCAACCGTGGATCGTCTAAGGGTAAAACGTTGCTCTTCTAGCCCCCCCCCCCCCACGGTTCCCTGAGTCCTTTTCCAAATGGTGGGTCCTTTTCCACTGCATTTATGGCCCACCTTTATTCACGTGAACACCCCATATCAGGGGTCTCCAAGCTTGTCAACTTTAAGACTTTTGGACTTCAACTCTCAGAATTCTGGATGGAGCTGGCTGGAGAATTCTGGGAGCTGAAGTCCACAAGTCTTAAAAGTTGACAAGTTTGGAGACCTCTGCCCTACATCATGTGGTGTGTACACGTAGTCCTCGACTCAGGACCATAATAGAGCCTGCACATCACAGTCGTAAGTCGTAAATTGGCTCACCTGTGTTAAACTAACACCACAGTTGTTAATACAAGCCAGTGCTTCACTATGGGTCCCCAGGTTGAGGACCACTGCATTAAACTATCATTTGAATACACAGTTCTAAATACAGTGGTACCTCTACCTACAAACACCTCTACTTGCAATTTTTTCTAGATAAGAACCAGGTGTTCAAAAATTTTTTACCTCTTCTCTAGAACCATTTTCCACTTAAAAACCCGAGCCTCTGAAACTGTAACCGAAAAAGGCAGGGAGAAGCCTCCATGGGGCCTCTCTAGGAATCTCCTGGGAGGAAACAGGGCCGGAAAAGGTGGGGAGAAGCCTCCGTGGGGCCTTTCTAGGAATGTCCTGGGAGGAAACAGGGCCGGAAAAGGCAGGGAGAAGCCTCCGTGGGACCTCTCTAGGAATCTCCTGGGAGGAAAACGGCCAGAAAAGGCGGGGAGAAGCCTCCATGGGGCCTCTCTAGGAATCTCCTGGGAGGAAACAGGGCCTCCATCCTCCCTGTGGTTTCCCCAATCGCACACATTATTTGCTTTTACAATAATTCCTATGGGAAAAATTGCTTCTTCTTACAAACTTTTCTACTTAAGAACCTGGTCATGGAACAAATTAAGTTCGTAAGTAGAGGTACCACTGTACAGCATAGTCACATAGGCCAGAAATAGCAGAGAATAGTCGAGAGAGTGAATCACATTTCTGGCGCCCTCTTATGGCAATCAGTAACACTAGCTCTTAAAGCAATAGTGTTCTATTACATGTAAGCATACATTGTTGGTTTGTGTTTTTATATTTGCAAAACCCAACCAGTTGTGTACATAGTACTAACAACAGTGATTCGCTTAACAACCATGGCCAAAAAAACCCTGGGCACAACTCACTTAGCAACTGCAATTCTGGTCTCAGATGAGGTTGTAAGTCGAGAGCTACCTGTAGCTCTGAGTTTGAGGGATTCTAACAAGTTAAGTCTTCTCTCCATCCCATCTGCAGGGAATGGCTTACTGAAGAAGAAAGTCATCTCACCAGGCCGCGGTCAGGAGACCCGGCCGGTCAAGGGCCAGGATGTGACTATCCGGTTTAAAGCAACGCTGGAGGATGGGACGGTGGTGGAGGAGGACCCCAGCCTCACCTTCACGCTGGGGGATTGTGATGGCATCCAGGTGGGTGTCTGTCTTGGCCTGTCATTGTCGTGACCAGCAACAGGCACTCCCAACCAAGGGAAAAAATGGGGACCAGAAACTTATTTCCATGTAGATTAGATATTTTATAGGGGGTCAGCAGTTTTGTTTGTTTGTTTGATTGATTAATTGATTAATTAAACAAACAAACAAACAAAACAATTAAAGCCTGTAGAAATAAAAAACATTCATATCTTTGGCCAGATCCAGATCATAATTTATTGCTCAACAGCCCCATTATAAAAAAACAAATAAATAGGAACCAAGGGAAAACATCTAACAGGCTGATAGATACTGTAAGCACCAAGTCTTTAGCTCCGTGTTTCTCCATCTTAACACATTTGAGATGTTCGGACTTCAACTCCCAGAGTTCCCCAGTCAGCCATGCTGGCTAGGGAATTCTGGGAGTTGAAGTCCACACATCTCCTACGTGTCAAGATTAAGAAACGCTGTCCTAATGGGGTTTCTGGAATGACTGTTTATCTTCCCTGTGCAGCCTCCTTACTCCCCAAATAACTTCCCTTTTCTCCCCCCTTCACAGGCCCTGGATCTCTGTGTGCAGCTGATGGACATGGGAGAGACAGCGCTCATCACGTCAGATGGGAAATACTGCTTCGGCCCACAGGGGAGGTACATGAGGAAGGGGATGGGAGACAGGTTGTTGGCAAGAACAAGGGGGCACAATCTGAAGTTAGTTGGGGGAAAGATCAAAAGCAACATGAGAAAATATTATTTTACTGAAACAGTAGTAGATCCTTGGAACAAACTTCCAGCACACGGGGTTGGTAAATCCACAGTCACTGAATTTAAACATGCCTGGGATAAACATAAATCCATCCTAAGATAAAAATACAAGAAATAGTATAAGGGCAGACTAGATGGACCATGACGTCTTTTTCTGCCGTCAGACTTCTATATTTCTATGTTTCTAAGTATGGGATGTTTTAGCACAGTGATGGCAAACCATGCTATCCTTGGGTGGCGAAAGAGCAAGCACAAGCACTATTGCCCAGATGCGTGAGTGACCACACCCACAATTCAACGTCTGGGGAGGGCAAAAACAGCTTCCCCCGCCCCCCCAGAGGCCCTCTGGAGGCTGGAAATGGCCTGTTTCCCAACTTCTGGTGGGCCCAGTAGGCTCGTGTTTCACCTTCCAAAGGCTTCCCTGGAAACAGGGGAGGGTAATAACGCCTTCCCCCATCCTCCCGGAGGCTCTCTGGAAGCCAAAAATGCCCTCCCAGTCTCTCTGTGTGAGCCAAAAATCAGCTGGCCAGTACATACATACATGCATGTTTGTTTGTTTGTTTGTTTACTTATTTATTTATTTACTTATTTACTTATTTACTTATTGATTGATTTATTGATTGATTGGATTTGTATGCCGCCCCTCTCCGGAGACTCAGGGCGGCTAACAACAGTGATAAAAAACAGCATGTAACAATCCAATACTAAAACAACTAAAAAAAACCTTATTATAAAACCAAACATACATACAAACATACCTTGCGTAAATTGTAAAGGCCTAGGGGGAAAGAATATCTCAGTTCCCCCATGCCTGGCGGCAGAGGTGGGTTCTAAGAAGTTTAAGAAAGGCGAGGAGGGTGGAGACAATTCTAATCTCTGGGGGGAGTTGTTTCCAAAGGGCCGGGGCCGCCACAGAGAAGGCTCTTTCCCTGGGTCCCGCCAGATGACATTTTTTAGTTGATGGGACCAGGAGAAGGCCCACTCTGTGGGACCTAACTGGTCGCTGGGATTCGTGCAGCAGAAGGCAGTCCCTGAGATAATCTGGTCCGGTGCCATGAAGGGCTTTATAGGTCATAACCAACACTTTGAATTGTGACCGGAAACTGATCGGCAACCAATGCAGACTGCGGAGTGTTGGTGTAACATGGGCATATTTGGGGAAGCCCATGACTGCTCTCGCAGCTGCATTCTGTTGGAGCTGAGCTAGGGCATCGGCTCGTGTGCCAGCAGATATGGTTCCACATGCCACCTGTGACACCCGTGCCGTAGGTTTCCCCATCACTGGTATAGGTTGAAAAAAAGGTTGCCTTAATATTTAGTGAACTTAGGGCTCAATGAAAAGGACCATTCATGGCAATTGAATGTTGCTTTGATTGAGCCTTGGATCTGATCTGATGCAATTTGATCTGAATGTATCTGTTGGTCTCTTCCGAGCAGGATTCCTGATATTCCTCCCAATGCTTCCCTAACTCTCGAGGTGGAGTTGTTGGCAGCCCAGGATGCTCTCGATTTGGAACTCCTCAGCGGGAAAGAGAAAGTCTCACTGGCTAACAAGAAGAGGGAATGCGGCAATTTCCACTACCAGCGAGCAAATTACGTTATGGCTGCCAACTCCTATGACATTGCTCTCAAGGTCATCAACTCTGATACTAAAGGTACCTGGTTTTCCCCCCCTCCCCACCAGCCTCCAGGAAGCTTGGCTTCTACTCAGAGTCCTATTTAGGAGAGCAATTTGCTTTGTATCAAAGTCAGGGTGGAAGTTGAAGTCCAAATATCTTCAAGGTTGGGAAACACTGATCAAATTCACCCACATCCTAGAAGTGAGCAGCTATAGAACAGTGAAATGAAAGAAACATCTCACTTAGAATTTTGAAAGCACATTTGGAGCGTTATCATAAAGGTGCCTTCATGATTAAAATGGCCACTCACAAAATCATCACTTACTCAAAGGCAACAATGTAAAGTGTCCCTTGCTACTTTCACAGCCTAAGTGAACATCCCAAAATGCTCCATTCCACATAACAGTCTTAACCTTCCTTCCTGCAGACTACCCAACAAAATCAAGGTTTCTGGCAAAACATTAGATTTCAAGCATCATTCATTTTATTTTCCAGAGCAGGGGGGTCCCCAAACTTGGCAACTTTAAGACTTGTGAATTTCAACTCCCAGAATTCTCCTTACAGCTATGAAGACCCCTGTGCTAGAGAATATTACAGTGTTCCCTCGATTTTTGCGGGTTCGAACTTTGCGAAAAGTCTATCCCACGGTTTTTCAAAAATATTAATTAAAAAATACTTTGCGAGTTTTTTCCCTATACCACAATTTTTCATGCCCGATGACGTTATATGTCATCGCCAAACTTTCGTCTGCCTTTAATAAAAAAAAATTTAAATAAACTTTAATAAATAAACAGGGTGAGTAATAATCTAAATGGTTGCTAAGGGAATGGGAAATTGCAGTTTAGGGGTTTAAAGTGTTAAAGGAAGGCTTGTGATACTGTTCATAGCCAAAAATAGTGTACAGTGATCCCCCGATCATTGCGAGGGTTCCGTTCCAGGACCCCCCGCAACGAGCGGGTTTTCGCGAAGTAGCGCTGCGGAAGTAAAAACACCATCTGCGCATGTGCAGATGGTGTTTTTAACTTCCGCAGCGCTAGCGAGGAGCCGAAGATTGGGGGCGGCGCGGCTGTTTTAAAACGTCGCCGCTGGCATGGGGGGCTTGCCAGCACCCCCTGGACCCCCAACCCGGGTTTGGGGGGCTGCTAGGAAGCCGCCCATGCCAGCGGCGACGTTTTAAAACAGCCGCGCGGCTTTCCAATGAGTCCCGAAGACAAACGTCAAACTTCCGTGTTTGTCTTCGGGACTCATTGGAATGCCGCGCGGGTGTTTTAAAACGTCGCCGCCGACATGGGGGGGCTCGCTAGCACCCCCCCAAACCGCCAACCCGGGTTTGGGGGGGTGCTAGCGAGCCCCCCATGTCGGCGGCGACGTTTTAAAACACCCGCGCGCCTTCCCAACTGAGCCCTCAAGCCAAGCGCCAAAGGCGAACTTCTGCGCTTGGCTTGAGGGCTCAGTTGGGAAGGCGCGCGGGTGTTTTAAAACGTCGCCGCCGACATGGGGGGCTCGCTAGCACCCCCCCGAACCCCGAACCCGGGTTTGGGGGGGTGCTAGCGAGCCCCCCATGTCGGCGGCGACGTTTTAAAACACCCGCGCGCCTTCCCAACTGAGCCCTCAAGCCAAACGAACCCAGGTGGCCGGGCGAGCAGCGAGCGAACGGCGGGTGGCCGGGCGAAGGGCGGGCGAAGGGCGGGCGAGCGGGTGCTGGGGGGGGGCTTCTCGCCCTCCCGCCAGCAAGAGGGGGAAAACCCAGGGAAGCCGCCCAGCAGCTGATCTGCCCGGCGCCATCTACGCATGCGTGGCCATAGAAAAAAAAGGGCGCGCATGCGCAGATGGTGTTTTGACTTCCGGGTTGAAAAATCGCAAATTAGCCTGTTCGCAATGGTCGGGAACGCAATAACCGGGGGATCACTGTATTTACTTCCGCATCTCTACTTTGCGGAAATTCGACTTTCGCGGGCGGTCTCGGAACACAACCCCCGCGAAAATCGAAGGAACACTGCACAGCCATTCGCAAAGGAGGGGGAGGCAGAAACCCAGATCGCATAGAATTAATCCCAGGTCTTATCTTCTTATACTTTTCCTAGACACTTTTGTTTGTAGCAGAATCACCGACTTTGGGGTTTTTAAACGCTTTCGGGAAGAACGTAGAGGCTGCCCAAAGAAGACACCTTGCATTTTCTTTCAACATCTTTCAGTGCAAATTGGATGCTCTGGGGTGGAGCTCCATTTTCACTACTGTACTGCGTTCCCCTTCCCCAATCTTGGCTGAATGAATCTGAGCCCTGCCCCCTGTCCTGAATCACAGCTTTTCCCCCAGTCCTAACTCTGTTTCTTTCCCCCCCCCCCTTTTTTTTCTTTTAAATATTTTTTATTGAATTGTTTTAAAAACATAACCAAAGACGTATACAGTGTTCCCTCGATTTTCGTGGGGGATGCGTTCCCTTAACAACCATTTACTCACCATTATTACTGGTACTCACCATTGAATAAGACACTTAGTGATCCTGGTATTTATAAACATAATTATTAATTAACAATATTTTTTTTTTGTTATTTATTTGCAAAAATTATTAGTTTGGCGATGACGTAAGACATCGTCGGACAGGAAAAACCGTGGTATAGAAAAAAACCGCAAAGTATTTTTTAATTAATATTTTTTGAATAACCGTGGTATAGGCTATTCGCGAAGTTCGAACCCGCGAAAATTGAGGGAACGCTGTATACATATACACACTTATGCATTTACAAAATACAAAAATGAAAAAAAAAAAGAATACAAACCAAAACAAAAAATAATAATAATAAGTAATATAATAATAAAATAGTTAATTACTTAAATAAATACAATACACAATATCAAACAATAACAACAATAAACAAAAAACCTAACATATATCCTAACTCTGTTTCATTTCTCTCCCTGTAGTGGATTTCAGTGAGGAAGAAGAGGCAGAGCTGGTGGAAGTGAAGATAAAATGTCTGAATAATTTAGCGGCATCCCATCTTAAGCTGGACCATTTTGAGGCCGCCCTGCGAGCCTGCAACCAAGTGTTGGAGCAACAACCAGACAACATTAAGGCTCTGTTCCGAAAGGGAAAGGTAACGTGTTGGGCTTTAGAGCCAAGGGTTTGCCAATGAACTCAAGGTCTGGTGTTGATTGGGTGATGGAACTGCCCGTCAAAGGACAGCAGTGCTTGGCACCTCCTCCCAGGTTTAGAGGATCCTTGACTTAGGACTGTAAATGAACCCAGAATTATCATTAGAATAGAATAGAATAGAATAGAATTTTTATTGGCCAAGTGTGATTGGACACACAAGGAATTTGTCTTGGTGCATATGCTCTCAGCGTACATAAAATAAAATATACATTTGTCAAGAATCATCTGGTACAACACTTAATGATTGTCATAGGGGTCAAATAAGCAATGAAGAAGCAATATTAATAAAAATCTTAGGATATAAGCAGCAAGTTACAATCATACAGTCAACATGGGAGGAAATGGGTGATAGGAATGATGAGAAAAACTAGTAGAATAGAAGTGCAGATTTAGTAGAAAGTCTGACAGTGCTGAGGGAATTATTTGTTTAGCAGAGTGATGGCGTTCGGAAAAAAACTGTTCTTGTGTCTAGTTGTCTTGGTGTGCAATGCTCTGTAGCGACGTTTTGAGGGTAGGAGTTGAAACAATTTGTGTCCAGGATGTGAGGGGTCAGTAAATATTTTCCCCGCCCTCTTACCATATTTTTAAGAGTATAAGACGCACCTTAGATTTGGGGGAGGAAAATAGGGAAAATAATCTACTTATCAGGTATTCATCTGGCTAGCATCCTTAGTCTGGTCAGCTTCAGCACATTATTTTATCTCCTGGTTAGGGCTTGTAAAAAATCTTATTCAGAGAGAGTAACAATGAAAGAGCTTGCAAGCCAGTAAGAGCTGGGAACATCGTTAGCACCTGGAAAGAAACATTCGGAGCAAGTAGAGCAATGGAAAAAACCCTGCAAAGACTTAGGGCTTGGAAAACATTCTTCGCAGAGAGTAACAATGAAAGAGCTTGCAAGCCGGTAAGAGCTGGGAACATCTTTAGCACCTGGAAAGAAACATTCGGAGCAAGTAGAGCAATGGAAAAAACCCTGCAAAGACTTAGGGCTTGGAAAACATTCTTCGCAGAGAGTAACAATGAAAGAGCTTGCAAGCCGGTAAGAGCTGGGAACATCTTTAGCACCTGGAAAGAAACATTCGGAGCAAGTAGAGCAATGGAAAAAACCCTGCAAAGACTTAGGGCTTGGAAAACATTCTTCGCAGAGAGTAACAATTAAAGAGCTTGCAAGCCGGTAAGAGCTGGGAACATCGTTAGCACCTGGAAAGAAACATTCGGAGCAAGTAGAGCAATGGAAAAAACCCTGCAAAGACTTAGGGCTTGGAAAACATTCTTCGCAGAGAGTAACAATGAAAGAGCTTGCAAGCCGGTAAGAGCTGGGAACATCTTTAGCACCTGGAAAGAAACATTCGGAGCAAGTAGAGCAATGGAAAAAACCCTGCAAAGACTTAGGGCTTGGAAAACATTCTTCGCAGAGAGTAACAATGAAAGAGCTTGCAAGCCGGTAAGAGCTGGGAACATCGTTAGCACCTGGAAAGAAACATTTGGAGCAAGTAGAGCAATGGAAAAAACCCTGCAAAGACGTAAAGGCTTAGGAAACATTCTTTGCAGAGAGTAACAATGAAAGAGCTTGCAAGCTGCTAAGAGCTGGGAACATTGTTAGCACCTGGTTAGAGCTGGAAAGAAACTTATTCAGAGCAAGTTAGAGCAATGAAAAAAAACCTGCAAAGACTTAAAGACTTAGGAAATATTATTTGCAGAGAGAAACAATGAAAGAGCCTGCAAGGTAGGAGCTGGGAAGATTGTTAGCAGTTAGTTAGGATTGGGGGGGGAAAGGCTACATTCAGCGTATAAGATGCACCCAAGGTATCAGCCACTTTTAGGGAGGAAAAAAGGTGTGTCTTATACTCTGAAAATAATGGTAAGTCATTGTAGTTGTTAATGTGACCTCATGCAATTTCAGGGCCTATTTTGTGATAATTGTTAATCACAACTAGCCACATACCTCCCAGCGGCTGGTTAGGGCCCACCGAGTTGGCCTTCTCATGGTTCATTCGGCCAGTGTCGGCTGACGGGGCCACATGGGAGGGCCTTCTTTGTGGTGGCTCCGGCTCTATGGAAACAACTGCCCCCTGAGATCGGCATAATCCCCACCCTCCTGGCTTTCTGAAAGGCCATAAAAACATGGCTTTTTCGGCAGGCCTGGAGCCGGTGAATGGCGCCATCTTGTCCCGGCTGTATGGATGAATGTTTTAAAATTAAGGATTTTTAAAATAATAATAATACTTGTTTTTATTGTTTTTATATTGCTGTTAGCTGCCCAGAGTCTGTAAGGAGTTGGGCAGCATACAAGTCGCAATAATACATAATAAATAATAAATAAATAAACTTAATAGTTGTTAGGCAAACACAGTGGTGGTTAAACAAATCCATTTTTTGCATGGGTGTCTTTTGCCAAAAACGGAAGTAACTGCTGGAAATCGGCAAAAAACAAACCATTACTAATCGTGGGCACCTCACCACAGGATGATGTGTAAAGGGGAGCCAGTTGCCAAGCCCTTCCCCCCAAAATACGATCACAAGATCGTGTGTGTGTGTGTGTGTAGCCATTATAATTTTGAAATTGGGTCATAAGAAGTGACCGATAAGGTCCCACAGAGTTGGCCTTCTCCGGGTCCCGTCGACTAAACAATGTCGTTTGGTGGGCCCCAGGGGAAGAGCCTTCTCTGTGGCGACCCCGGCCCTCTGGAATCAACTCCCCCCAGAGATTAGAACTGCCCCCACCCTCCTTGTCTTTCGTAAATTACTCAAGACCCACCTTTACCGCCAGGCATGGGGGAGTTGAGACACCTTCCCCCAAGCTTTTTATATTTATGTTTGGTATGCATGTGCTGTTTGGTTTTTTAAATATGATAGGGTTTTTATATGCTTCTTTTTAATATTAGATTTATTCCGCCATAATATTGTTTTTACTATTGTTGTGAGCCGCCACGAGTCTCCGGAGAGGGGCGGCATACAAATCTAATAAATGATGATGATGATGATGATGATGATGATGATGATGTCAGTACAACACAGCAAACAAGATCACTATGCTGGATTTCGTATTTCATCACCAGTCGGGCGCTTCCCAAGCACCTAGGACTGCGTGATGTAGCGGCAAATTATGATTGCCGATCCCAGTAAAGCGGCGTTTTGCAATTGACAGATGGAGAATTTGTCAATTCCGATGGTTTTCAAATGACCGCTGAGATCCTTTGGTACTGCGCCCAGCGTGCCAAGTACCACTGGGACCACTTTCACTGGCTTATGCCAGAGTCGTTGCAGCTCGATTTTTAGATCTTCGTATTTCACTAATTTCTCTTGCTGCTTCTCCTCAATTCTGCTGTCTCCTGGGATTGCGATGTCGATGATCCATACTTTCTTTTTCTCCACAATCACAATGTCTGGTGTTTTATGCTTCAGAATTTGGTCAGTCGGAAGTCCCACAGTAGTTTTGCTTGCTCATTTTCGGCCACTTTTTCGGGCTTATGATCCCACCAGTTCTTTGCCACTGGTAAATGGTAGTTCCAGCACAAATTCCATCATTATTATTATTATTATTATTATTATTATTATTATTATTATCATCATCATCATCATTAGTGAGGTGTTTGTCGTAGCTTTGAATGGTCTCCATCAGAGAAGTCTGGCAGAAGCTTTAAAAAGGCCTGCAGTTAAACCAGAGAAGGCCCAGCATTTTTCTCTTGTCTGCTAATCTAGGTTCTGGCTCAGCAAGGGGAATACTGTGGGGCCATCCCAATCTTAAAGGCTGCTCTCAAGCTGGAACCCTCAAATAAGGTAAGCCTTGGATTATGATCATAACTGGGGCAGAGAAAACAAATAGGGGCTTATGGCCACCAAATGCCAAAAAAGTCAACACAGTTCTAGGCTGCATTAACAGAGGGATAGAATCAAGATCATGTGAAGTGTTAATACCACTTTATAAGGTCTTGGTAAGGCCACACTTGGAAGACTGCATCCAATTTTGGTCACCACAATGCGAAAAGGATATTGAGACTCTAGAAAGAGTGCAGAGAAGAGCAACAAAGATGATTAGAGGACTGGAGGCTAAAACAAACAAGGAACGAGTATTAGCTATGTTTGCCACCTTGCGTTGTTTATAAAAATGGTAAAGGCGAGATATAAATTAAATCAATAAATTACCCAGGCACCCTGATATAGAAGTGTTCTCGTTTTATTTTTATTTTTATTTATTTATTTTCTCCGCCATTCCATTTGTATATCAATACACACATACTTTAAAATATCAGTAACATACATATTTATACATTTTAATTCAGTCAGTCAAAAGGTCAATACCTTATTTTGGAGCTACAGTGATACCTTGTCTTACGAACTTAATTGGCTCCGGGAGGAGGTTTGTAAGACGAAACAATGTTTCCTATAGGAATCAATGGAAAAGCGATTAATGCGTGCAAGCCCAAAATTCACCCCTTTTGCCAGCCGAAGCAACCATTTTTGTGCTGCTGGGATTCCCCTGAGGCTCCCCTCCATGGGAAACCCCACTTCCGGACTTCCATGTTTTTGCGATGCTGCAGGGGAATCCCAGCATCGCAAAAACAGGTGCTTCGCTGGCAACGGAAGTCTGGAGGTGGGGTTTCCCAGCAAGGGGAGCCTCAGCAAAATTGCAGCATCGCAAAAATACTGAAGTCCTCGAAACCCCACCTCCGGACTTCCCTGTTTTTGCGATGCTGCAATTTCACTGAGGCTCCCCTCGCTGGGAAACCCCACCTCTCAACTTCAGTTGCCAGCGAAGCACCTGTTTTTGCGCTGCTGGGATTCCCCTGCAGCATCTCAAAAACACGGAAGTCCAGAGATGGGGTTTCCCATGGAGGGGAGCCTCAGGGGAATCCCAGCAGCGCAAAAACGGGCGCTTCGCTGGCAACGGAAGGTCTGGAGGTGGGGTTTCCCAACAACGGGAGCCTTCGCCTGGCAATGGAAGTCCGGAGGCGGGGCATCCCAGCGGCGGCGGTGGGTTCGTAACATGAAAATAGTTCGGAAGAAGGGGCAAAAAAATCTTAAACCTCGGGTTCGTATCTCGAAAAGTTCGTATGACGGGTTCGTAAGACGAGGTATCACTGTATTTTCATCAGTCTCTTTTTCTTTTCTGTTACACTCCCCTCCCTCCATCTCCCTCTTTCTTCTACCTTCTTCCTCCTTCTCTCCTTTTTCTACTTCTTTCCACTCCTTCTCTTCTCCCTACATCTTTCTACTTCCTCTTCCTCCTTCTTTGCCTTTCCCTGAGTGCTTCTTATCCTAGATCATCTCATATTTAACAGACTGATAATATAATCCAAACTCTTATACTAAAGTTGTTTAAAAGTGATTTTCCTAAAATTGTTAAGTTTATATCATTTCTATATTTATTTATTTATTTATTCATTCATTCATTCATTCATTCATTCATTCATTCATTCATTCATTCATTCATTCGTCCAATACACAAATACATGGGAAGAGAATAGACATGAAGTAATATATATAGAGAGATAAATGTAAAAATAGAGGAGAAGATATATGAAAGGAAGAAAATATATATGATATATGAGATAAAGGAAAGACAATTGGACAGGGGATGAAAGGCACACTAGTGCACCTATGTACACCCCTTACTGGTCTCTTAGGAACCTGGAGAGGTCAATCGTGGATAGTCTAAGGGAGAAATGTTGGGGGTTAGGGGCAGTGTTCCCTCTAATTTTTGGGGGGATGGGCGAAAAAGTACAGTGTCTGAGCGAAATAATAAATAAATAAACAAACAAACAAACAAACAAACAAAAACCTACCCTGTTTTGCCTCAGAGAATTTCAAAATAAAATACTGTACTGTGTGTCTATATCAGTGAGCTCATAATAGGGCAACTCTATCAATATCAAAATGCCACTTAAATAGTTGAGCTAGTTTCAAACTAGATTTTGATTTTCTTTCTCTCTTCCTTACTCCCATTCTTTTTCTTTCTCTTTTCCTTCCTCTCTTTTTTCTATCTGTTTCTCTCTCTTCCTCTCTTCCTCTCTCTCTCCTTCCCTCTCACTCTTTCCCTCTCGGCTTCTGGGCAGGTTTGGAAAACTCTGAGTTGATGATGATTTTTAAGTGAGCGATTGCTCACTGCTCAGCTTAGAGGAAACTATGGTTAGGGGTCGACACTATTGAGTCCGGTAATGAGTTCCACGCTTCAACAACTCGATTGCTAAAGTCGTATTTTTTACAGTCAAGTTTGGAGCGGTTAGTGTTGAGTTTGAATCTGTTGCGTGCTCTTGTGTTGTTGCGGTTGAAGGTGAAGTAGTCATTGACCGGTAGGACTTTGCAGCATATGATCTTGTGGGCAATACTTAAATCGTGTTTTAGGCGCCGTAGTTCTAAGCTTTCTAGACCCAGGATTGTTAGTCTATTTTCGTAGGGTTTTCTATAGAGGATTCTTTTATATGTTACCAATCTAATGCTGCTCCTGAGTCTACCATCAATTGGTTTTAATTTTATTCCAAATTAACTGCTGCAACTTAACTTTCCAAGTTAATTACTATCTCTCATGCATCTTAATTTTAAGCCCTATTGCTTCCTCCCCTTTCCTTAATTATTATTATTATTATTATTATTTATTAGATTTGTATGCCGCCCCTTTCCGCAGACTCGGGGCGGCTCACAACAATAATACAAACAATATATCACAAATCTAATATTAAAAAGTCTCTAAAAAACCCCTTATTTTAAAACAAACATACACACAAACATACCATGCATAAAGATATCTTTACTCCTTATTCATTTTTTTCTTAATTATAAATAAGAAAAAACTTATTTTTCTTATTTATATAAATCCAATAAATAAGTAAATTTCTAAATGCCCAATAAGATCAACATTTTAATTGTCAGTTTTGTTTTAAGATCTTATAGTCAAGTGTTGGTAATGACCTTTAAAGCCCTACATGGCATTGGGCCAGAATACATCCGGAACCGCCTTCTACCGCACGAATCCCAGCGGCCGATAAGGTCCCACAGAGTTGGCCTTCTCCGGGTCCCGTCGACCAAACAATGTCGTTTGGCGGGCCCCGGGGGAAGAGCCTTCTCTGTGGCGGACCCGGCCCTCTGGAATCAACTCCCCCCAGAGATTAGAAGGGCCCCCACCCTCCTTGTCTTTCGCAAATTACTCAAGACCCACCTTTGTCGCCAGGCATGGGGGAGTTAAGTTATCCTTTCCCCCTAGGCTATTACAAGTTATGCATGGTATGTTTGTGTGTATGTTTGGTTTTTATAATAAGGGTTTTTAGTTATTTTATTAAATTGGATTGTTACATGTTGTTTTTTATCATTGTTGTTAGCCGCCCCGAGTCTGCGGAGAGGGGCGGCATACAAATCCAATAAATAAAATAAAATAATAAAATAAAGTAAGTAAGTAAGTAAGTAAGTAAGTAAGTAAGTAAGTAAGTAAGTAAGTAAGTAAGTAAGTAAGTAAATAAATAAATAAATAAATAAATATTGAGTATTCATTTTAACTTCTTATATTACTCCCATAACATCAATACTTCTCGCCTTCCTACTGGTACCCTGCCAATCATGCCATATTCTGTTTTCCATTGGCCTCCAGACCATTCACACCGAGCTTTCCAAACTGGCCAAGAAGCACGCTGACGAAAAGAGCATCGAGGCAGAGATGTACCGCAAGATGCTGGGGAACCCTGGGTCCGGCAGCCCCCCAGCGAAGTGCAAAGATAAATCCTCCTGGGTAAGTGGCCAGAAAGATGTATTCACTGAGCCAGACAAGTTGGGAGAAAAGGGGAAACGGAGGTACCACAAGGTTCTGTCTTAGGCCCAGTTCAATATCCTCGTAAAGACTTGGATGAAGGAATGGAAGGGGAACTTACCAAATTTGCAGATGGTAGGAATAGAAACATAGAAGATTGGCGGCAGAAAGAGACCTGAGACGTGAGAAAAATATTATTTGACTGAAAGTAGTAGATGCTTGGAACAAACCTCCAACAGACGTGGTTGGTAAATCCACAGGAACTGAATTTATTATTATTATTATTATTATTATTATTATTATTATTATTATTATTTATTGGATTTGTATGCCTCGGATAAACATATATCTATCTTAAGATAAAATACAGGAAATAGTGCAAGGGCTGACTAGATGGATCATGAGGTCTTTTTCTGCTGTCAATCTTCTATGTTTCTATGTGCCCGTTTCTGTATCGTGTGTCTTCTGAATTTTGGCAGTTTTAATTCCCCCTCCCTTTTTTTTCCTCCTTCCCAGACAATTCCATGGAAGTGGCTGTTTGGTGCCACAGCCGTAGCCCTGGGGGGCGTAGCCCTCTCGGTCATCATAGCAGCCAGAAACTAAGGCCCACCTGTGGTTGATGACTTCTGATGGAACCAGGCTTGGAGATTCGGCCCTTCCTCCCTTCCTCCCAGCTCCTGCCCCTCTTCCACCACCCTGGCCCCCCGCCTCAAGGACTGGCATACGACTCTCCCTCTGGACTGTAGGTTGACCGAGTGGGGTGGGGCCCAGCAGACTTGGCTTTCCTGCCCAGAAAGACTTCCCAACCTCCAGAGTTGATCGAAACATCGACGAACCCTTTGCAGGAGATGCCCGGGGTGGCAAGAAAAAAAATATTTGCGCTATTTGGAGCTGCAGAAGTGAGAAGAAACCCAGAGGGGGGGGGCGTCTGGATATATTTTGCAGGAGGGGGCAGGAAAACGGGCCTTGGCTGAAGTCCGCTATCATTCACTTCTCTCTTTCTCTTTCTCTCTCTCTCTCTTCTGTCTTTCTCGCTCGTGTGGGTTTTCTTCTTCTTGCGCTGTAGGTTGGCCCTCGCAAAGGATCCGTCAAAATGAAGGAAGGATATTGTTGGGGGGTCCTCCTGGCAGGAGGGAAAGAAACCAGGGACTGCAAAAAATAAAAATAAAATAAAAGTTGCATTGGCTTTAGAACAGGTTTAGGAGGAGAAGCTTAGAAGCTGTCTAGGCCCGGCCTTAAGCCAGGAGTGAAGAGGAAAGGGCTGTGAAGATCCTCCCTTAGAGCTCAGGATTGGTTTGGGTGATGACGTTGGAGGGATTTTGGTTTGTTCAGCCACCTTCCGTAAAAGTTTCCTTAGGGAACCTCAGGGGTTCTCTAGACTTCAGTCTGGTTTGTTCAGTTCTTTCCAGGTGGGTAAAAACAACAACACCTGGATTGCTTTCTTTTTAGTCGTCTCTGGGAAGCCAAATTGGGATCCAAGGAACCTCTTCATTGTTGTGAAAAATCTGCTTTCAAACTTTACCGGTGGCGTTTCCCCCCTGTCTCTCCTTTTAAAGCCACCCAATTCTTTTAAGTTATCAGCACTGGGTGCCACTCTAACCCAGAGCTGCTTCTCTTTGGTACAGTTTTTTTTTCACACTTTGTCTACATTTTGAACTGTGAACAGCTGCGACATCCTCATGTTCTAATAAAGCAACGTCTCTCAGCAGATTTTCTAGCCGTTCTTTTTTATTATTCCGAGGGCCGTGGAATCGTTAATTTATTTACTTTATCGTCCATTCGTTGAACTTTGGAAAGTCGTAGAACTGTAAAGCATTCAAACTTGGCAACTTTAAGACCTGTGGACTTCAACTCCCAGAATTCCTCAGCCAGCCATGATCTTTGCATATTATTTACCTCAGACGTCTTCAAACTTGGCAACTTTAAGACTCGTGGACTTCAGTTCCCAGAATTCAGCATAGCTGGCTGGAGAATTATGAGAGTTGAAGTCCACAGGTCTTAAAGTTGCCCAGTTTGAAGACCTGTGAGGTAAATGATACGCGAAGATCATGGCTGGCTGAGGAATGCTGGGAGTTGAAGTCCACAAGTCTTAAAATTGCCCAGTTTGAAGACATGTGAGGTAAATGATACGCAAAGATCATAGCTGGCCGGAGAATTCTGGAAGTTGAAGTCCACAAGTCTTAAAGTTACCAAGTTTGAAGACCTCTGAGGTAAATGATATGCGAAGATCATGGCTGCCTGAGGAATTCTGGGAGTTGAGGTCCACAAGTCTTAAATGTTGCGAAGTTTGGGGACCTCTGCCGTAAAGCTTGAGAATCTCAAAGTAATGGAACTTGAACAGAGAAAGAAAGGAAGGAAAAGCTTTTGCTATATTATTTTATTATTATTTATTAGATTTGTATGCCGCCCCTCTCCGAAGAGAAGGACCAGGAGGTCTTTTTTCTGCCGTCAATCTTCTATGTTTCTAAATAAATTTACTAGCTAGCAGAACAAGGCAAATGGCCATAAATGTAGACTAGTTGCTAGGCACCTCAAGTGCCAATATCGCCAAAATCTCTTGCGCACTTGTGTCCCCTCGCAAGATTTTGGCGCGTTTTTGATTCCTGTGCATATACAAAAGCAAAACCACATTGGGGCATATGTGCAAGACCATCGAAGCTGTGAGCACAACACACCGGTAGCAGCCGGTAATAGCAATCCGCCCCCTGGTCTAGCCCACTCAGGAAACTGACTCGGAGGAAACAGTTGTTCGTTTTCGCTTTGGGATGAAGTAGTTACCACTGATATATTTAGAGCAGCCCAAAGGAAGGGGAAGCAATTCTGCCCCCTCAAATACCACATGGACAATGGATGGGGAGATATTTTTATGCACAAACAGACACACACACTTGAACATTGGCACATGTGTGCTCACATGCCTGCCTGCACTCATTCCCACTCCCATCTTGGTGGGGAGCTAAAGATTTAAATCTTCTTGAAATAAGCAGAATACAAAGTGTGCAATTTAAATAGGAGTAGTCAGTTGGGATCTCCCTTAGAGTATACTCTTCAAATCCATTTTATTTTTGTCAAATTTAAATACCACTCCTCTCTCTCTCAACTGGATAAGAAAGCAAACTTTCTTTAGAAATTACCGGGTTTTTTGGAATATAAAATGTACCTTTTTCCTCCCTAAAAGAGGCTTAAAATTCCGGTGCGTCTTATACTCTGAATGTAGCTTTTTTTTCCCCCAAAGCTTTTCTTCCCAGCCCTAACTAGGTGCCAACAATCTTCCCAGCTCTTCCCTTGCAGGTTCTTTCATTGTTACTTTCTGCAAAGAATGTTTTCCAAGCCCTAAGTCTTTGCAGGGTTTTTTTCCCATTGCTCTAACTTGCTTGGAATAAGTTTCTTTCCAGCCCTAACCAGGTGCTAATGATGTTCCCAGCTCTTACTGGCTTGCAAGATCTTTCATTGTTACTCTCTGCAAAGAATGGTTTCTAAACCCTGACTTTGTAGGGTTTTTTTTATTGCTGTGCATGCTCCAAATGTTTTCTTCCAGCCCTAACCAGGTGCTGACAATGTTCCCAGCTCTTACTGGCTTGCAAGCTCTTTCATTGTTACTGAATAAAGTTATTTTAAAGCCCTAACTAGTGTATAAAATAATGTGCTGAAGCTGACCAGATTAAGGACACTAGCCAGATAAATACCTGGTAAGCAGATATTTTCCTCCCCAAAAACTAAGGTGCATCTTATACTCGGTGCGCCTTATACTCCAAAAAATATGGTACATTATCAGAACCCCACGACTGTCAACGCCGGAACCTAAAGACCCCGTGGAAGATAAATTTCCCCCTATTGCTCCGTTTTCCTTGGCAGAAGTGAAACATTAAACAAACCTACACAAAAGTTCCCAGACGGGGACCTTTTTGGGTGTGGATGAGAGGCAGCCTGCTATTGGTTCTCTAGTGGTCGGGATGAATCCTAGAAGGTGATTGGTCACTGAGCGTTCCCTGTGCCTCCACTCTTCCTGTTGCTGATAGCTGGAGGGATTGTGAGGGGAATGTTTATGTTCGGATGGAGGCGGCTGGCGGCGGGCCGGATAAATGGCTTCCCATGTTTAATTTCCCCACGGCACACCTGACCATGTCTCACGGCACACTAGTGTGCCATGGCAAACTGGTTGAAAAACACTGGACTATAGGACCCCAACCCACCATCCTCCACTGGCTCAGTTTGCCAAAATTCATATTCATGGCGTTGATGTCACTATCTAACCATCTCATCCTCTGCTGTCTCTTTCTCCTGGCAACCCACCCCTTTATCCTTGTATCCAAAGGCCACCAATATAGCACACTGTTAACATAACCTGTACTAAATCTGCAGTAGCCCCTGCTTGAGGTTTGAACAAGAGAGTAACCACTTTTCCATTCAGAATGCCAAGTTCCAAGCAGAAGAAAAATGCAAGTTTTGTATTTAAAGCCCTTCATGGCATTGGACCAGAATATCTCCGAGACCGCCTTCTGCCGCACGAACCCCAGCGACCGATTAGGTCCCACAGTGGGCCTTCTCCGGGTCCCGTCAACTAAACAATGTCGGTTGGCGGGCCCCAGGGGAAGAGCCTTCTCTGTGGCGGCCCCGACTCTCTGGAACCAGCTCTCCCCAGAGACTAGAACTACCCTCCTTGCCTTTCGTAAACTCCTTAAAACCCACCTTTGTCGTCAGGCATGGGGGAACTGAAATATCTCCCCTGGGCCTATATAATTTATGTATGGTATGCTTGTATGTATGTCTGCTTAATAATGGGGTTTTTAAAATATTTTAAATTGTAAATTATTAGATTTGTCACGAACTGTCTTTATTGTGTTGTGAGCCGCCCCGAGTCTACGGAAAGGGGCGGCATACAAATATAATAAATAAATAAATAAATAAATAAATAAATAAATAAATAAATAAATAAATAAATAAATATTAACTTCTTCCCATCCTCGCAGCCTTCCAGGTAAAAATGGTCCCCCCCACACACACACACAAATGGTCCTTGGGAATTAATTCTACACGGTGATGCCACTTATTACAATTCCAGTTACTATTTTAAACGCTTTAACCTTTTAACTTTAAATACTCCATAAGCCACTTAAGAGGACACAGTGGCTCAGTGGGTAAGACAATAAGCTTGCTAGTGCCACATAATGGGGTGAGCTCCCATTACTTATCCCAGCTTCAGCCAACCTAGCAGTTCGAAAGCATGTAAAGTAGAAAAATAGGGACCACTAATGGTGGAAAGGTAACAGCATTCTGTGAGCCTTTGGCATTTAGTCATGCCGGCCACATGACCACGGAGACGTGTTTGGACAGCACTGGCTCTTTGGCTTTTGAAGTTATTATTTTATTATTATTTATTGGATTTGTATGCCGCCCCTCTCCGTAGACTCGGGGCGGCTAACAACAGTAATAAAAACACCATGTAACAAATCTAATGTTTAAAATAATTAAAAAACCCTTATTATAAAACCAAACATACATACAGACATACCATGCATAAAATTGTAAAGGCCTAGGGGGAAAGAGTATCTCAGTTCCCCCATGCCTGGCGACAGAGGTGGGTTTTAAGAAGCTTACGAAAGGCAAGGAGGGTGGCGGCAATTCTAATCTCTGGGGGGAGTTGGTTTCAGAGGGCCGGGGCCGCCACAGAGAAGGCTCTTCTCCTGGGTCCCGCCAAGCGGCATTGTTTAGTTGACGGGACCCGGAGAAGACCCATTCTGTGGGACCTAACTGGTCACTGGGATTCGTGCAGCAGAAGGCGATCCCTGAGATAATCTGGTCCGGTGCCATGAAGGGCTTTATAGGTCATAACCAACACTTTGAATTGTGACCGAAAACTGATCGGCAACCAATGCAGACTGCGGAGTGTTGGTGTAACATGGGCATATTTGGGAAAGCCCATGATTGCTCTCGCAGCTGCATTTGAAACGGTGATGAGCACCGCCCCCTAGAGTTGGGAACAATCATGGTAGCTCAGGAATTCTGGGAGTTGAAGTCCACATGTCATAGAAGAGCCAAATTTGCCCACCCCTGAACAAGCACACATATGTGTGAGTGCAATCTTTACCTTTTACGGAGAGGGGGGGGGGCATACAAATCTAATAAATTGAATTGAATTGAAGCCACTTAAGAATCTGGTTTCAGGCAAGTCAGATTTTTTTAAAAAAATAACTTTATTCTTTTTTAAAAAATACAGTATCCACTTTGACATCATACAGAACATCCACGTTTAGCCAGTCATACTACTTTTTAACATTTAGAATAGAATAGAATTTTATTTTTGGGGGGTGTATAAAATTTTCTTTATTTTTTCTGCAACATACAGTAAAAACAAAATAAGTTTAAAAAATTACATAATCAGTGCCTAAAATAATAATATTTCTTTGATACGTTCAACATTCAGAGAAAAAAAATGCTTATAATGCTTTTGATACTTTTTTCCTCTTCTTTGTTAATTGAAATTACACATGGGACATATTTCTTTTTTTTTTTAATTAATATTTTTTATTTACAAGGCTATATAAAGACATAACAACATATAAACATCAATAGACAGTATACAATAACGGAAAATACAAAAGGTTGGGCGGGTGAACGGCAGATCTATGATAATAAGTTGTGCTATGAATATTCTCAATATTCTGATATAGTATAGTTAGATAATTACATTGTATATAAATGAGAGATAAAGTTCAGTATGAAATAGCAGAAAAATTATAAATAGATAGGTTTGGTTTTCGTAAATATCTTACGGACATATTTCATTGACAGATAGCAATCTTATAAAAGTCTATTCTCTTACATTCCTTTTTTCTATCCATAATAAAACATACACATCTTAACTTAATATCTAATTTAATGCTTTCATCCCTGTGTTAACTCTTTATCCATTGCTGCCTCCAATCCTTATTTCATCATCCAGGTCTTTAGCAAATAAAAATTAAACCATCATGTATTCTTTCAAGAGTAATTAAGAAAATGACTTCTCAATTGTTTTTAGAATAGAATTCAACTTTGCCCCGAATCCTCGGAGAGGGGCGGCATAAAAGTCCAATTAATAATAAATTAATAACTTGCCATTTGGCACAAAATAGAATAGAATTCAACTTGCCATTTTGCACAGTAGAACACAACTTCCATTCCCACCCACTCCCTTATAAAGTTTGTTTTCTTCCCCCAAAACACATCCTTGGAGAACCCCAACCTTCGGAAACCAGTCCAAAAGGGTCATCAATTGAAAGAGGCTTCTTTTATTATTATTATTATTATTGCAGCTAAGGAAAGAAGGTTTGCAGATTGTCTTCCTAAAAAGCTAGCATCTCCATATTGCGATTCTCTCTAATGTGCGTTGCAGAGACCATCAATCCAGGACGTGCTCAGCGCTCCTTGGGCTTGTCCTCTTCCCCGCCGGGACTCGGATCGGCCGCCTTCACGTCGATGGGGATGGCTTGTTGCGGGGCCTCGGGCGAAGGCAGGCGCGGGGCCTCGATGCACAGCTGCCCGTCGGGGTTCAGGGAGCAAGCGATGGCCTTGAGGTCCACATCGGGAGGCAGGAGGGTTTCCCGGCGCAGCTCTTGGTGCTCCACCCAGCAGCCGCTGTCTTGGCTCTGCGTCTCCTTTCGGCGCTTGGCGGTCACCGTCACTTTCCTCCCGTCCAGGTTCACCGTCATCTCCTCGGGGGCGAAGCCGGCCACGTCCACAGAGATGCGGTAAGGGGTTTTAAGCCCGTCCGGGCGGACGATCTTCTCCTCCTCCTCCGAGGTTTCCTTCGGGCTTTCCCTCCCCAAAGGCAGCGGCGTCGCCTGGAAGAAGAGCCGGCTCATCTTCTCCATCTCGTGGAACTGCCTCTCCACGTCGCCCATCACGCGGTCCACCAAGCTGGCGGGGCCGGACGGCCACAGGGACCTGCAGGCGGCCGGCTGGGGCTCGCTGAGCCAGACGGGGCCCAGGCTGGGCAGAGGCCACCGCCGCAGAGGGAACATCCGAAGTAGGACGCGGGAGTAGGAGCTCGCCATGGTGTGTGGGCAGCGCGCAAGGAGCTTCTGAAATTGATACGCCCCTCCCCGCACTCGCTCTGTCTGTTTCAGTCTGGGCCGGCGGTCGGTGCCGCCTTTTATAGTCCCCGTAGGCCCCGCCTCTCCAACCGGCAAAGGGGCGTGGCCTTGGTTGTTTTTATGACGCAACAGCGGGCAAGAGGTTTCCACACAAATCTAGAAAGCCGGCGGCGGTTTCAGAAGCGCCTGGAAGGGAGAGTGAAATTCCTGTCAGCTCCGCTTTGCTCCTGATTCTGAATAGAATGGAATAGCAATAGAATACAATAGGAATAGGAATAGACCAGAATAGACTAGACTAGACTAGAATAGGAATAGACTAGACTAGACGACTAGAATAGAATAGACTAGAATAGAATATAATTCTTTATTGGCCAAGTATGATTGGACACACAAGGAATGTATCTTTGGTACATATGCTCTCAGTGGACGTAAAAAGAGACATTTGTCAAGAATCATGAGGGACAACAATTAATGATTGTCATAGGGGTCAAATAAGCAATGAGGAAACAATCAATATTAATAAAAATCTTAAGAATACAAGCAACAAGTTACAGCCATACAGTCCTAAGTGGGAGGAAATGGGTGATAGGAATGATG
Source organism: Erythrolamprus reginae (assembly GCF_031021105.1). Lineage (NCBI taxonomy): Eukaryota > Metazoa > Chordata > Lepidosauria > Squamata > Dipsadidae > Erythrolamprus > Erythrolamprus reginae. The sequence continues at coordinate 20,081,231 of NC_091950.1, forward strand.
AGAAAAAACTAGTGGAAACAGTAGTGCAGACTTGGTAAATAGTTTGACAGTGTTGAGAGAATTATTTGTTTAGCAGAGTGATGGCGTTCAGGGGAAAATTGTTCTTGTGTCTAGTTGTCTTGGTATGCAGTGCTCTGTAGCGATATTTTGAGGGTAGGAGTTGAAACAGTTTATGTCTAGGATGCGAGGGGTCAGTAAATATTTTCACGGCCCTCTTTTTGACTTGTGCAATATACAGGTCCTCAATGGAAGGCAGATTGGTAGCCATTTTTTCTGCAGTTCTGATTCTCCTCTGAAGTCTGTGTTGGTCTTGTTGGGTTGCAGAACCAAACCAGACAGTTATAGAGGTGCAGATGACAGACTCAACGATTCCTCTGTAGAACTTGGGCAGTTTGAGCTTCCTGAGTTGGCGCAGAAAGAACATTCTTTGTTGTGCTTTTTTGATGATGTTTTTGATGTTAGGTGACCATTTTAGGTCTTCAGATATGATAGAACCTAGAAATTTGAAGGTCTCTACTGTTGATACTGTGTTGTCTAGTATTGTGAGAGGCGGAAGCAGTGATGGGCTACCAAAATTTTTACTACCACACTGTGGGCGTGGCTTATGCATTTTGTTTCAACATCTTTCAGTGCAAATTGGGTGCTCTGGTATGGAGCTCCAAATTTTGCTACCGGAACTGCGTTCCTGACCGTTCCCGTAGGAGCCCATCACTGGGCGGAAGGATGGAAGAGTTTCTCCTAAAGTCTACCACCATTTCTATGGTTTTGAGTGTGTTCAGTTCTAGGTCACATCACAAGGTTAGTTGTTCAATCTCCCGTCTGTATGCGGATTCAACATTGTCTCAAATGAGTCCGATCACTGTTGTATCCTCTGCAAACTTCAGTAGTTTAACAGATGGATCGTTTGAGATGCAGTCATTAGTGTATAGAGAGAAGAGAAGTGGTGAGAGTACACAGCCTTGGGACGGGGGGGGGGGGCTGTGCTAATTGTAAAGGTACCTGTTGTGATTTTTCCTAGCTTCACCTGCTGCTTCCTATCTGTTAGGAATAAGAATAGAATAGGAATAGCAATGGAATAGGAATAGCAATGAAATAGCAATGGAATAGGAATAGCAATGGAATAGCAATGGAATATGAATAGGAATAGGAATTGAATAGGAATAGGAATGGAATAGCAGTGGAATAGGAATGGAATAGGAATGGAATAGGAATGGAATAGAAAAAGGAATAGGGATAGGGATAGAATAGAATAGGAATAGAATATTATTATTATTATTTATTGGATTTGTATGCCGCCCCTCTCCGCAGAAATAGGATAGAATAGAAATAGGATAGGATAGAATAGGAATAGGAATAGAATATGAATAGGAAGAGAATAGGAATGGAATAGAGGAATAGGATAGAATAGGAATAGGATAGAATAAAATAGGAATACAATAGGAATAGGAATACAATAGGAATGGAATAGGAAAATAGGAATAGAATAGAATAATTTTATTGGCCAAGTGTGATTGGACAAACAAGGAATTTGTCTTTGGTGCCTATGCTCTCTGTACATAAAATAAAATATAGATTTGTCAAGAATCATGAGATACAACACTTAATGATTGTCATAGGGGTCAAATAGGCAATGAAGAAACAATATTAATAAAAAATCTTAAGGATACAAGCAACAAGTTACAGTCATAAGGTCATACGTGGGAGGAAATGGGTGATAGGAATGATGAGGAAAAACTAGTAGTAATAGTAATGCAGCCTTTACTAATGCGCAGAAGCATTACATGTGCACGCAAATAGGTAGTAAAGGGTTTTAGAACCCACTACTGATTACTATGTATAATTTTGTATGCAATACCTAGGTCTGACTGAAAGCGACACTGGTCTAAGCTATCCAAACAGATACCTGACAGAAACAGGAAGTAAATGTTGCTTTTTGGAAAAAAAAAATAATTAAAATTTTTAAAATGCAGTTAAAAATATAGGAATAGAATAACCCATAAGATCATCTGCTACAACATCCTTCCTGTCAACAACGACTTCAACTTCAACCACAACAACACACAAGCATGCAACAGATACAAACTTAAAACTAAACCACACCAAACTTGACTGCAGGAAATACGACTTGAGTAACCGAGTAGTTGATGCATGGAACTCACTACCTGACTCTGTGGTGGTATCACCTAACATCCAAAACGTTACCCTTAGACTATCCACTGTTGACCTCTCCCGATTCCTAAGAGGTCAGTAAGGGGTGTGCATAAGTACACCAGAGTGCCTTCCATCCCCTGTCCTAAGGTTTCTCTGTTACTATGATTTATATAAACATTGTTATATCTTTATATACTACCAATATGTACTTGACAAAACAAACAAATAAATTTAGAGTAGAGTAGAACAGAATAGAATAGAATAGAATTCTTTATTGGCCAACTGTGACTAGACACACAAGGAATTTGTCTTTGATGCATATTATTATTATTATTATTATTATTATTATTATTATTATTATTATTATTATTATTATTATTATTATTATGTCAGTACAACACAGCAAATGAGATCACTATGCTGGATTTCGTATTTTATCACCAGTCGGGCGCTTCCCAAGCACCTAGGACTGCGTGATGTAGCGGCGAATTATGTTTGCCGATCTCAGTAAAGCTTTTGCAATTGACAGATGGAGATTTTGTCAATTCCGATGGTTTTCAAATGTCCCCTGAGATCCTTTGGCACTGCGCCCAGCGTGCCAAGTACCACTGGGACCACTTTCACTGGCTTATGCCAGAGTCGTTGCAGCTCGATTTTTAGATCTTTGTATTTCACTAATTTCTCTAGCTACTTCTCCTCAATTCTGCTGTCTCCTGGGATTGCGATGTCGATGATCCATACTTTCTTTTTCTCCATGATCACAATGTCTGGTGTGTTATGCTTCAGAATTTGGTCAGTTGGAAGTCGGAAGTCCCACAGTAGTTTTGCTTGCTCATTTTCGACCACTTTTTCGGGCTTATGATCCCACCAGTTCTTTGCCACTGGTAAATGGTAGTTCCGGCACAAGTTCCAGTGGATCATCTATGCCACAGCATCATGTCTATGCTTGTAGTCAGTCTGTGCGATCTTTTTGCAGCAGCTATGTGATCGATTGTTTCATCTGTTTCTTTACAGAGTCGTCTTCTTCTTCTTTTTCTTCTTCTTTTTCTTCTTCTTCTTCTTTTTATTATTATTATTATTATTATTATTATTATTATTATTATTATTATTATTAATAATGAGATTTGTATGCCGCCCTTCTCCAAAGACTCGGGGTGGCTTCATATCTGCCTTGAAGGGCAAACTAGGCAAGACCCTTGTGTGTGCTCTAGCAGCTTCTAGAAAAATCCAGCGTGCCTTCACACACAGACACACCTGCGGAGCTACCAACTGCTCTCCCCCAAGGCTAACAGTGTCCATATTAGCAGGAGCTGGCCTCCCATTTTGGGGGAATAAGAATCCAGAAAAAAAACCACAGTGATCACTGTGGCCTCTGTTTCAAAACCTGGCCTTTCCTCTTTTCTTCAGTTCCAGACATTTCATACAACAACGCTGTGGAGCAGGGTCAACCTTTTTTCAGGGGATAGAATAGAACAAAACAAAACAGAATAGAATCTAAGAAGAAAATAAGGCATGAAGATTCCCCGTCAGTGTGGGAGATGGGGGTTATGAGAACATAAGACTTTCTTCTTTAAATTTTTTTTTAAAAAAAGTTAAATATATATACAGTGGTACCTCGTGATACGAACCCCCCGTGATATGAACATTTCGAGATACGAACCGGGAGTTTGGAAATTTTTTGTCTCTTCATACGAAATTTTTTTGACTTACGAACCCATCGCAGATCGCAAAAAGGCACTCTGCTGGGCGCCGCCGCCCGGCTGTCACCTTTTAAAACAGCTGGGGGGCTTCTCGGCGTTTTCCCGAACCCGGAAAGCGTTGCCGAAAAGCGCTGCCGCCCGGCTGTCACCTTCTGAAACCCAGAAGTTCGGCAAAAGTTTGGGTTTGGGTTCCGGAGGCTGAGGAGAAGCGCCCGGCTGTTTCAGAAGGTTACAGCCAAGCGCCGCCATCTGGCGGAGCACCTTTTTTGCAATCGGTAGCGGCGTTTTCAACCGATCTGGAGGCTGAAACGGAGGTGGGGAATCCCAATAGGGAATTCCATGGGCAGAGCTTTGACGTCACGAAGACGTCCTTCCTGGTCGGCCGAAATGTGGCCTCACCAGCGCTCTACAGAGCAGGATCACAATCTCCCTCTTCCTGCCTGTTATAAGTGACAAAGTGGTGAGATGCGTGACTATATAAATTTAATCAATATTTGCCTAGTGGTGGTTTAATTAAGCCAGTCAGTTGGCTGACTTTACATAGTGAGGTAAACATGCCCATATAGCAGGCACTAAATAGCCATTTTCTAGTTTTCTTGGTGGCTAATATCAAATCCTCAAGTTTAGGTTCTGAGTGGAGAAAGCTAGGCAGGGGGAGAAAGTGCTGGAACCTCTTACGGTCTGTTGCATCATTCAGGAATCTTGGCCTGTTTCCAGGCAACAGTAGGAAGGATTTTGTGCCTGTCTTTTTTCTCAATCTCCACGAGGTGGCAAAGTTGCTAAAGGAAAACTTAAAAGTCAGGACAGGTTATAGAACCGAACACAATCCCAGGCAGCTTCTGAGCAAATCCAATTATTAAAAACAATTAAAAACCCTTAATATAAAAACAATCTTACATCCCAGACATACCATGCATAAAACGGAACAGCCCAGGGGAATCAATTTCCCCATGCCTGACGGCAGAGGTGGGTTTTAAGGAGTTTGCAAAAGGCAAGGAGGTTGGGGGCAATCCTGATCTCCGGGGGGAGTTGATTCCAGAGGGTCGGGCCGCCACAGAGAAGGCTCTTCCCCTGGGTCCTGCCAGATGACATTGTTTGGTCGACGGGACACGGAGAAGGCCAACTCTGTGGGACCTGATCGGTCGCTGGGATTTGTGCGGCAGAAGGCAGTCCTGGATATATTTATTTGTTTTGTTTGTTTGTTTGTTTGTTTGTTTGTTTGTTTGTTCGTTCGTTCTATATCCATCCATCCATCCATCCATCCATCCATCCATCCATCTATCTATCTATCTATCTATCTCTTTAATCTATCTATCTATCTATCTATCTATCTATCTATCTATCTATCTATTAATCTATCTATCTATCTATCTATCTATTTAATCTATCTATCTATCTATCTATCTATCTATTTAATCTATCTATCTATCTATTTAATCTATCTATCTATCTATCTATCTATCTATTTAATCTATCTATCTATCTATCTATCTATCTATTAATCTATTAATCTATCTATCTATCTATCTATCTATCTATCTATCTATCTATCTATCTATCTACCTACCTACCTACCTACCTACCAACCTACTTACCTACCTACCTACCTACCTACCTATCTATCTATCTATCTATCTATCTATCTATCTATCTATCTATTTATTTAATCTATCTATCTATCTATCTATCTATCTATCTATCTATTTATGTATTTAATTTATCTATCTATCTATCTATCTATCTATCTATCTATCTATCTATTTGTCAAACAAGTATAGTATTATAGTTTGTATTAACATAACATAAGTAGAAAGTAGTGATAGAAAGGATAAAAAGACAGTAGGACAGCGACGGTAGGCACGAAAGTGCACTTATGCACGCCCCTTACAGATCTCTTAGAAAAGAGGAGAGTTCGATTGTAAATAATGTAAGGTTGAAGATTTTGAGATTGGGCGAAGAAACCACAGAGTCCGGTAGTGAATTCCAGGTGTTGACCACTCTATTGGTGAAATCGTATTTTCTGCAGTCTAGTTTGGAGCGATTTACATTTAGTTTGTATCTATTAGTGCTCTTGTGTTGTTGTTGTTAAAGGTGAAGTAGTCACTAACGGAATACATTGTGATGTATGATTTTATGAACAACAGTTAAATCAGTTAGGAGGTGGCGTAGTTGTAAATTTTCTAAACATAGTATTTGAAGTCTAGAGGAGTAATGTAATTTGTTATGTGAGGAGGAGTGAAGGTCTCTTCTTGTGAAATATTTCTGGACTCCTTCAATTGTATTAATGTCTGTTATGCAGTGTGGATTCCATACATGTGAGCTGTATTCAAAAATTAGTAGGAGGAATGTTTTGTATGCTCTGGTTAGTGTTTGTTGAATGGCCGCCTCAAAAAAAGGTTGTAAAATCAGAGGTGATCACTGATGACTACCACGACTTACAAAAGTAGTTCTGGGGTCAATTACAGTTATAAATGAAGAACTACCTATATTTATCACTAGGAAGACAGTCTATTATAAGGTGTTTACAACCCTAGCTTTTGTAATAGAGATTAGCAGGCTTCTCCAAGCAGAAGATTCCTAAACAAGAAGTAAGCCAAGCAATTTGTATTCCTTTGGATATCTGAATTACAGACTCCCTTCATCGTCACTTGGTCAAAGACTTAGGAATGTTATTAATTGAATTAAGTAATTAATTCAATACATGGCTTAGGACCAGATTACTTATGGGACTGTCTTCTGCCTCACATATCCCAGTGACCGGTCAGATCCTACAAAGCTGGCCTTCTCCAGGTCCCGTTGGCTGGCGGGACCCCGGGTAAGGGTCTTCTCTATGGTGGCCCCGGCCCTCTAGAACAGTTCCACTCAGAGATTCGCACTGCCCCCAGCCTCCTAGCCTTTCAAAAGGCTTTAAAAACACAGCTTTGCCGGCAGGCCTGGAGCGTCGAGTCCACTGGAGAAGGGCGGCCTATAAATTCAAATAATAAATACACAAATAATAAATTACTGATACAGGCAGTTCTTCATTTACTGTCATAACAGAGTCCAGAATTTCTATTGTTAGAAGGGACAGTTGTTAAATGAATTTTGCCTCATTTTTGCAACCTTTCTTGCCATGGTTGTTAAGTGAATCACTGAGTTGTTAAGTTAATAACATTGTTGTTAATTGAATCTGACTTCCCCCCCACTGACTTTGCGTGTAGGAAGGTCGCAGAAGGTGATGACCAGGGGTTGGTTCCTCCCGGTTCAGAACAGATCGCCTTAACAGTTACTGACCCGCTAGTGATGTAAATTTGGTGTCACGGATCCAATTCTGTCTGTGCCGGTCCGCGCTCACTGCCATTTTTTTTCCCTGAATTTTTGGCTGATTTTCCTGTGTTTGGATGGCTTGTCCTCATTCTGTGCTTGGAAAAAAAAGCCCTCCTGCCTGCCCCCAGGTTAAAATCAACCTTTATTTCTTCACCTGAAACACAGCTGCTCAGCTGTGTTTCAGGCGGAATCAAACTTCGGAGCATGCGCAGAAGTGAAATTGCATGAGAGGACGCGCACGAAATGTCACAATGCTAACTGGTGGCGAAGATAAATGGAACCCACTGTCAAGGCTGTTTTATTCAATTTTGATTTCTCCCATTGTTATCTATTAATATATTGTAGGTTGCCCTGAATCTCAGGAGAAGGGTGGCCTAGAAATCAATCAATCAAACAATCAAACAATCAATCAATCAATCAAACAATCAAACAATCAAACAATCAAACAATCAAACAATCAAACAATCAAACAATCAAACAATTAATCAAACAAACAATCAAACAATCAATCAAACAACCAAACAACCAAACAACCAAACAATGAAACAAACAAACAATCAATCAATCAATCAAACAATCAAACAAACAAACAAACAAACAAACAAACAAACAAACAAACAAACAAACGGTTCCAGGTAGCATCCAAACTAAATCAGAGTCCAACTCAAAGTACTCCTCAAAGTTCCAATTTATTGCCGGAGCCATCCTGGCGCCTACACTGGCAAACCTGAATCTGAGTTTCCCAACCCAGTTGAAAGTTCCCACCCACCCACAAACTTGTCACATTGCCCACTCAGATTGTGCCAGCGTGGCAAGTACTCCTTCCGCTTCCGCCCAGGTGGGTGGGCATAGGATGGCCTTGAACCCCTCGAAAGAATGATTTATGGCTGCATCTGTTCCCTCATGAAAAATCACCCCTCCCAAGTTTCCATAAACATCAGGCCTTCTATAGATAGTGTGGCAAGCCATTAATTTATTGCCAACTTCTGCACGTGCTTGACACCCACCCCTGGTGATGACATGACCAGGGGACATTGCAACCATCATAAATACAAGTCAATTGCCAAGCATCTGAAATTTTGAACATGTGACCATGGGGATGCGAAAGTACATCGTGAAAGGAAACCCTAACGTAGCCCAAATATTCCCTTTAAAGTCAAGTTTTCACCTCATTTTGGAAGCACAGAGGGGCTGCCACTGAGAAGATCCTGTTAGCCCAATTCTGTTCTGAATGTACAAAACCTACCAAAAAGGTATTGACAAAATTGAACGGGTCCAAAGATGGGCTACAAGAATGGTGGAAGGTCTTAAGCATAAAACATATCAGGAAAGACTTAATGAACTCAATCTGTATAGTCTGGAGGACAGAAGGAAAAGGGGGGACATGATCGAAACATTTAAATATGTTAAAGGGTTAAATTAGTTTCAGGAGGGAAGTGTTTTTAATAGGAAAGTGAACACAAGAACAAGGGGACACAATCTGAAATTAGTTGGGGGAAAGATCAAAAGCAACATGAGAAAATATTATTTTACTGAAAGAGTAGTAGATCCTTGGAACAAACTTCCAGCAGACGTGGTTGGTAAATCCACAGTAACTGAATTTAAACATGCCTGGGATAAACATATATCCATTGTAAGATAAAATACAGGAAATAGTATAAGGGCAGACTAGATGGACCATGAGGTCTTTTTCTGCCGTCAGTCTTCTATGTTTCTATGTTTCAACAGCTAAGTTTATGAGTTCCTGGATGATATGAAAGTTATAATGATCATTTATGTGGACAAGTTTCAAGTTTGCTGAAGCTGCGGGATATTTCATTGGGATTTTAGAATTCAAATACATGTGTAATGGAAGATCAGAAAAGGGGCTAGTGTGCTATGTAAGAAAAAGATTATATGTGCTGAAAAAAATAGTTGCTCAATTGTGCTGAATAACATTAGTTCCTGTTACCATAGCTATTGTACTTGGAAAGGGGCTGTGGAATTTGAGGTGGCTGATTTACCTTGTAGCGGTTACCTGTTGCACAAAGGAGTGAGTCAGCCGTCTTACTCATGGTTTGAGTTTCTACAGGGCAAGAATTCAAATTCTAAAAATAAAACTGAATTAGAATAGCTGGAGAAACACCTAGTCAAATGCCTTAATTTGATATTCCTATGTTACAGATGAGGAACACAGAGGCTGAAAAATGAGCAGAACAAAGAAGAGAAATATATATTTATTTATTTATTTATTTGCTTTTTCAGGAAAAGGATTCCCCTTAGCAAAGTCCTGCTTAAACATACAGAGGATCCCCACTTTACATCCAGACAATCTCCAACAGTCATCTGAGACCTAGGATTCAAAATTGTGATATAGTAAATCTACTTCTCAATTTACCATTGCTGTTATCCATTGCTAACTGCTCCAGTACTGTACAGCCTATGATGGCAAAAAAAAAGGATGTTGGGCCAAAGAAATGGGACAATTCTGATTTTTTTTAAACTCATTAACTAAAGTAACCCCCTTTTTTTGACTTGTTTCCATCCTCTTTTTGAAAAGACTTTCTTATCAGGTTTTTATCTCAAAAGCAAATTGAATAGAATGCTTAGACATTGGAACTGGTCAATTCAGGAGATAAAACTGTTTACAAAGCTGATTAATTTTTTTAAAAAAAATAATAAGAAAAAGTATAAGTTGTTATCAATAACAATAACAATGCCAAAGAATATGGAATGCCTGTCTCGCTAAATATTGACAGCATCCTACTTATTTATTCAGCGTTCTGTCCTGCTTGATGTAAAGACTCAGCTCTCTCTTCCGTTTGTCTAAGGTAAAAGTTAATTAAACACTCTTCTGTTTAGTTAGCAATCACACCTTGATATGATCTGTCTCTATAGTATATGTTACATATTAACCGTTTATCCATTGTAACTAAATTAGCAAAGTTAATCTTTTGTATTCACAAGAAATTTGCTATAAAAAATAAACGCAAGTCCTGAACAAGACCGGTCTCTTAACAACAGAGGCTTCGTACTCGGAGAGAGATTTTCATAGTTTGGAACAGCTTTGCTCAGAAAAACCATGTCTCCATGTCTATGATTCTTACAAAAAGGCTGACAAACTTTTAACTGAGCAGCAAAAATATAAATATTGGACTGTAAACCAATCTTTCCAAAACCCTTTTACCAAGACCAACTTGTCTACATCACTTTATTCCACTTTTAATTATTCGACATCACCAATTCTTTCCATGAGAAGTCTAATAAATGAAACAGTTCTCTCCAACCCACCCTCTTCCCCCAGTTCATTTGAAAACTGATTATCCCGGCAGGGTGTTTAGTTCCATATCTAAAATATTTATTAGCAGTGTACATTTCTTTATGCTTTTCCAGCAAGGCAGTTCTTTAAAAGTCTCTTCCATCCCTTCACCCTTGAGCCCGGTTGTCTTCTGTGGGTGTGGATTCTTCAGCTGCTTGTTGAGGCTCGTCCCTCACTCGGTTGACCGCGATGGGCACCGTCCGCGTGGCCGATTCCGTCACCGGTCCTTCGATGCGGAGCTGTCCGTTGCTGGAGATGGAGCAACTGAGCCGGTCTCGGTCCACGCTCTGGGGCACGTCCCACGCCCTGCGGAAGAGCTCGTAGCGAAAGGGCCCGTTGGGCATCTCGCTGGCCTTCCTGCCCGTCAGCACCACTTTCTCCCCGACCAGCTTCACCACCAGTTCCTGGGGGTCGAATCCAGCCATGTCTTGAGTGACTGCAAAGGTGTCGTTGGCGCTTGGCGTCTCCAAGCCGTGGAGGGTTTCGTGGCTGACCATGCTGCTGGTTGTGGGCCGCCAGTTGCTGGTGAGGAGTTCCCACATCGAGTCCATCTCACGCTCCAGCTCTTCAAAGAGAGAAGCAGTCCGGGGCCACAAACCTCGGCTTCGCAGGGGGCTCTGAGGACCTGCAAGGTGGAGCCTGCACAGCATCTTGGTCTCTCTCTCTGTCTTGAAAAAGCTGAGCCCAGTAGATCTCTCTATGCTGAGCGCTGCTATATGCTCTGCCTCCAGGATTCGGCTCTCCTTTTATTCAAATTCTCTCCTCCCTGGAATATTCTTGATGCGATGCTTTCCGTAGTCAGGAATTTTAACTCATCCCTTGGGCATTTCACGACAATGACTAAGCTACCTAAACTGGAGGCATGAGGCAACCTCACCCCAATTTCCAACGCTGGCTCATTTCTTTAGCCGGCGCCTGGTTTATAATTAGGATAACTTTCGCTCTCACTCTGTTCGAAATAGAATCTGGAGTAATGCGAACTAAGCTGGGAACAGCTGCTGTGAGTAAACATCCCGGCAGCAATGCTTAAGGACGGAGGCCTTTATAACCTAATCTGGTTTTCCTCAGATTTAACGTTTTTTTTTCTTTAGGCATCATAAAAGTAGAGACTGATATCACAAAATAAGAAATTATTATTATTATTTATGATTTCTAAATTATTATTTCTAAATTATTATTTCTAAATTATTATTCTTACTCTTACTCTTATTCTTATTCTTATTATTTTATTTTTATTTTTATTATTTTTATTTTTTAGATTTGTATGGCGCCACTCTCCGAAGACTCGGAGCGGCTCACAACAGGAATATAAAATACAAATCCAATGATTAAAAAAGCAAAACAATTAAAAATCCTTGATTAAAAACACTCATACAACCCAAACAAACCATACATAAAACGGAGCGGCTGAGGGGAATCAATTTCCTCATGCCTGGCGGCAAAGGTGGGTTTTTAGGAGTTTGCGAAAGGCAAGGAGGGTGGGGGCAGTCCTAATCTCTTGGGGGGGAGTTGATTCCAGAGAGTTAGGGCTGCCACAGAGAAGGCTCTTCCCTTGGGTCTTTCTTTATTATTATTTTATTTATTATTTTATTTATTATTTTATTTTGTTTTGTTTTGTTTTGTTTTGTTTTATTTTATTTTATTTTATTTTATTTTATTATTATTATTATTATTATTATTATTATTATTATTATTATTATTATTTAAATTTATATGCCACCCCTCTACGAAGACTCGGGGCGGCTTACAACATATAAAAGCAGTATACATCGAGATATAATAATTAGGTTAAAATTAATAATTATATTTAAAAAGAAACTAAAAGGCCTATTAACATGCACTCATTCAAGCAAACCTACTATACATTCATTGATTGGCCAAGGAGTAGAATTTAATGAGCCCAAGCTTGGCAGCATAAATGAGTCTTTAGACTCTTATGGAAGGCGGGGAGGGTGGGGGCTGTGCGAATCTCTGGGGGAAGCTGATTCCAGAGCACTGGGGCCCCCACAGAGAAGGCTCTTCCTCTGGGTCCCACCAAGCGACATTGTCTAGTTGACAGGACCTGGAGAAGACCGACTCTGTGGGACTCATGCGGCAAGAGATGGTCCCGTAAGTAATGACTAGCTAATAAACGTTATTTCATGGACTCCACTTAAATATTAGGAGAATTTTGGGATTTGTGATAATTCATGTAGTCCTCAGACTTACAACCACAATGGAGCCCAAAATTGATGTTGCCAAGCGAGATGTTTGTTCAGTGAGTTTTGTCCCATTTTGCAATCTTGCCACATTTATTAAGTGAGTCACTGCGGTTGTTAAGTTAGTAACACGGTTGAGAAGTAAATCGGGCTTCCCCATGAACTTTGTTTGTCAGAAGGTTTCCATCATAAATGTGAACTAGTTGCCAAGCATCCAAATTTTGATCAGGTGACCATGGAGATCATGATCATAAGTGTGAAAAAGAGTCATAAATCACTTTTTTCAGTGCCGCTGTAACTTTGAATAGTTACCAAACAAATCGTATGTTGAGGACTATCTGTACTGCATTATTCACCATGTGATTTTTTTTTGGTCTGACTTTGTGTGAATCCATCCACTCCTTCTAACACAAGGAATTTGTCTTGGTGCATATGCTCTCAGTGTACATAAAAGAAAAAGATACATTTATCAAGAATCACTTAATGATTGTTACAGGGGTCAAATAAGCAATGAAGAAACAATCAATATTAATAAAAATTAGGAATTAAGGCTACAAGAATGGTGGAAGGTCTTAAGCATAAAATGTATCAGGAAAGACTTAATGAACTTCTTCGGAGAGGGGCGGCATACAAATCTAATAAATTGAATTGAATTGAAACTCAATCTGAATAGTCTGGAGGACAGAAGGAAAAGGGGGGACATGATCGAAACATTTAAATATGTTAAAGGGTTAAATAAGGTCCAGGAGGGAAGTGTTTTTAATAGGAAAGTGAACACAAGAACAAGGGAACACAATCTGAAGTTAGTTGGGGGAAAGAACAAAAGCAACGTGAGAAAATATTATTTTACTGAAAGAGTAGTAGATGCTTGGAACAAACTTCCAGCAGACATGGTTGGTAAATCCACAGTAACTGAATTTAAACATGAGTGGGATAAACATATATCCATCCTAAGATAAAATACAGGAAATAGTATAAGGGCAGACTAGATGGACCATGAGGTCTTTTTCTGCCGTCAGTCTTCTATGTTTCTATGTTAAAATCTTAGGATACAAGCAACAAGTTACTGTCATACAGTCCTAAGTGGGAGGAAAAGGATAATAGGAATGATGAGAAAAAACTAGTAGAAATAGAAGTGCAGGCTTAGTAAAAAGTTTGACAATGTTCAGAGAATTTGTTTAGCAGAGTGATGGTGTTCGGGGGAAAAACTGTTCTTATGCCTAGTTCTCTTACTGTGCAGTGCTATGTCTCTCTATTCTGTTCTACTAAGTTGTGGTTGTATTTAAACATGGTTTAGAACAGTGTTTTTCAACTGTGATAAATTGTGCGGAATTCAACTTCCAAATTGATTGCAGTCTGCATTGGTTGCCGATCAGTTTTGGGTCACAATTCAAAGTGTTGGTTATCACCTATAAAGCCCTTCATGGCACCGCACCAGACCTAAGAGACCGCCTTCTGCTGCACGAATCCCAGCGACCGGTTAGGTCCCACAGAGTGGGCCTTCTCCGGGTCCTGTCAACAAAACAATGTCGTTTGGCGGGGCCCAGGGGAAGAGCCTTCTCTGTGGTGGCTCTGGCCCCCTGGAACCAACTCCCCCCGGAGATTAGAATTGCCCCCACCCTCCTTGCCTTTCGTAAACTCCTTAAAACCCACCTCTGTCGTCAAGCGTGGGGGAACTGAGACATCTCCCCCTGCCTATGTAGTTCTAGTGCATGACATGACTGTATGTATGTTTTTTATATTGGGGTTCCTTGCTCTTAGATTTTTAAATGTATAATTGTTATCTTAGATTTTAATTATTAGATTTGTCAGTATATATTGTTTTTGTCACTGTTGTGACCGGCCCCGAGTGCGGAGAGGGGCGGCATACAAATCTAATAAATAATAATAATATTAATAAAGTTGCTAAAGAATTCTGGGAGTTCACACTGACTGCTGAATTCTGAGAATTGAAATCCACACAATTTAATGATGCGAAGGTTGAGAAGCATTGGTTTACAACAGGGGTGTTAAACTCAATTTCATTTAGGGCCACATCAGTAGTGGGTTCTAACACCTTTTGCTACCGGTTCACGTGCACATTCGGGGGGGGGGGGTTGCTCGACACTTCTGCACATGCCCAGCGAGGGTGGGCGGAACCACCAGCCACCAGCACTACCGGTTCATGGAACTGGCCGAACTGGGAGCAATCTCCACTGGTTTGATCCTGGGGGGCCGGGTGGGTGTGGCCAGGGTGGGCATCAGTATTGGGTTCGTACCTGGACGGGGGCGATGGCACACCAGTAGCAGAAATGGAGCTGCAAGCGCAGCTCCGGGGGAACGGCGGGTGGAGGCACGCATCAGAGTGAGATTTGGCTTCTGCACAGGAAACAAATTCTTACAAGAGGACATGCGTGCAAGAGAGAATTTGGTAATTTTCGGTGCATGGGCAAAAGCAAAAAAATCACCGAAATCTTGCGCATTCGCATGTCTTCTCAAAATATTTGCTCCCTGCACATGTGCAGAAGCCAAATCTCACCCTGGTGAGTGCATCCGCCTGCTGGTCACTCGGAGCGCCATGCGCATCAGCACCAGTAGCAGCGGTAAGTTGGAACCCTTCCTGGTGGGCATGGGCAGCTCAATGTCACTCTCATTGTTCTGAGCGGTCTGCCAGTGAAAATGGAGCACGGAAGGGTCATCTGCGGTCCTTCCAAGCTCCACTTTGGCTGGCAGAGAGTTGCAGGAGGCCATCGCAGCCAAAAACAGAGCTTGGCGTGTGGCCTTTCTGAACTCCATTTTCGCTGGCAGCGGCACTGCAAGCTGGTCCTTCACTGTTTTTAGGGTGGTCCTGTAGGCCAGATGTAAGCATTCTGCGGGTTGAATCTGACCCCTGGGTCTTGAGTTTGACACCCTTCCTTTACAACTTTTGGATGGAGGTACAGTGGTACATCTACGTAAGAACGCCTCTACATACGAACTTTTCTAGATAAGAACTGAATGTTCAAGATTTTTTTGCCTCTTCTCAAGAACCATTTTCCACTTACAAACTGAGCCTCTGAAACTGTAACCGGAAAAGGTAGGGAGAAGCCTCCGTGGGGCCTCTCCAGGAATCTCCTGGGAGTAAACAGGGCCAGAAAAGGCAGGGAGAAACCTCCATAGGACCTCTCTAGGAATCTTCTGGGAGGAAACAGGGCCAGAAAAGGCAGGGAGAAGCCTCCATGGTGCCCCTCTAGGAATGTCCTGGGAGGAAACAGGGCCGGAAAAGGCAGGAAGAAGCCTTCGTGGGGCCTCTCTAGGAATCTCCTGGGAGGAAACAGGGCCAGAAAAGGCAGGGAGAAGCCTCCGTGGGGCCTCTCTAGGAATCTCCTGGGAGGAAACAGGGTCGGAAAACGCAGGGAGAAACCTCCGTGGGGCCTCTCTAGGAATCTCCTGGGATGAAACAGGGTCGGAAAACGCAGGGAGAAACCTCCATGGGGCCTCTCTAGGAATCTCCTGGGATGAAACAGGGTTGAAAAGATGGGGAGAAGCCTCCATGGGGCCTCTCTAGGAATCTCCTGGGATGAAACAGGGTTGAAAAGATGGGGAGAAGCCTCCATGGGGCCTCTCTAGGAATCTCCTAGGAGGAAACAGGGCCGGAAAAGGCGGGGAGAAGCCTCCATGGGGTCTCTCTAGGAATCTCCTGGGAGGAAACAGGGCCGGAAAAGGCAGGGAGAAGCCTCCGTGGGGCCTCTCTAGGAATCTCCTGGGAGTAAACAGGGCCAAAAAGGCAGGGAGAAACCTCCATAGGACCTCTCTAGGAATCTTCTGGGAGGAAACAGGGCCAGAAAAGGCAGGGAGAAGCCTCCATGGTGCCCCTCTAGGAATGTCCTGGGAAGAAACAGGGCCGGAAAAGGCAGGAAGAAGCCTTCGTGGGGCCTCTCTAGGAATCTCCTGGGAGGAAACAGGGCCAGAAAAGGCAGGGAGAAGCCTCCGTGGGGCCTCTCTAGGAATCTCCTGGGAGGAAACAGGGTCGGAAAACGCAGGGAGAAACCTCCGTGGGGCCTCTCTAGGAATCTCCTGGGATGAAACAGGGTCGGAAAACGCAGGGAGAAACCTCCATGGGGCCTCTCTAGGAATCTCCTGGGATGAAACAGGGTTGAAAAGATGGGGAGAAGCCTCCATGGGGCCTCTCTAGGAATCTCCTGGGATGAAACAGGGTTGAAAAGATGGGGAGAAGCCTCCATGGGGCCTCTCTAGGAATCTCCTAGGAGGAAACAGGGCCGGAAAAGGCGGGGAGAAGCCTCCGTGGGGGCTCTCTAGGAATCTCCTGGGAGGAAACCGTGCCTTCACCCTCCGCGTGGTTTCCCCAATTGCTTGGGGCATTATTTGCTTTCACATTGATTCCTATGGGAAAAATTGCTTCTTCTTACAAACTTTTCTACTTAAGAACCTGGTCACAGAACGAATTAAGTTCGTAAGTAGAGGTACCACTGTAGTTTAAAAATCTTATCAATAAGCATATCCCCTCTGTATTCAAAATTTCTTCCCTCCTTTGTCATATAAAAAATATTGCCAGTCCCAACTCTTCCAGAAGGATCAAGTTGTATACATCTGTGTTTGGGAGGGGGAAGGGGGGGGGGTTAGTAGAATTCCAAACACATCTCTCATCTCATCAACAACCTAATTTTGAGGATGTGCAGTTTGGCTCCAGACATTCACTGATATCATAGGAGAGGTTTGGTACGAAACATGAATGGAACTCATAGCATGGGAGTACATCCATCCGAATGTCATGGTATGTTTCTGGAATATTTTAAAGCGGCTTTATTTATCTCGCAGGATGTAGGATTGGACTGCCAGTCCCCCAACACACTTGAAATAGGAGGCTGACGCAACTCCCAAGAGAAAATGCCACGATCCTTATGCAAAGGAAGAAATGTCGCTGAGATGTTTCTGCGACAGCTGTCACACCCTCTCCTTCTCTACCGTCACACCCACACCCTCTCCTTGTATTATTTATGGAAGCACCAGGAAGGAGCTAGCAAGGGCTCTCACAGGCTGGAAAGGGGCAGGAGCCAGTTGCCACAAAGAGGCTGTTGCTCATCCCATTCATCGCCAAGCATCATTTTACCCAAGTATCGGGACAGTGATCACGTGCCCAGGCAATTGGCCCATCTATCTATCTATCTATCTATCTATCTATCTATCTATCTATCTATCTATCTATCTATCTATCTATCTATCTATCTATCTATCTATCTACCTATCTACCTACCTACCTTCCTACCTTCCTACCTACCTACCTACATCTGCCCTTATACTATTTCTTGTATTTTATCTTAGATTGGATATATGTTTGTCCCAGGAATGTTTAAATTCAGTTACTGTGGATTAACCGACCACGTCTGCTAGAGGTTTGTTCCAAGCATCTACTCTTTCAGTAAAATCATATTTTCTCACATTGCTTCTGATCTTTTCCCCAACTAACCTCAGATTGTGCCCCCTTGTTCTTGTGTTCACTTTCCTATTAAAGACACTTCCCTCCTGAACCTTATTTAACCCTTTACCATATTTAAATGTTTCGATCATGTCACCCCTTTTCCTTCTGTCCTCCAGACTATACATATTGAGGTCATGAAGTCTTTCCTGATAGGTTTTATGCTTAAGACCTTCCACCATTTTTGTAACCCATCTTTGGACCCGTTCAATTTTATCAATAATTATCATCTATCTATCTATCTATCTATCTATCTATCTATCTATCTATCTATCTATCTATCTATCTATCTATCTATCTATCATCTATCTATCATCAACGACTTGGACGAGGGAATAGAAGGGCAACTGATCAAATTCGCAGATGACACCAAGCTGGCTGGGGTAGCCAATACCCTAGAAGACAGGCTCAAATTACAGAAAGACCTAGACAGACTAACACAGTGGGCCCACACCAACAAAATTATGTTTAACATCAACAAGAGCAAAGTCCTTCACCTAGGCAGAAAAAACCCTGGACACACATACAACCTGGGAGAAACCCCTCTTAGCAGTAGCGACTGCGAAAGAGATCTCGGAGTCTTGGTGGACAATCAACTAAACATGAGCCAACAATGTGCAGCAGCAGCTAAAAAAGCCAATATAATCTTAAGCTGCATCAACAGGGGAATACACTCTAAGACCAGGGAAGTCTTAATACCACTCTACTACGCCCTGGTCCGACCACATCTGGAGTACTGTATTCAGTTCGGGTCACCACACTTCAAAAGAGACATTGAAACTCTGAAGAAGGTGCAGAAAAGAACAACCAAGATGATTAAGGGATTGGAAACCAAGACTTATGAAGAGAGACTGAGGGAACTGGTCATGGATACCCTAGAGAAAAGGAGGGCCAGAGTGGACATGATAGCAGTCTACAAGTATACGAGGGGATGTCACAGAGAGGAGGGGATCACTTTATTCTCCAGGGCACCAGAGGGCCAGACGAGGAACAATGGCTGGAAGCTGACCAAGGAGAGATTCAACATGGAGATAAGGAGGAACTTCCTGACGGTCAGAGCGATCAACCAATGGAACAACCTACCAGCAGATGTTGTGAACTCCAACACTCTGGACATTTTTAAGAGAAGATTGAACTGCCACTTGACTGGTGTACTATAGGGTTCCTGCTTGGGCAGTGGTTTGAACTTGATGGCCTTCATGGTCCCTTTCAAGTAAGTAAGTAAGTAAGTAAGTAAGTAAGTAAGTAAGTAAGTAAGTAAGTAAGTAAGTAAGTAAGTAAGTAAGTAAGTAAGTAGAGGAGGAGGAGGAGGAGGAGGAGGAGGAGGAGAGGAAGGAAGGAAGAGGAGGAGGAGGAGAAGGAGGAAGAGAGGAAGGAAGGAAGGAAAGAAGGAAGGGAGGAGGAGGAGGAAGAGAGGAAGGAAAGAAGGAAGGAAGGAAGGTTGCAGGTGCTGCATCTAGATTTAAATTGTGAACCAGTTGCTAAGTACCTGAATTGTGATCACATGGTTGCAGGGTAGTATGATGGTTGTAATAGAGCAGTGATGGCGAACCTTTTTCCCTTGGAGGCCAAAAGCGAGTGCGCACACACTATCGCACCTGTGTGAGTGCCCATACCCATAATCCAATGCCTGGAGAGGGCAAAAATTGCCTCCCCTCCCACCCAGAAGCCCTCTGTAGGCCAGAAACAGCCCTTTTCCCAACTTCTGGTGGGCCTGGTAGACCCGTTTTTCATCCTTCCCAGGCTCCGGAGGCTTTTCTGGGCTTGGGGAGGGCAAAAACGCCCGTCCTTGTCTCCCCGGAGGCCCTCCGGAAGCCAAAAATGTCCTCTCTGAGCCTCCGTACGAGTCGAAAATCAGTTGGCCGGTGTGTACATGTGTGCTGGAGCTGAGCTGCCGGCAGATATAGCTCTGCTTGCCACCTGTGGCACCTGTTCCATAGGTTCGCCATCACTGTAATAGAGGGATCAATGCCTGGAATGAACTACCTGACTCTGTGTTTTCTTCCCCAAACTCCAAAATCTTTAACCTTAGATTGTCTACAGTCGGCCTCTCTCCATTTCTAAGAGGTCTGTAAGGGGTGTGCATAAATGCACCACTGTGCCTACCGACACTGTCCTATTGTCCTCTTTTATCGTTGCTTTTCACTTTTGTTATGTTTTTACAAATTACTACTATCCTATACATGTTTGACAAATGGATGGGTGGATGGGTGGATAGATGGATAGATGGACAGATGGACAGATGGACAGATGGACAAATGGATAGATGGATAGATGGATAGATGGATGTTTTGTCTGGGTCACTCCGGAAGCTATAACCAACCCAAAAAGATAAGCCAGACACACCGTAAAATTCAAATACAGTTTTATAATGTTCAAGGAAAACGAAGCTAACAGAAAATGTCCTTACAAAGCAGGAAAACACTGGAACTCCAAATATATACACGAAGGTAATTGTCCAAGCATCAATATAGGATTCTTGCTGCCAAGACGAGGCTGTAGATACCAGACATACACCTCCCACGGTTCTTCAAGACTGCTGGGCCACAAGCCAGGAACAGAGACGCCGAGAAACAATGCAGGTTACAGGAACTCCACACTGATAACACTCCACATGGCTTCAATAGCTTGCCTGCTTTATAAACCCTTCCCTGCTAATGAGGACCACACCCAAGCCCTGGTGTTCCTTATTCAATGCTGATAATATTTCATCAATTGATCCTTCCTTTGATCTAAACGTCTCTGTCGCATGTCAATGACAGCTTGTGCCTCGTCACCTAATGACTCCAAGCTACTGGCAGGGGAGGGCCCCTCCGCAGGGCTCCCATGCTGTTCTTCCTCGTCACATTCCTGACTGGACCCTCCCCCATCCGACTGCTCAGCCCCCTCCTCTTCGCTGTCAGCCTCCTCCGGGCATGGAGCCAGCAGAGATGCAACTGGCCTTTAATCTGCCTCAGGCTGAACAACAACAGATGGATAGATGGATAGATAGATAGATAGATAGATAGATAGATAGATAGATAGATAGATAGATAGATAGATAGATTTCAGGTTGAAGAGAACTGAAGAAGCTTCTTGGATGAGAAGTGAAACATTTTCAAGGAAAAATGCAAGAAAGTCCAGTTTATTTCTTTATTATTATTTATTTATTTGACTTCTATGCCACCCAATCCCAATGGGACTCAGGGCAGTTGCCTTTTAAAAAGCACCTTTGGGATAACCATGATCTGGTCCTAGATGATTGAGAATTTCCACAGGCATTCAGCCCTTTTTCCCAGATCATCTGAACGTTAAATCATTGTTGTTATTATTATTATTATTATTTATTATTTATTAGATTTGTATGCCGCCACTCTCCGGGGGCGGCTCACAACAATAACAAGAACAATGTAAGAACAAATCTAATAATTTAAAAACACTAAAAACCCCATTGTTAAAAGCAAACACACACACAAACATTCCATGTATAAACTGTATAGGCCTGGGGGAGATGTGTCAGTTCCCCCATGCCTGACGGCAGAGATGGGTCTTAAGAACTTTACGAAAGGCAAGGAGGGTGGGGGCAGTTCTAATCTCCAGGGAGAGCTGGTTCCAGAGGGTCGGGGCCGCCACAGAGAAGGCTGTTAAATGAAAAGTCATAAGTCAAGGACTATCTGTAAGTTATATATGCCAAAAATTGTACCAAGTAAAGAACAGGTAATATTGCCTTAAAAGAGGAACTTTGGCTCTTTCCAGAAAGAAAATCTTCATTTTGAGAATATATACCTTGTGTTTCCCCCCAAAATAAGACCCTGTCTTATACTTTTTTGAACCCTAAAATAAGTGCTTGGCCTTATTG
Organism: Erythrolamprus reginae; assembly: GCF_031021105.1. NCBI lineage: Eukaryota > Metazoa > Chordata > Lepidosauria > Squamata > Dipsadidae > Erythrolamprus > Erythrolamprus reginae. The sequence goes on from NC_091950.1 coordinate 20,103,177, forward strand.
CCATGCACTCAAAAGCCCAATTGGGTTTATTATCAGGGGATGTCTTATTTTGGGAGAAACAGGACAGTCTGAAAATGATTTGCATCATTTTTTTGCTGCAGTTGGTGGAATATGAGATGATGGCCCACAGAGACAGAAATATGCTCATCAGAATTTCTAGTCCTTAAGTTTCATGAAATTATCTTTGAAAAGAATCAGGCAAATGGTCAAATATACAAATATGGAAAAAGCTTTATTGCAAAATTCTAAAACAGACGATTATGAAATATCTTGTCCGTGTAACAGCAGCACAAAAAAGAGGCACAAAAGTTGAAATGTTTCAAGCCAGTCATCGAAAATCGTAATTATTCTAGAAAGAGAAAAATTATAGGTGGATAATTAATCGTACAACATTTCAAGGTGTTTTGTTTTTAAAAGGGCATATTTAATAAATTTGTATAGCTGCCCATCTCATGAAGAGAGACTCTGGGTAAGTGCACAATCGGCTAAAAACCAGTTTTATAAAAACGTAAATTAAGAAATGAATAATAGTATAAAAACAAATTTAGAAGATGGTCTCTGCACCATTTGGGGAAAAGCAAACCTGTCACATTCGTGGGCATTGCATGCAGAAAGTATTTGGTTCTAGGACACTGGTGGTGAATCTATGACATGTGTCAAAAGTAACACCTGAAGGATCAGGAATGTATTTTCTAAAACATGGCTAGGGGACACATGGGGGAATGAGGAAATAAAACATTGCTTTTAATTTAGAAGTGGAGGGCTGACTTGAGCTAAGGGAAACAGCTGGATTTTTAAAAATGACACGGGAGTCTAAGATTGGCCAAAGAGGTAGATGGATGTATTAAATTAGGGTGCTCTTAGCATAGAAACATAGAAACATAGAAGACTGACGGCAGAAAAAGACCTCATGGTCCTTCATTATTTGTTGAGGAGCACAGTAACATTTTAAGGTTCTGTACTGAACCCACAAGGTTCAATATGATAACTCAATAAGCTCAATTTTTGTTAATTGCTATAAAAGTTCAGTTCTAGATAATTATTAAAAGGGTTAAAGCCAGTGATGGGCTCTTATTGGAACGGTCAGGAACACAGTTCCGGTAGCAAAATTTGGAGCTCTACCCCAGAGCACCCAATTTGCACTGAAAGATGTTGAAACAAAATGTATAACCCATGCCCACAGTGTGGTAGTAAAAAATTTGGCAACCCATCGGTGGTTAAAGCGTTTATGGGTAAAAAAATACTATTTAACTATTTATTTATTTATTAGATTTGTATGCCGCCATTCTCTGTAGACTCGGGGCGGCTAACAACAATAATAAAATAACGCATAACAAATCTAATATTTAAAATAACTAACAACCCTTATTAAAAGCCAAACATACACACAAATATACCATGCATAAATTATATAGGCCTGGGGGAACGAAAATCTCAATTCCCCCATGCCTGACGACAGAAGTGGGTTTTAAGGAGCTTACGAAAGGCAAGGAAGGTGGGGGCAATTCTGATCTCCGGGGGGAGCTGGTTCCAGAGGGTCGGGGCCGCCACAGAGAAGGCTCTTCCCCTGGGTCCTGCCAAACGACATTGTCTAGTTGACAGGATCCGGAGAAGGCCAACTCTGTGGGATCTAATTGGTCACTGGGATTCGTGCAGCATTAAGGATCATACTAAAGTACTAGACAAGGAAGGACAATACCGGCTCAAACCACCCTCCACCCTCTAAGCTGAGATATGGTGACCAGCTCAAAATTCACTCCATGAGGCCTCCACAGGTGAAGGGGGCTTTTGAGTATAACAAGCAAAGAGAAAATCCTTACCGAGCCCACTGACTTTGGTCCAAACGTCTTCAGAGTCATTGCTATCAACCGTGTTGTTGTCTTGGATGGATGCGATCATGATGTCTGTGCTTCTCAAGCTCTTTAGGGAGCAGATGGCATTGTTTGTCAAAAGACAATGCGCGGGGTATTTGTCGTCATCCCCAGATGTTGGTGGTGTCTCTAGTTTTTCTCTAGCATCTGCTGTTTGGGGCGCTTCTGCTGCAGTGCCTTCTCCAGTTTGGCCCTGCTGTGAGAGTTTATTTATTTATTTATTGTACTTATATGCCACTCATTCCAAAGCAGACTCAGAGCGGCTAACAAGTGACATAAATACAACAATAATCAAAATACAATCAGAATACACAATAAAATCAGTAATATAAAAATAGTAATCCGTAAGGTAAAAATAAAATCAGATTATGTTTCGGACCTTCTTCTGCCTCATGTATCCCAGCGGCCAATTAGGTCATAGAAACATAGAAGATTGATGGCAGAAAAAGACCTCATGTTCCATCTAGTCTGCCCTTATACTATTTCCTGTATTTTATCTTAGGATGGATATATGGTTATCCCAGGCATGTTTAAATTCAATTACTGTGGATTTACCAACCACATCTGCTGGTGGTTTGTTCCAAGCATCTACTACTCTTTCAATAAAATATTTTCTCATGTTGTTTTTGATCTTTCCCCCAACTAACCTCAGATTGTGCCCCTTTGTTCTTGTGTTCACTTTCCTATTAAAAACACTTCCTGCCTGAACCTTATTTAACCCTTTAACATATTTAAATGTTTCGATCATGTCCCCCCTTCCCCTTCTGTCCTCCAGACTATACAGATTGAGTTCATGAAGTCTTTCCTGATAAGTTTTATGCTTCCACCATTCTTATAGCCCATCTTTGGACCTGTTCAATTTTGTCAATATCTTTTTGTAGGTGAGGTCTCCAGAACTGAACACAGTATTCTAAATGTGGTCTCACCAGCGCTCTATATAGCGGGATCATAATCTCCCTCTTCCTGCTTGTTATACCTCTAGCTATGCAGCCAAGCATCCTACTTGCTTTTCCTACTGCCTGACCGCACTGTTCACCTATTTTGAGACTGTCAGAAATCACTACCCTTAAATCCTTCCCACAGAGTTGGCCTTCTCCAGGTCCCGTTGGCCAGACAATGTCGACTGGCGGGGACTAGGGGAAGAGCCTTCTCTGTGGTGGCCCCGGCCCTCTGGAACGAACTCCCTCTGGAGATACATACCGCCCCCTCCATCCTGGTCTTTCATAAAGCTTTAAAAACCTACGTCTGCCAGTGGGAATGGAGGCCCTGAGTGATGAGACTGTCTCTGGCCATTACTAGATATGTTTGGATTGGACTGGATGAATGTATGTGAGTATATATGGGATCTTTTAAAATGTGGTTTTAGTAAATTTTCATAATTTTATAGTTATTTAAATGTGTTATATATTGTTATATTTAATGTTGTATGCCGCCCTGAGTCGTTTTGAGAAGGGTGGCATAGAAATCTAATAAATAAATAAAAATGTAACAAAACAATAAAATCCTTTTTAAAAAACACCATACATACACTACAGTCAATCTAATTCCAGCCCTGTAGGAAAAGCCAGATCTTTCCAGAAAACCGGTAGGGAGGATGGTGGTAATTGATTCCATAGAGTTGGAGCCACCACAGAAAAGGCCCTTTCTTGAGGTTCCGCCAACCAACATTGCTTGGCGGATGGGACCTGGAGAAGGCCAACTCTGTGGGCCCTTACTGGCCACAATGAGGTATGAGGAAGGAGGCTGTCCCATAAATAGTCTGGCCCTGAGCCATTTAGACCTTTGTTAAAAGGTAATAACCAACACCTTGAATTGCGTTTGGAGCCCGACTGGCAACCAATGTAACTCGCGTAAAGATGGAGTAATATGGCCATACCTTGCTTACACCCGTTATTGTACGTTCATATCCTGCATCGCTATTGTTTGCATGGCTGTGCAGGATATGAGCCTAATCACACGTTGCTTAAACAATATGCTTAAAAATATACCGGTAAACTTGGGTCTTCCTTCAGCATCACCAAACCATCCTTCTCCTCATATTCCAGATCACCCTCGGTGTCGTTCTGCGACTTATATTCCTCACTGTCAGTTTCGCTTTCTGATTTGCTGGGCTGGTAAGAAAAGAAATATATTTACAAGACCTGGAGTACTTCCTGTTCTCAGGAAAAATGTCCAAATCACTTCGTTGCACAACAAAGCAGAGCATAGTAAGTAAGTAGGAACATGTCAAATTTTTGGTATTCTGTGAGCATGGATGTTTGCTTTCAGGTACAGTGGTACCTCTACCTAAGAACGCCTCTACTTATGAACTTTTCTAGATAAGGACCGGGTGTTCAAGATTTTTTTGCCTCTTCTCAAGAACCGTTCACCAGTTACAAACCCGAGCCTCTGCAACCGTAACTGGAAAAGGCAGGGAGAAGCCTCTGTGGGGCCTCTCTAGGAATCTCCTGGGAGGAACCAGGGCCGGAAAAGGCAGGGAGAAGCCTCCGTGGGGCCTCTCTAGGAATCTCCTGGGAGGAAACAGGGCCGGAAAAGGTGGGGAGAAGCGTCCATGGTGCCTCTTTAGGAATCTCCTGGGAGGAAACAGGGCCGGAAAAGGCAGGGAGAAGCCTCCATGGTGCCTCTTTAGGAATCTCCTGGGAGGAAACAGGGCCGGAAAAGGCAGGGAGAAGCCTCCATGGTGCCTCTGTAGGAATCTCCTGGGAGGAAACAGGGCCTCCACCCTCCCTGTGGTTTTCCCAATCACACACATTATTTGCTTTTACATTGACTCCTATGGGAAAAATAGCTTCTTCTTACAAACTTTTCTACTTAAGAACCTGGTCAGGGAATGAATTAAGTTTGTAAATAGAAGTACCACTGTATTTCATTAGCCAGCTAGGTAGAATCAAACCTTGAACCCCAGACATTCTCTTCTTTTGGAAACAAAATACTATTTCTGTCACCAATTCACAAATTGGTATTGGTATTCTGTGAGCATGGATGTTTGCTTTCAGGTACAGTGGTACCTCTACCTAAGAACGCCTCTACTTATGAACTTTTCTAGATAAGGACCGGGTGTTCAAGATTTTTTTGCCTCTTCTCAAGAACCGTTCACCAGTTACAAACCCGAGCCTCTGCAACCGTAACTGGAAAAGGCAGGGAGAAGCCTCTGTGGGGCCTCTCTAGGAATCTCCTGGGAGGAAACAGGGCCGGAAAAGGCAGGGAGAAGCCTCCATGGTGCCTCTTTAGGAATCTCCTGGGAGGAAACAGGGCCGGAAAAGGCAGGGAGAAGCCTCCATGGTGCCTCTGTAGGAATCTCCTGGGAGGAAACAGGGCCTCCACCCTCCCTGTGGTTTTCCCAATCACACACATTATTTGCTTTTACATTGACTCCTATGGGAAAAATAGCTTCTTCTTACAAACTTTTCTACTTAAGAACCTGGTCAGGGAATGAATTAAGTTTGTAAATAGAAGTACCACTGTATTTCATTAGCCAGCTAGGTAGAATCAAACCTTGAACCCCAGACATTCTCTTCTTTTGGAAACAAAATACTATTTCTGTCACCAATTCACAAAGCCCAAGCTGTATCGGTATCTATTTCTCTCCAAGAAAATAAGGTGCGTCAGTTTGGTGCCCCTGCACCCCTGCATGAGATTTGGCTTTTGCGCATGTGCAAGCGAAATCTGATGTGAAGATGTTTGTGCACGCAAGATTTTGGTGATTTTCGCCAGGTTTTTTTTGCTTCTGCACAATTTTTAAAAAATTTATGTATGGTATGATTGTGTTGCATGGTTTTAATAATGGGTTTTTAGATGCCTTTTAATATATTGGATTTGTCACATTGTTGTTTTAGTTGTGAGCCGCTCCGAGTCTCCAGAGAGGGGTGGCATACAAATCTAATTAATAATATTATTATTATTATTATTAATAATAATAATAATAATAATAATAATAATAATAATCCACTGGAACTTGTGCCGGAAGTACCATTTATCAGTGGCAAAGAACTGGTGGGATCATAAGCCTGAAAAAGTGGTTGAAAATGAGCAAGCAAAACTACTGTGGGACTTCCGACTTCAGACTGACCGAATTCTGAAGCATAACACACCAGACATCCTGATTGTGGAGAAAAAGAAAGTATGGATCATCGACATTGCAATCTCAGGAGACAGCAGAATTGAGGAGAAGCAGCTAGAGAAATTAGTGAAATACGAAGATCTAAAAATCGAGCTGCAACGACTCTGGCATAAGCCAGTGAAAATGGTCCCAGTGGTACTTGGCACGCTGGGCGCAGTGCCAAAGGATCTCAGTAGACATTTGAAAACCATCGGAATTGACAAAATCTCCATCTGTCAATTGCAAAAGGCCGCTTTACTGGGATCGGCAAACATGATTCACCGCTACATCACGCAGTCTTAGGTGCTTGGGAAGCGCCCGACTGGTGATGAAATACGAAATCCAGCATAGTGATCTCGTTTGCTGTATTGTATTGACATATTATTATTATTATTATTATTATTATTAATTATTATTATTATAAAAATATTGGCCAAAGTCACTGAAATCTCACTCGCATGCAAGTCCTCACGTGAGATTTCACTTTCTGCACATGCGCAGAAGCCAAACCTCACTCCGACGTGCCCGCCTGCCTGCCAATCACCCGGAGTTGTGTGCGCAGCTCCATTTTTGCTACTGGAATGCCGTCCCCCCTCCCACCTGTCCAGGTAGGAACCTAATACTGATCACGATACCTCAAAGGAGGGATCTTCTGAATCTTCATTATCTGGTAGATCTTTCAGGATTGTTTCTATCCAGCACCGGGGCTCATCCAGAACGACATCTTCTTCCTTCTTCCTTTTACTCCTTCTGATAGAAGGGGAGACAGGCGAAGTCAACGTCTCTGCAAGGGAAGAAGAGAGCGGTGTGGGGCTGGAAAACACGGGGCTGATTTCTGCACCCGCTGATTATAATAATTAATAATAATAATTCATTAGATTTGTATGCTGCCCCTCTCCGAGGCCTAGGAGCGGCTCACAACAGCAAAACACAATCCTATTCTTTTTAATATGTTTGTGAGTGACATAGGGGAAGGTTTGGTAGGGAAGGTTTGCCTATTTGCCGATGACTGTAAAGTGTGCAATAGGGTTCATATTCCTGGAGGGGTCTGTAATATGGTAAATGATTTAGCTTTACTAGATAAATGGTCAAAGCAATGGAAACTGCAGTTTAATGTTTCCAAATGTAAAATAATGCACTTGGGGAAAAGGAATCCTCAATCTGAGTATTGCATGGCAGTTCTGTGTTAGCAAAAACTTCAGAAGAGAAGGATTTAGGGGTAGTGATTTCTGACAGTCTCAAAATGGGTGAGCAGTGTCATCGGGCAGTAGGAAAAGCAAGTAGGATGCCTGGCTGCATAGCTAGAGGTATAACAAGCAGGAAGAGGGAGATTGTGATCCCCTTATATAGAGCCCTGGTGAGACCACATTTGGAATACTGTGTTCAGTTCTGGAAACCTCACCTACAAAAAGATATTGACAAAATTGAACGGGTCCAAAGACGGGCTACAAGAATGGTGGAAGGTCTTAAGCATAAAACATATCAGGAAAGACTTAATGAAGTCAATCTGTATAGTCTGGAGGACAGAAGGAAAAGGGGGGACATGATCGAAACATTTAAATATGTCAAAGGGTTAAATAAGATTCAGGAGGGAAGTGTTTTTAATAGGAAAGTGAACACAAGAACAAGGGGACACAATCTGAAGTTAGTTGGGGGAAAGATCAAAAGCAACGTGAGAAAATATTATTTCACTGAAAGAGTAGTAGATCCTTGGAACAAACGTCCAGCAGACGTGGTTGATAGATCCACAGTAACTGAATTTAAACATGCCTGGGATAAACATATATCCATTGTAAGATAAAATACAGGAAATAGTATAAGGGCAGACTAGATGGACCATGAGGTTTTTTCTGCCGTCAGTCTTCTATGTTTCTATGTTTCTACAAATCTAATGTTAGAAGCCATTTAAAACCCTTCATATAAAAAACAATCACCCAACCTAATGAACCATAAATAAAACAGAGCAGCCGAGGGGAATCAATTTTCCCATGCCTGGTGATAATGGTGGGTTTTTAGGAGTTTGCTAAACTTCCCAAAGGAAGACTGAGGAAAGAACCCACGGGATATAATAGAAGCGTGTCACACTGGGCCAAACAGAGTTGGCCATAGACTTTGTTACTCCACGTCGCAGAAGAGGACAAATTGTCTAATCTCCTCTTAAAACCCTCCACTGTTCCACCAATCATATACTTTGATTGGTGGAATTTTAAAAATGGTACTAATAATTAACCACAATATAGAATAGTATTACTAATAATTTTCTTCTCTTATTTTTTCTGTTTGTATAAGCACAGAACATTTTAAAATAAAAAAAGTTTAATTAGTAAGTTTAATATTGAAAATATAGATTTAAAATTAACAAGAATGTAACTTACATGTATGACATTTCTGCTTTGATCTGAATATAGTTAGGATTTTTTATATTTTTGTATTAGTTAGACTTCTATGACAAGAGGAGCAATGGTAGCTCCTTAAATGTTTATTGTTGTATGTCTTTGTCTTTTTTAAAAAATTCAATAAAAAAACCTAAAAAAACCAAAACCCTCCACTGTTACGACTTCTGGAGGTAAGAAGAGCCTGGGTGGTGCAGGGGTTATAGTGTAGTACAGCAAGCTACTTATGCTGATCCCCGGCTGTCAGTAGTTCGGCAGATCGAATCTCAGTAGGCTGAAGGTTGACTCAGCCTTCCATCTTTCCGAGGTCGGTCAAATGAGGACCCAGATTACATAGAAACATAGAAGATTGACGGCAGAAAAAGACCCCATGGTCCATCTAGTCTGCCCTTATACTATTTCCTGTATCTTATCTTAGGATGGATAGATGTTTATCCCAGGCATGTTTAAATTCAGTTACTGTGAATTTACCAACCACGTCTGCTGGAGGTTTGTTCCAAGCATCTACTCCTCTTTCAGTAAAATAATATTTTCTCATGTTGCTTTTGATCTTTCCCCCAACTAACCTCAGATTGTTTCCCTTTGTTCTTGTGTTTACTTTCCTATTAAAAACACTTCCCTCCTGAACCTTATTTAACCCTTTAACATATTTAAATGTTTCGATCATGTCCCCCCTTTCCCTTCTGTCCTCTAAACTATACAAATTGAGTTCATGAAGTCTTTCCTGATAAGTTTTATGTTTAAGACCTTCCACCATTTTTGTAGCCCGTCTTTGGACGCGTTCAATTTTGTCAATATCTTTTTGTAGGTGAGGTCTCCAGAACTGAACACAGTATTCCAAATGTGGTCTCACCAGCACTCTATATAGCGGGATCATAATCTCCCTCTTCCTGCTTGTTATAGCTCTAGCTATGCAGTCAAGCATCCTACTCGCTTTCTCTACCACCTGACTGCACTGTTCACCCATTTTGAGACTGTCAGAAATCACTACCCTTAAATCTTTCTCTTCTGAAGTTTTTGCTAACACAGAACTGCCAATACAATACTCAGATTGAGGATTCCTTTTCCCCAAGTGCATTATTTTACATTTGGAAACATTAAACTGCAGTTTCCATTGCTTTGACCATTTATCTAGTAAAGCTAAATCATTTATATTGTGAAGCTGATCCCTCGTTTTTCACTGGGGATGCGTTCCAAGACCACACGTGAAAAACGAATTTCCGTGAAGTAGAGGAAAGATATTTTTTATGTATTTAACGAGTATTTGGACTTTTAAAACCCACCCTTTGCATTAAACACCCATTCTATAATGTTTCTCAGCTGGAACTACATGTGTTATCCTACCAGTTTCTTTAATAGAGTACAGTAGTACTGTAGAAGAATTTTATGAATTTTTAATGGATTTTAAATTTTTAATAGATTTAATGGATTGCCAAGGCAATGCAATAGTTTTTTTATTGTCCTTCCTTCTCTAGTACTTTAACATGATCCTTAATTCCTTTTAAAATAGGAAATAATTAAATAGTATGTTTTTACCTATAAACGCTTTAATCCTTTTAATCATTATCTAGAACTGAACTTTTATAGCAATTCAAGAAAATTGAGCCACTTGCCTAATCTGTTATCATGCTGAACCTTGTGGGTTCAGTACAAAACCTTAAAATGTGACTGTGCTCCTCAACAAATAATGCTGTCTGTCATTTGTCCCTTATGTGGCTATTCAAATAATGTGACTTAATCAACTGAAAAAGAGTCCAAGCACCTATATGAAAACTTATCTTGGTGGGTAAGTCAGTCCCACCCAGTCACATGACCTTTAAGCCACCACCCCTATTCACATGATTGTCAAACCACTCCCACCTGGTCACATGACCATCAAGCCACCCCCACAAAATAAGCCATGCGTACAGCGTGGCAGTAAAAGTTTTGGCAGCCCATCACTGCCAACTGGTTTTTCCCCAACTTACCTTCAATTTCAATGCTCTGGCACATGCCATGTAAAAAGCCAAGGGCCAACTGAACTTGGATTGGGATGATGGCAAAGAGGACCTGAGCCACCACACCTAGGCGCTTCGCGGCCGGCTGGCGATTTTTGGCGTCACGAGGTTTCACTGCAAACAGGCAGCGAAGCCAGGAACATCCCCTGCGTAGCCATCGTAGCTGGAACAGTAAAAGAAGCAAATGTAAGTGTGAAGACACCAGTCTTCCTAGATCACAGGCCACCAACCTGTGGTCTGTGGACCACTGGGTGTCCGCGAGAAAATTTTGGTGGTCCATGGAGAAATCTTGGCTCCTGGGTCAGATATGGCCAAGAGCAGTTAGCCCGGGAAGAAGAAAGGAAAGGGAAAGGAAGGAAGAGGAAAAGAAGAGGAAAGGAAGGAAGAGGAAAGGAAAGGAAGAAGAAGAAAGGAAAGGAAAAAGAGGAGAGGAAAGGAAGAAGAGGAAAGGAAGGAGAGGAAAGGAAGGAGAGGAAAGGAAAGGAAGAAGAGGAGACGAAAGGAGAAAGAGGAGAGGAAAGAAAAGGAAAAAGAGGAAGGGAAAGGAAAGGAAAGGAAGAAGAAGAAAGGAAGAAGAGGAAAGGAAGAAGATGAAAGGAGGAAGAGGAGAGGAAAGGAAAAGAAGAAGAGGAAAGGAAAGGAAAGACAGGAAAGAAAGAAGAGGAAAGGAAAGGAAAGGAAGAGGAAAGGAAAGGAAGAAGAGGAAAGGAAAGGAAGAAGAGGAAAGGAAAGGAAAAAGAGGAGAGGAAAGGAAAGGAAAGACAGGAAAGAAAGAAGAGGAAAGGAAAGGAAAGGAAGAAGAGGAAAGGAAAGGAAGAAGAGGAAAGGAAAGGAAAGGAAGAAGAGGAAAGGAAAGGAAGAAGAGGAAAGGAAAGGAAAAAGAGGAGAGGAAAGGAAAGGAAAGACAGGAAAGAAAGAAGAGGAAAGGAAAGGAAAGGAAGAAGAGGAAAGGAAAGGAAGAAGAGGAAAGGAAAGGAAAGGAAGAAGAGGAAAGGAAAGGAAGAAGAGGAAAGGAAAGGAAGAAGAGGAAAGGAAAGAAAGAAGAGGAAAGGAAAGGAAAGGAAGAAGAGGAAAGGAAAGGAAGAAGAGGAAAGGAAAGGAAAGGAAAAAGAGGAGAGGAGAGGAAAGGAAAGACAGGAAAGAAAGAAGAGGAAAGGAAAGGAAAGGAAGAAGAGGAAAGGAAAGGAAGAAGAGGAAAGGAAAGGAAAAAGAGGAGAGGAAAGGAAAGGAAAGGAAAGACAGGAAAGAAAGAAGAGGAAAGGAAAGGAAGAAGAGGGAAGGGAAGGGAAGGAAAGGAAGAAGAGGAAAGGGAAGGAAAGGAAGGGAAGAAGAGGAAAGGAGGAAGAGGAGAGGAAAGGAAAGAAAGAAGAGAAGAGGAAAGGAAGTAGCCTCATGTTTGACTCTCTTCAGGCTCCAAAGGCTTCCCTGGAGCTGGGGGAGGGTATAAACATCCTCCCCTATCCCCCCTGGAGGCTCTCTGGAAGCCAAAAAACCCCTCCCAGAACCTCTGTGGGATCCAAAAATCAGCTGGCCGGCACACACATGCACGTTGGAGCTGAGCTAGGGCAACATCTCGTGTGCCAGCAGACATGGCCCCGCACGCCACCTGTGGCACCCATGCCATGGGTTCACCATCACTGCCATAGACTCTAGGATGGCCTTGTAAAAGACCCCACCCCAACGAGGGCACTCTTCAAATGTGTGCATTTCTGCTTTCAGAATTGCCCTGCCAGTATGGCCATTTGCTAAGAATTATGGGAATTGAAGGCCACACATCTGAAAGATGCCCAACTTAGAGAAAGCAGGATAATTTAAAAGACACAGTAGGACAAGCACACACACCCCCCGCGCACTTTTTTTTTTTGCCAAGGGCTTGGCTTCCAGTAATGGAAGCAAACATGCAGGAAACTTGAAAAAGAAAACAAAAGAAAATAGTCATATTAATAGTAGTAGTAGAATTAGTAACAACAACAAAAACAACAGAGTTGGAAGGGACCTTGGAGGTCTTCTAGTCCAACCCCCTGCTCAGGCAGGAAACTACACTATTTCAGACCAACATCTTCTTAAAAACTTCTAGTGTTGCAGCATTCACAATGTCTGGAGGAGGCTAGAGTAGAATGTAGAGTAGAGCATAGAGTAGGAGTAGAGCAGAGTAGTGTGTAGTATGTAGAGTGAAATAACAGAGTTGGAAGGGACCGTGGAGGTCTTCTAGTCCAACCACCTGCTTAGGCATGAAACTTTACTATTTCAGACTAACATCTTCTTAAAAAACTCTAGTGTTGCAGCATTCACAATGTCTGGAGGAGATAGAGTAGAATGTAGAGTAGAGCATAGAGTAGGACTCAGGTGCTTTGAAGAATAGCCTGACTCCCTCTTCTTTGTGGCAACCCCTAGTAGTTTCTTACTCCAAATCACCACCTAGCTAGGATACTTGGACTGAAAACACCAGCCTGACTCTGAGATGTTTTTTTGCCCAAAATTTCAACCCCACCTTATTTCCCAGAGCACTCCACCACCACCAAAACCAAGGGGAGGAGGGCAACTTACCAGAAATCTCAGTGGTGGGACCCAGTCTATTATTTTAAAACATACTTTCCAGACGGGTTCTGGGCTTTCTTTGAGGGGAAGTGTAGAAATTTCCTACAGGGAGAGACCCAGAAAGACAAAAATCAGCTAACACGTTAAAACGTTTAAGAAGCTTGCAAGCAACCCAGGTCTGATGATCTAGGTCAGCGTTTTTCAACCAGTGTGCTGTGGCACACTAGTGTGCCGTGAGACATGGTCAGGTGTGCCATGAAGCTCAGAGAGAGAAAGAAAACAAGAGAGAAAGAAAGAAAGAAAGAGAGAGAAAGAGAGAAAGAAAGAGCAAGAGAGAAAGCAAGCAAGAGAAAGAAAATGAGAGAAAGCAAGCAAGAGAAAGAAAGAAAGAAAGAAAGAAAGAGAACAAGAGAACAAGAGAGAAAGCAAGCAAGAGAGAGCAAGAGAGAGAAAGAAAGAGAGAGAGGGAAGGTGGGAGAGAGAAAGACATAGAGGGAAGTAGGGAGGGAGAGAGAAAGAGAGCAAAAAAGAGGAAAGAAGGAAGAGAGAAAGAAAGAGGGATGGAGAGAGAAGAGAAAGAGGGAGAGAGAAATAGAGCAAAAGGGAGGAAGAGAGAGAATTTTTTTGTCCAAACTTTTTTTAGCTGCCCCCCCCCCCTCAATGTGCCCCATGGTTTTGTAAATGTAAAAAATGTGCCGCGGCTCAAAAAAGGTTGAAAATCACTGATCTAGGTTACCTGCTAACTGGTCAACAAGGCCATTGCAAGCTACTTTGAGGGGCAAATTATCATCCCAGGAAACAGCCATTGATCTTGAATAGTTTAAGATACATGGACTTCAACTCCCAGAATTCCCCAGCCAGCATTCTAGCTGGAGAACTCTGGTAAATGAAGTCCATACTACTTAAAATTGCCAAGGTTGAGAAATATTGGTTTAGAGGGGGAAAACTCCCCCCCCCCCAAAAAAGGGGGGATATAGAAGTTCTTCCTCCAACTACTCTAAGAGTATCTTCCCCATAACAGCACCTGGTTTGGGGGATGAGAAGAAGGACTGAAGGACCTTTCCGCCATTAATATTTTTCCTTTCAGCTCAAGGGCTAAGCATATACCAACCACCCCATTAGTTGCTGAAATGTCTCATAAACCTCTTGCTCTTCTGTTCTCCTCCCCAATAATATAAATGTGATAACAATACCTGGGACATGGAATTCTCTCCCTTCTGCTCCATGGTAACTGAAAGAAAGAAAGAAAAAAGTAAGCGAAGTTGAACCTTTCAATTAGGTTTAAATAGACTCAGCCCCAGGTGGAAATCATTCCAGCATTAGTTAGCCAGCTTCCTGCTTCACCAAAGGCTGCCTTTGGTCCTGATCCTCAAAAGACTTAAGGATGGGTTTATTTATTTTATTTTATTTATATTAGAAACATAGAAACATAGAAGACTGATGGCAGAAAAAGACCTCATGGTCCATCTAGTCTGCCCTTATACTATTTCCTGTATTTTATCTTGCAATGGATATATGTTTATCCCAGGCATGTTTAAATTCAGTTACTGTGGATTTACCAACTACGTCTGCTGGAAGTTTGTTCTAAGGATCTACTACTCTTTCAGTGAAATAATACTTTCTCATGTTGCTTCTGATCTTTCCCCCAACTAATTTCAGATTGTGTCCCCTTGTCCTTGTGTTCACTTTCCTATTAAAAACACTTCCCTCCTGGACCTTATTTAACCCTTTAACATATTTAAATGTTTTGATCATGTCCCCCTCTTTTCCTTCTGTCCTCCAGACTACACAGATTGAGTTCATTAAGTTTTTCCTGATACGTTTTATGCTTAAGACCTTCCACCATTCTTGTAGCCCGTCTTTGGACCCCTTCAATTTGTCAAACTATTATAGTATGGTTGTACTAGAAAAGTACTAGAAAAGTAATGATGAAAAGTAATGATGGAAGACAATAGAACAGTGGGACAGGGATGGTAGGCACAATGGTATGCTTATTACAGACCTCTTAGAAAGAGGGAGAGGTCAATCTTAGTTAATCTATGGTTAAAGGTTTTGGGGTTAGGAGTAGAAACCACAGACTCAGGTAGAGTATTCCAGGCATTGATTACTCTGAGTAATAAAGATGCTGCAAATAGGATGGATTGTTAAAAAGCTGCTGCCAAAAAAGCCAACACAGTTCTAGGCTGCATTAAAAGAGGGATAGCATCAAGATCACGTGATGTGTGAATATCACTTTATAATGCAGTGGTAAGTATGGAATACTGCATTCAGTTTTGGTGGCCACGATGGAAAAAGGATGTTGAGAATCTAGAAAGAGTCCAGAGAAGAGCAACAAAGATGATTAGGGGACTGGAGGGCTAAAATATATGAAGAATGTTTGCAGGGACTGGGCATAGCTAGTTTAATGAAAAGAAAGACCAGGGGAGACATGAGAGCAGTGTTCCAATATCTCAGGGGCTGCCATAAAGAAGAGGGAGTCAACCTCTTGAGGGTACAACAAGAAGCAATGGGTGGAAACTAAACAAGGAGAGAAGCAACTTAGAACTAAGGAGAAATTTCCTGACAGTTAAAACAATTAACCAGTGGAACAGCTTGCTTCCAGAAATTGTGAATGCTGCAACACTGGAAGTTTTAAAGAAGACGTTGGATAATTATTTGTCTGAAATAGTGTAGGGTTTCCTGCCTAAGCAGGGGGTTGGACTAGAAGACCTCCAAGGTCCCTTCCAACTCTGTTATTAGTATCATTGTTACTATTTTAAGGGTAGGGTGTGTATCAGGTGCTAATCTCATCAACCACAACAGGCTACGTGAATGCAACTGGGAGAACCGGCTTAGTTAAGCAGCTATGTAAAATGATAAGCATCTTGCATTGAAGAATCTCCAATCTGCAACCAAACAGGGTTTGATATTAGTCTGATGATGGGTTACAATCCTGAAGCTCTCCTCTTGGATGTTCCACTTAGGAAGTTTGGGCAGTGGGTTTTTTTAAAAAAAAATAAACCTTATTGAATTTTAATGTTAAAAACAACACACAAAACCAACAGGTAAAACCAACAAACAACACTATGCTAATACAAATGTTGAAAACAAAAACAACAATCACTTTTACAGCTTTCTCAAAACGTTGTTACATATTTCAAGCTGCCTATACAATTGATTATTCTGTTGACATATTTTCAGTGTCTATGATTTTGTTTTATTTTGTTATATCATTCCTTTTAATTTTCCAAGCTTGAGAAAGAGAGAGCATAAACAATCATGGGTTTATTTTAATTCATTGTTATTTTGTAACCAGATTTTTGAATTTGGATTTTGTTTCAACCAATTATACATCTTGTTCCATATTTCACAGATATAAGGCAGTGGGATACTATCTGGATAGAGAGGGATAGAAGAAAATTGGAGCTAAAAGGGGACAGAACCTAAATCTTTGCTGGATTATTACATGCTGGAAGTAGTTGGCAGTGGCTGCTGTATGTAGATTGCTTAATTGCCTGCTGGTCCCATGAAAGTCTAAAGATAGTGGGTATGTTTGCATGATACATTTTATGTTTTTATTTATTTTTGTCAAGTACATATTGGTAGTATACAAAGATATAACAATGAAGGTCTTGACATATTTATTTGTTTGTTTGTTTATTATTTTATTTTATTTTATTTTATTTTATTTTATTTTATTTTATTTTATTTTATTTTATTTTATTTTATTTTATTTTATTTTATTTTATTTTATTTTATTTTATTTTATTTTATTTTATTTTATTTTATTTTATTTTATTTTATTTTATTTTATTTTATTTTATTTTATTTTATTTTATTTTATTTTATTTTATTTTATTTTATTTTATTTTATTTTATTTTATCCAATACACAATGAGGGTTTTAGTGGGTATATATCTATATACACATAGTAAAATACATGATGAAGGTTATAGAGGAGATACTCATAGTAAAATATATCTAAGAAATAATAGAAAAGAAGGTATAGTAATAGAACATATCAATGAAAGAATAGAAGAAGAGATATAGGAATAGAAGAAAGGAATAGGAGATATAGGAGAGCAATAGGACAGGGGACGGAAGGCACTCTAGTGCACTTGTACTCGCCCCTTACTGACCTCTTAGGAATCTGGATAGGTCAACCGTAGATAATCTAAAGGGAAAGTGTTGGGGGTTTGGGGATGACACTATGGAGTCCGGTAATGAGTTCCACGCTTCGACAATTCAGGTTTCTTTCTGGCCAAAAATCTCTGAAACCTACACAGGAAGAAATCAGAAAATGCCAAGACCTTCATACCTGTACCCGTGAAAATCTACGAAAACAAAGATATAACAATGTTTATATACATAATACTAGTGAGAAAGAGAGACATTAGGACAAGGGACGGAAGGCACCCTAGTGCACTTATGCATGCCCCTTACTGACCTCTTAGGAATCGGGAGAGGTCAATAGTGGATAGTCTAAAGTTTTTTGGGGGTAGGTGATGATACTACAGAGACAGGTGGTGACTTCCATACATTAACTACTCGGTTGCTAAAGTCATGTTTCCTACAGTCAAGTTTGGAGCGGTTTACTTTAAGTTTGTATCTGTTGTGTGCTCGTGTGTTGTTGTGGTTGAAGCTGAAGTAGTCATTGACAGGAAGGACGTTGTAGCAGACGATTTTATGAACTATGCTTGGGTTGTGTTTAAGGCAATGTAGTTTTAAGCTTTCTAAACCTAGGATTATAAATCTGGTTGCATAGGGCAATGTTTCCCAACCTTGGCAACTTGAAGATACCTGGACTTCAAATCCCAGAATTCCCCAGGCAGCGAATGCTGGCTGTGGGATTCTGGGAGTTGAAGTCCAAATATCTTCAAGTTGCCAAGGTTGGGAAACACTGGCATAGGGTATTCTGTTGTGAGTGGAGGAGTAGAGGGCTCTTCTAGTAAAGTACTGTATCTCTGGATGTCATTTTTCAGCTTTTGACAAATTCCTTAGCCTAGACAAATTCCTTCAGTTTTCTTTGCAAGATTTTGGAAGTGGTTTGCCATGCTCTCTTTCCTAGGACTGAGAAGGAATAATTAGGATCACCCAGCTGGCTACCCACCTAAGGCAGGAGAAGAACTCACATTTTCTTCATTTGCCTGGCCTTTATTTACCCGTCCATTACTCAAACCAGGTTTCTTGAGTTCAAATGCAATATTCTAGACTTTAACTATCTCCACTGCATTGATTCACTGGATTAAAGGGGGTTGGCTAATTTAGAACTGAATATATTCTCAGAAAAAAAAGGTGAAGAATCTTTTTGGTTGAACTCAACAGTAGTTTACAATTTTTTTTTGCATATTTTAAATTCTACTTTTTAGTTGTTTGAGATCTGACTCAGTAACTTAATCAGATATTAATAATAATACTAATAACAAAGTTGGAAGGGACCTTGGAGGTCTTCTGCTCAGGCAGGAAACCCTACACTTCTTCAGACAGATAGTTATTCAAATTATTCTTAAAAAACATCCAATGTTGGAGTATTCATAACTTCTGGAGGCATTGGTTAATTGTTCTAACTGTCAGGAAAATTTCTCCTTAGTTCTAAGTTGCTTCTCTTTTTGTTTAATTTTCACCCATTGCTTCTTGTTCTGCCCTCAGGTGTTTTGGAGAATAGGTTGACTCCCACTTCTTTGTGTCAACCCCTGAGATTTTATTTATTTATTGGATTTGTATGCCGCCCCTCTCTGTAGACTCGGGGCGGCTAACAACAATGATAAAAACAGCATGTAACAATCCAATAAAAAAATAACTAAAAACCCTTATTATAAAACCAAACATACACACAAACATACCATGCATAAATTGTAATGGCCTAGGGGGAAGGAATATCTCAACTCCCCCATGCCTGGCGGTATAAGTGAGTCTTGAGTATTTATGAAAGACAGGGAAGGTGGGAGCAGTTCTAATCTCTGAGGGGAGTTGGTTCCAGAGGGCCGGGGCCACCACAGAGAAGGCTCTTCCCTTGAGGCCCGCCAAACGACATTGTTTAGTCGACGGGACCCGGAGAAGGCCAACTCTGTGGGACCTTACCGGTCGCTGGGATTCGTGTGGTAGCAGGCGGTTCTGGAGGTAGTCTGGTCCAATGCCATGTAGGGATTTAAAGGTCATGACCAACACTTTGAATTGTGACCGGAAACTGATCGGCAGCCAATGCAAGCCACGGAGTGTTGAAGAAACGTGGGCGAATCTTGGAAGCCCCACGATGGCTCTCGCGGCTGCGTTCTGCACGATCTGAAGTTTCCGAACACTTTTCAAAGGAAGCCCCATGTAGAGAGCGTTGCAGTAATCGAACCTCGAGGTGATGAGGGCATGAGTGACTGTGAGCAATGACTCCCTGTCCAAATAGGGCTGCAACTGGTGCACCAGGCGAACCTGGGCAAAAGCCCTCCTCGCCACAGCCGAAAGATGATGTTGGAACATTGTTATCTTGTCTCCCCTGGTCCTTCTTTTCATTAAACTAGACAACTGTTCTTCATATGTTTTAGCCTCCAGTCCCCTAATCATCTTTGTTAATAATAATAATAATAACAACAATAACAACAACAGAGTTGGAAGGGACTTTGGAGGTCTTCTATTCCAACCCCCTGTTTAGGCGGGAAACCCTACACTACTTCAGAAAAACTGTTATTTATTAATTATTTATTAATTAGATTTCTATGCCGCCCCTTTCCGAAGACTCGGAGCGGCTCACAACAAAAACAATACAAATCCAACATCTTCTTAATAACTTCCAGTGCTGGAGCATTCACAACTTCTGGAAGCAAGCTGTCCCACGGATTAATTGTTCTAATTAATGTGTTGCTCTTCTCTGCATTCTTTCTAGAGTCTCAATATCCTTTTTGCATTGTGGCGACCAAAACTGAATGCAGTACAGTGTTCCCTCGCTTTTCATGGGGGATGCGTTCCGAGACCGCCCACGAAAGTTGAATTTCCGCGAAGTAGAGATGCGGAAGTAAATACACTATTTTTGGCTATGAACAGTATCACAAGCCTTCCCTTAACACTTTAAACCCCTAAATTGCAATTTCCCATTCCCTTAGCAACCATTCAGATTATTACTCACCATGTTTATTTATTAAAGTTTATTTAAAAAAATATTTATTAAAGGCAGACGAAAGTTTGGCGATGACATATGACGTCATCGGGTGGGAAAAACCGTGGTATAGGGGGAAAACCCGCGGCATACAAATCTAAATAATAAATAAATAAATAAACAAACAAACAAACAAACAAACAAACAAACAAACAAATAAATAAATAAATAATATTTTTGAAAAACCGTGGTATAGACTTTCCGTGAAGTTCGAACCCGCGAAAATCGAAGGAACACTGTATTCCCAGTGTGACCTTACCAAGGCCTTATAAAGTGGTATTAACACTTCACGTGATCTTGATTCTGTCCCTCTGTTTATGCAGCTTAGAGCTGTGTTGGCTTTTTTGGCAGCTGCTGCACACTGCTGGCTCATATTTAAATGGTTGTCCTATTAATCTTATCCTGCTTAATTTCTGAGCCTAGATGAAACAGCCAGGGGGCTTTCAATTGCTGAGTTCTTATAGGAACACAGCCCATTAAAAAAAGGGGTTTTGAAGATTGTTCCTAATCAAATACTTATCCATTATTCATTCATTACACTGATTTATGAATCTAAGGAATGTCTAGCTTTCAAGAGTCTGGACCGTTTACAATATTAAGAATCAATGAAAGCATCTTTTTGTCTGTTTATAAATCAAATTTCCAGGATAACGATCTTACAGCGACTCTGAGCGGTATGCAAGATTAGAACAGGCATACAATATAAACCAGAGGTAAACAGAGATGAATAGAGGTAGTTCTTGGCTTACAACAGTTCATCCAAAATTACAGTGATACCGAAAATGGTGACTTACGACCATTTTTCACACCACCGTTGTAGCTTCTACATGGTTACATGATCAAAATTCAGCCCCTGACTCATTTGTATGATGTGCTGGGGTCATGCAAAAATCACCTTGTTTGTTTGTTTGTTTGTTTGTTTATTAATTGATTGATTGATTGATTGATTGATTGATCGATCGATCGATTAATCGATTAATCGATTAATTGATTAATTGATTAATTGATTAATTGATTAATTGATTAATTGATTAATTGATTAATTGATTAATTGATTAATTGATTAATTGATTAATTGATTAATTGATTGGTTCATTAATTGATTAATCAATTAATTGATTAATCAATTAATTGATTAATTGATTAATTGATTAATTGATTAACCAATTAATCGATTAATCAATTAATTGATTGATTGATTGATTACTTGATTGATTGATTGATTGATTGATTCATTCATTCATTTATTGGATTTGTATGCCGCCCCTCTCCGTAGACTCGGGGCAGCTAACAACAGTAATAACAGTGCAGCCTTTTGATAAACCAGGTTACTGAGGAAGCCAGATTCATTTAACACTATGTTACTAACAACTGCAGGGATTCACTTAACCACTTTGGGGAAAAAGGTCATGAAGTGGGGCAAAATTCACTTAGCATCTTCTTGAATTTTTTGGCTCAATTGTAGTCATAGGTTGACTAACTGTATTGGCATTTACATGTATTTCTTTTGGTTTTCTTCTACCAATGGTTCTCAACCTTTCTAATGCCGCGGCCCCTTAATGCAAGATCCTCATGTTGTGGTGACCCCCAACCATAAGTCTAACACCAATTCTCCCAACAGAGCTTGAAGCCGATTGGCAGGAAGGTCAGAGGGACACCCCCGCTGTAAACGCCTGATTGGTCGGATTGTAAAAATATTTTTCAAGGCACCAGAATAGAAGCTTTAGCTTTAGTTCCTAACACCATGGGAAATTTATCTTTTCCCAGGGTCTTAGGTGACCCCTGTGAAATGGTCTTTCGTCCCCCAAAGCGGTCCTGACCCCCAGGTTGAGAACCATTGTTCTAGACTCTCTTGAAAGACTCACATTACCTCTCCATTTATCCTTGTAGGATTTATTTGTCCTTGTCCAAACTAAATTCTTACTCATTTGAATAGCTGGTCTCTTCTCCTCCTCCTCCTCTTCCTCCTCCTCCTTTTCCTCCTCCTCCTCCTTTTCCTCGTCTTCCTCCTCCTTTTCCTCGTCTTCCTCCTCCTCCTCTCTTTCCTCCTCCTCCTCCTCTTTCCTCCTCCTCCTCCTCTTCTTCCTCCTCCCCCTCCTCCTCTCTTTCCTCCTCCTCCTCCTCTTCTTCCTCCTCCCCCTCCTCCTCTCTTTCCTCCTCCTCCTCCTCTTCCTCCTCTCTTTCCTCTTCCTCCCCCACCTCTCTTTCCTCCTCCTCCTCCTCCTCTTTCCTCTTCCTCCTCCACCTCTTTCCTCCTCCTCCTCCTCTCTTTCCCCCTCCTTCTCCTCTCTTTCCTCCTCCTCCTCTCTTTCCTCCTCCTTTCTTTCCTCCTCCTCTCTTTCCTCTTCCTCCTCCACCTCTCTTTCCTCCTCCTCCTCCTCCTCTCTTTCCCCCTCCATCTCCTCTCTTTCCTCCTCCTCCTCTCTTTCCTCCTCCTCTCTTTCCTCTTCCTCCTCCACCTCTCTTTCCTCCTCCTCTCTTTCCTCCTCCTCTCTTTCCTCTTCCTCCTCCTCCTCTCTTTCCTCTTCCTCCTCCACCTCTCTTTCCTCCTCCTCTCTTTCCTCCTCCTCCTCCTCTTCCTCCTCCTCTCTTTTCTCCTCCTCCTCCTCTTCCTCCTCCTCCTCCTCCTCCTCTCTTTTCTCCTCCTTCTCCTCTCCTCTTCCTCCTCCTCCTCTCTTTCCTCTTCCTCCTCCACCTCTCTTTCCTCCTCCTCCTCCTCTTCTTCCTCCTCCCCCTCCTCTCTTTCCTCCTCCTCCTCCTCTTCCTCCTCTCTTTCCTCTTCCTCCTCCACCTCTCTTTTCTCCTCCTTCTCCTCTCCTCTTCCTCCTCCTCCTCTCTTTCCTCTTCCTCCTCCACCTCTCTTTCCTCCTCCTCCTCCTCTTCTTCCTCCTCCCCCTCCTCTCTTTCCTCCTCCTCCTCCTCTTCCTCCTCTCTTTCCTCTTCCTCCTCCACCTCTCTTTCCTCCTCCTCCTCCTCTTTCCTCTTCCTCCTCCACCTCTTTCCTCCTCCTCCTCCTCTCTTTCCCCCTCCTTCTCCTCTCTTTCCTCCTCCTCCTCTCTTTCCTCCTCCTTTCTTTCCTCCTCCTCTCTTTCCTCTTCCTCCTCCACCTCTCTTTCCTCCTCCTCCTCCTCTCTTTCCCCCTCCTCCTCCTCTCTTTCCTCCTCCTCCTCTCTTTCCTCCTCCTCTCTTTCCCTTCCTCCTCCACCTCTCTTTCCTCCTCCTCTCTTTCCTCCTCCTCTCTTTCCTCTTCCTCCTCCTCCTCTCTTTCCTCTTCCTCCTCCACCTCTCTTTCCTCCTCCTCTCTTTCCTCCTCCTCCTCCTCCTCTTCTCCTCCTCTCTTTTCTCCTCCTCCTCCTCCTCCTCCTCCTCTCTTTTCTCCTCCTTCTCCTCTCCTCTTCCTCCTCCTCCTCTCCTTTCCTCTTCCTCCTCCACCTCTCTTTCCTCCTCCTCCTCCTCTTCCTCCTCCTCCCCCTCCTCTCTTTCCTCCTCCTCCTCCTCTTCCTCCTCTCTTTCCTCTTCCTCCTCCACCTCTCTTTCCTCCTCCTCCTCCTCTTTCCTCTTCCTCCTCCACCTCTTTCCTCCTGCCTCCTCCTCTCTTTCCCCTCCTTCTCCTCTCTTTCCTCCTCCTCCTCCTCTCTTTCCTCCTCCTTTCTTTCCTCCTCCTCTCTTTCCTCTTCCTCCTCCACCTCTCTTTCCTCCTCCTCCTCCTCTCTTTCCCCCTCCTTCTCCTCTCTTTCCTCCTCCTCCTCTCTTTCCTCCTCCTCTCTTTCCTCTTCCTCCTCCACCTCTCTTTCCTCCTCCTCTCTTTCCTCCTCCTCTCTTTCCTCTTCCTCTCCTCCTCTCTTTCCTCTTCCTCCTCCACCTCTCTTTCCTCCTCCTCTCTTTCCTCCTCCTCCTCCTCCTCTTCCTCCTCCTCTCTTTCTCCTCCTCCTCCTCCTCCTCCTCTCTTTTCTCCTCCTTCTCCTCTCCTCTTCCTCCTCCTCCTCTCTTTCCTCTTCCTCCTCCACCTCTCTTTCCTCCTCCTCCTCCTCTTCCTCCTCCTCCCCCTCCTCTCTTTCCTCCTCCTCCTCCTTTTCCTCCTCTCTTTCCTCTTCCTCCTCCACCTCTCTTTCCTCCTCCTCCTCCTCTTTCCTCTTCCTCCTCCTCTCTTTCCCCCTCCTTCTCCTCTCTTTCCTCCTCCTCCTCTCTTTCCTCCTCCTCTCTTTCCTCTTCCTCCTCCACCTCTCTTTCCTCCTCCTCTCTTTCTCCTCCTCCTCTCTTTCCTCTTCCTCCTCCTCCTCTCTTTCCTCTTCCTCCTCCACCTCTCTTCCTCCTCCTCCTCTCTTTCCTCCTCCTCCTCCTCCTCCTCTTCCTCCTCCTCTCTTTTCTCCTCCTCCTCTTCCTCCTCCTCCTCCTCCTCCTCCTCTCTTTTCTCCTCCTTCTCCTCTCCTCTTCCTCCTCCTCCCTCTCTTTCCTCTTCCTCCTCCACCTCTCTTTCCCTCCTCCTCCTCCTCTCTTTCCTCCTCCTCCTCCTCCTCTCTTTCCTCCTCCTCCTCCTCTCTTTCCCTCCTCCTCTCTTTCCTCCTCCTCAATTCACAAGGTCCAGTTTAGCTCTGAACTGGTTTTGGTTAGGAATGTTTCCTGACCTTTAAGGATAATCCACCTTCCTGTTACATGAAACTTATTCCTCCATTTCTTGCGCATCGGAACAATAAAAAACAAGTCGCTCAAGTTCCTGGTGAAAAGAAGATTAATCTTTCCTGCTTTTTGAAGGCTCAGATTGTTGACTCACCTTTTCTTTGCTGATGTCTCTTCCGGGCTTCTGTGCCACATGTTCCAAATGCCATTGGTGGTCTGTTGGCCTCTTTTTCTCTTGTCTCGAGGTCAAACCCCATCCTTCTCAGAGTCCACCTGCTCAAGCACCCCTTGTAAGTGATTTCTCTTGAGAAAGTATAAACGTTGCAACTCAGCAGTTGGAGCATAGAAACATAGAAGATTGACGGGAGGAAAAAGACCTCATGGTCCATCTAGTCTACCCTTGTACTATTTCCTGTATTTTATCTTAGGGTGGATATATGTTTAGTCCCAAGCATGTTTAAATTCACTTACTGTGGATTTACCAACCACGGTCTGCTGGAAGTTTGTTCCAAGCATCTACTACTCTTTCAGTAAAATCATATTTTCTCATGTTGCTTCTGATCTTGTCCCCCAACTAACCTCAGATTGCTGTGCCCCCTTTTTCTTGTGTTCACTTTCCTGTTAAAACACTTCCCTCCTGAACCTTATTTAACGTTTTAACATATTAAAATGTTTCGATCATGTCCCCCCTTTCCCTTCTGCCCTCCAGACTATACAGCATTGAGTTCATGAAGTCTTTCCTGATACGTTTTATGCTTAAGACCTTCCACCATTTTTGTAGCCCGTCTTGGACCCGTTCAATTTTGTCAATATCTTTTTGTAGGTGAGGTCTCCAGAACTGAACACAGTATTCCAAATGGGGTCTCACCAGCGCTCTATACAGCGGGATCACAATCTCCCTCTTCCTGCTTGTTCTACCTCTAGCTATGCAGCCAAGCATCCTACTCACTTACCGCCTGACCGCACTGCTCACCCATTTTGAGACTGTCAGAAATCACTACCCCTAAATCCTTCTCTTGTGAAGTTTTTGCTAACACAGGACCGTCAATACAATACTCAGATTGAGGGTTCCTTTTCCCCAAGGCAAAGGCAAAGGCTCATAGGACTCTGTGGTTGGCTGCCGGATGCGCCACCCCTCAACGAAAAGCATCACAACTCCAGCACCAGTGTCTCCCACCCATTGGCTGCAGACGTCACTGGAGTGAGAAGGTTTTGAAGCCAAGGGTTATAAAAAGAGGCTGAGCATCCCAGAGAAATGTCCGAATGCGCTGTGGAGCGGTCTGATGACTCAAAGAGGGGACGGATGGAAGCTATTTGTAATTTTTTTTCAAGGAAGAAAAAGATGACCTTTAACAACCGTGCACCATCCCTCGGCAGCTCTGCCGGAAAGCAAAACCCTGGAGACTATTTCAGGCACATGGTGACTCCCGATCGTATCCCTGAATTCATCATTCCTTCCTTGGGTCTCTTGGAAGAGCATCGGCGCTTGGACAAGGCAAAGGCTTTGGCAAAGCTGCCCCAAGAAACAGAGGTGTCGAGGAACGAAACCAGGGACCGCGTCTGCCTTCCACCAGGGTCCTTTCTGTCCTGTTACTCTAGAGTCGAGGTGGATCTGGGGCTGAACGATATACCTGCTGATTCTGTCACCCGAGCTGCGTTGTCTCTGCTCCATTTGCCAAAGGTCATCACTCCCTACGGCTTTGTGTCCCTGGGGCAAAGTCCTCAGGTGACCCAGGAAGAGGCCCTGTTTTTTGGGATTGGCTTGGCTTCCTCGAGAGACCCCAACACAAAGAGAGATTTGGACCCACGAAGAGGCCACCGATGCCACGGCGATGTCAACAACGTACAGGTGGAATGCACAACCATCAGCCTGAGCGACCACTGTCCATACCACGCTCAGGTGGTGAGCCAAGCTCACCTGTCGGAAAGCAGTTCCAGCTCGATAGAGGACAGGTGTGGACTGAAGCTTTCAGATCCCATGGAAGGGCAAGCTATGGATGCGTTTTCCAAATCGTCGGCCTTCTTCGCAACAACTTGCTCCGATCTTGATGGCCCCAGCCGGTCTTTGCAGAAACACCCCAAAACTCTATTCCGAAAGATCCTAAAGAAACACTTGTGCTGATCTGGGGAATCACAAAGTGGTGGAAATGTTTTCTTGGTATCCTACAGCAGGGGATGCTTGCCGTCTTAAGGACTCCAAAACCTGGGATATGTCTAAAAAATAGCTGAATGTTTCAGAAGTCCTAAGTTGGATGTAACTTTTCAAAATGTTAATGTTTGCTGGGCTTGGTAAAAATTTGTCTTCTCTTTCTTTCTCTCTGTCTCTCCGGCAGTCTCAAAAAACGTTTTTGCAGATATAAATAAGTCAGCTTGAGGAAGAGGAACAGCCAGGTGGGACACTTGCAATCTGAAATTAAATAATAACATTCTCTCCTTCCCTTGCCCTTTCTATCCTCCCTCCCTCCCTCCCTCCCACTATCCTGCCCTATCTTACCCTACTCTTCCTCTTTCTATTCCTTCCTTCCTCCCACCAATCCTACCCTATCCTATCTTACCCTATTCTTCCTCTATTCTTTCCTTCCTTTTCCCCTTTCCTCCATTCTATCCTACCCTATTCTTCCTCTTTCCATTAATCCTTCCTTCCGTCCTTCCTCCCACCTACCCACCCTACTCTTTCTATTCCTTTCTTATTTTCTTCCATCCCTCCTTCCTTCTTCCCATCCTATCCTATTCCTCCTTCCTTCCTTCCTTCCTTCCTCCCACCCACCCACCCCACCATATCTTTCACTTTTCTTCCTCTATTCCTTCTTTCCTTCTTTCCTTCTTTCCTTCTTTCCTTCTTTCCTTCCTTCCTTCCACTCTACCCTATGCTACTGTTCCTCCCTCCCTCCCTCCCTCCCCTTCCTCTTTCTATTAATCCATCCTTCCTTCCGTCCTCCCTTCCTCCCTACCCTACTCTTTCTATTTCTTCCTTTCTTCCCTCCATTTTCACATCCTATCCTACTATTCCTCTTTCTATTCCTTCTTTCCTTCCACATGGGACTTTTTGGTATCTATCCACAGCTTTAATTGTTAGATTACCCTGTTCCCTTTTTAATCAGAGAATAACAAACGCCACCAAGCAACGGTGATGGCTTCCCCTGTCCCAGTGCAATTGCAAGAGATTCACCATTTTCCATCTTTGCATTTCTGACAGATTCTATGATTTTGATATTATCCCAATAATAACTTGTGAGTTATTGTAATTGGCAGCATAGGAAGAGAAAACTATCATAGTTCCAGCCTGGGTCAATAGTTAAATATATGTAAAGGGGAAGGTTGTAATGATGGGGAACTTTCTTAAACCGTGGTTTGTATCTATGGCTTGAAGACCTTCTTAAATGTGACTTTGTGGTTTGTCAAGGCCTGCATGGGTGGGGAGAGAATTCTGGCTTCCAGACTGTATAGGGTTGGGCTGAGAACTTTGAACCAATTGTGTAATATTTTGTTTACTTACTTATATACAGTAAATTTAGTATTACATATGTTTATTTATAGACAAAGATGTCCTTCCTTAAGAATGGAATTTTAATTCTTGTGCCAATTTATACTTGGTGACTAAAAGGCTACAGAAAAAAATCAGAAAAGGCAAGCAAATAGAATAGATTAGAATTAAAATTATTAGCATTAGAATAGGAATAGAAACAGAGTTGGAAGGGACTTTGTAGGTCATTTAGTCCAACTTCCTGCTCAAGCAGGAGACTGGCGACCCTATATACCATTTCTGACAGACAGCTGTCAGTCTCTTCTTGAAAGTTTCCAGTGTGAAGCTCCAAGAACTTCCAAAGGCAACTTCTGTTCCATTGGTTGATTGTTCTCACTGTCAGAAAAGATCTCATTTCTAGGTTGAATCTTTTCTGGGGTTTTTTTTGGTTTTTTTAAATATAATTTTTATTGATTTTTTTTTTGAAAATTTTACAAAAAACAAAACAAAAAGAATAAAGTGTACCATCACCAAACAGAAAGAAAATCCCTTCACCACGGAAGATTCAATTTTGTATCCTTCATTTGCTTTGTCTCTGGGTTACATTGTTCATTCTTTATAGAGCGATTGAATTTTATTTCTTACATTTGCATCGCTTACTGATGTTGTTAATATATAATTTTTGACCTTCTCCCACCGCCTCATTGTTGCTGCTAATTTCTCTTCATTGTAATTATGTAGTCTAATTTCCATAATTTCATAGTGAATGTGGTCCACCATGTATCTGCACCAATTTTTTATCGTCCATTTATTGTCATCTTTCCACCCAACTATAGTTGCCTGGGCACTTTCTATCGCTGCAATTTTGATTTCTTCATATTCTTTTACCTCACTATTTTTTATCAATAATGCTGCTTCCTTAGTTATTTTCCAATTACCATTCGTAATTTTATTCACTTCCTTTGTATTTGTTTCCAAAATTTTTGAACTTTATTACATTCCCAAAAATATGCATAAATACTCCTTTTTCCTTACACCCATGCCAACAATTTCCTTTCTTCGTTGTTTGAAAATGTGCTAATTGTACTGGTGTATAATACCATTTATGTAATATTTTTCTTCTCATCTCTCTTATTCTTGTGTTTTTAATTCTTTTAATATTTTCAATTATACCTTCCATATCCCATTCATCAATTTCTAATTCGTCCTGCCAATATCTCGTCAGTCCTTTTACTACTTGTTCTTCTGCTTGTAATAATTCTCTATATATGTTACCTGTTTGTGCTTTTATATTCTTACACTTTTCCCTTAGTATCTTTTCTAAATTTATTTCTTGTCTCATGAATATTTCTTTATTTTCCCTTTTACTTAAATATGTGCTTATCGCATTGATTTGTAACCAGTTTTGTTGTCCCAGGCACCTCTCTATTTCATTTCTATTAATTCTTCTGTCCCTTGAATCTTTTCTGGATCAGTTTTCATTCATTATTCTTTCTCTGGCCTTTAGATGCTTTGGAAAATAGCTTGACCCCTTCCTCTCTGTGGCAGCTCCCAAATATTGGAACACTGCTATCCTGTCTCCCCTGGTCCTTCTCTTCACTAGATTGGCCATGCCCAGTTCCTGAAACTGTTCTTCATATGTTTTAGCCTCCAGGTCCCTAATCATCTTTGTTGCTCTTCTCTGCACTCTTTCTAGAGTCCCAACATCTTTTTTGTAGTGTGGTGATCAGTTTTTATGAAAAGGTATCAGCTTTAATGCAACTATCCCACTTCTGAATTTGGCTACTTGGAATTTTAAAATGTAAAAAAAAATAATCAAGAAAAAGTGGGACATGAAAGCATTGTAGATCCGTTCCTGGAAAAGCAAGATAGTAGCTTTGATAGAGATCTCGCTTGATACTGAGTTGAGTAGCATATAAGTTTAATAAGTAAACAACTGGCGCACCGCCAAAATATCTCCGGGACCGCCTTCTGCCGCATGAATCCCAGCGACCGGTTAGGTCCCACAGAGTTGGCCTTCTCCGGGTCCCGTCGACTAAACAATGTCATTTGGTGGGACCCAGGGGAAGAGCCTTCTCTGTGGCGGCCCTGGACCTCTGGAACCAACTCCCCCCAGAGATCAGAATTGCCCCCACCCTGCTTCCCTTTGGTAAACTTCTCAAAACCCACCTCCGCCGTCAGGCATGGGGGAATTGAAATATCTTCCCCAGGCCTATATAATTTATGTATGGTGTGTTGTGTGCATGTTTTTTAAATTATGGGTTTTTAACTTCGTATTATTAGATTTGTATTGTACATTGTTTCTATCACTGCTGTGAGCCGCCCCGAGTCTACGGAGAGGGGCGGCATACAAATTTGATAAATAAATAAATAAATAGATAGATAAAGAAATAATAAATAAATAAATAAAATCCCATCGCATTGACAAAATCACCCTCAGTCAATTGCAAAAAGCAGCTTAACTTAGAACAGCTGACATCCTCCAACAATACCTTTAATACCACCAAACAACAACATCTGTCTATCCCCGATGCAAGGGAAGGACTGAATAGGTGGATAAAATGCCAAATTAAGAAATCATTTCAATAACCCTGAGTGGAAATAGGAGGAGGTTTTTTCTTAGAAAAAGAGGGCATGAGATATATTCAAGTGTGGATTAGAAGTTGGAAAACTTCATCTAGCTAACGAACTGCAACAGTGAGTCTCAAAAACAGCAAGTTTTGAAGATGGGAAGACTTCAACTCCCAGAATTCCTCAAGTTGGAGAATTCTGAGATTGAAAAATGCACCCATCTTAAACTTGCTGAGCTTCAGAAACATGGAACTAGAGATTCCCTACCTTGACGGTAACTCATAAGAACATAAGAAGAGCCATGCTGAATAAGGCCAAAGCCCATCGAGTCCAGCATTCTGTGTGACCCACTAATTGTACATGGAGATCTTGAGCAGAAAGAGAGGGCAAAACCCTCCCTTTCCCTTGACCCCCAATAAATGGGACCCAAGGGAACCCTGCCTGCCTCAACCAACATAGAGGCGGCACTTGGACATCCGTTTCCATAACCATCGATACACTTGGCATCCATGAATCTGTCTAATCCACAAAATATTAATGAAGAAAACAGATATATTATAATTCGCAAGGATTCTATATGCACAATACTGGAAACAGGAAAAAAACTCAACCGTTTTATCTCTTTTGATTAAAATAATGGAATGTGCATAAATGTCCAAATTAACAATGGAACTGCAAAATAGGGATGAGACAGATTTCTACAAGGCCTGGGATAAATGGTACCATTGGTTAAAAAAAAGAAATTACTTAAAAATTATTCCTCAAGAAAAATATCCAACAAAAACAACGTGTAAAACCAGCAATCTATGACATGAATCATAATATCAAATTGAAACGACAAACTGTAAACATCGATCGACACAAATTTTGAACTTCAAAGAAACTGAACGAACAAACCCTTAAACCACTGACACGTGTTGGCACTAGCAACTACATCAAACACATATGGATAAAACTTTAGAGAAATCTATACCACCTATATGTTTAAACCACAGTCCACAAAGCATTGAAGCCCCAGCTCTAACGCTGGCCCTCTACACTCTTCTTACTACTCTTTTTTTGCTCTATTTTTCTATCCTTCCTCCTCTCGTATCTCTTCCCCTTCTTCCCCAATCCCCCTCCCCTTCTTCTTTTCTCCTTCCTCACTTACACATACTATATAAGTAAATTATAATTGCTAGAATGTACATTATATATATAGAAACATAGAAACATAGAAGACTGACGGTAGAAAAAGACCTCATGATCCATCTAGTCTGCCCTTATACTATTTTTTGTATTTTATCTTAGGATGGATATATATTTATCCCAGGCATGTTTAAATTCAGTTACTGTGGATTTACCAACCATGTCTGCTGGAAGTTTGTTCCAAGGATCTACTACTCTTTCAGTAAAATAATATTTTCTCATATTGCTTTTGATCCTTCCCCCAACTAACTTCAGATTGTGTCCCCTTGTTCTTGTGTTCACTCCTGAACCTCATTTAACCCTTTGACATATTTAAATGTTTCGATCATGTCTCCCCTTTTCCTTCTGTCCTTTAGACTATACAGATTGAGTTCATGAAGTCTTTCCTGATACGTTTTATGCTTAAAACCTTCCACCATTCTTGTAGCCTGTCTTTGGACCCGTACAATTTTGTCAATATCTTTTTGTAGGTGAGGTCTCCAGAACTGAACACAGTATTCCAAATGTGGTCTCACCAGCACTCTATATAGCAGGATCACAATCTCCCTCTTCCTGCTTGTTATACCTCTAGCTATGCAGCCAAGCTTCCTACTTGCTTTTCCTACTGCCCAACCACACTGCTCACCCATTTTGAGACTGTCAGAAATCACTACCCCTAAATCCTTTTCTTCTGAACTTTTTGCTAACACAGAACTGCCAATACAATACTCAGATTGAGGATTCCTTTTCCCCAAGTGCATTATTTTACATTTGGAAACATTCCCTTTACTTTTCTGTACCCTGTTTTTAATGTATGTATTCAATAAACATGTTACTTAAAAAAGAATCTGTCTAATCCTGCCTTGAAGCTCTCCAGGCTGACAGCTGTCACGACCTCTTCTGGAAGTGAATTCCATAAACCAAGGGCCCTCTGGGTGAAGAAATATTTCCCTTGATTTGTCCTCACTTTCTTACCTATGAGCTTTAGGGAGTGTCCCCTCGTCCTAGTATTGTGTCATAGAGAAAAAAAATTCTCTATCCACCTTTTCTATCCCCTGCATGATTTTATACACTGCGATCAAGTCACCCCTTAAATGCCGTCTTTCAAGGCTGAAGAGACCAAGGTGTTGCAACCTGTTTTGATAAGGGAGGTGCTCCATTTCCTTGATCATTCTAGTTGCTCTTTTTTGAACCCAACTCATGCAGAGATACACTGGGGAGCCTCCTTTGGAGCTGATGTCCTTTAAGGTGAAAGCAGCTTTCCATTTCACGTCAAATTAAAATCTGTTCGCAACGGAACAAAAGAGTTGCTAAAATAATTTGTGCCTCATCTCTCTAGAAACGGAGCTCATGAATTCAAGCGGATTGATGTATACATGATTGGTGGGCTAGACAGAGATACTGATGTCTACAGACGAAAGGACCATTGTTGTCAAAGAAGAATCTGTCTGTCCTTCCAGCGGATAGGAAGAGAAAGAAGCCAGATGAATCAAACCCTTATCAACTATAACAGCTGGTTTTTGTAATGCCCAATGGAAATCTAAAGCCGAAATTTTGGAATCCTGCCGTTCAGCTGTTGGACCATTCTGTCCAACCTAACACAAAAGAGGTGGAAAATCATCGGAGCTACTGTATTTTTCACTATATAAGAAGCACCTTCACCCCATAAATGTGACTGGAAATTTGGGTGCATCTTATATTCTGAATGTAGCTTTTTTGAAGTTTTTTTTTCCAGCCCTAATGAGACGCTAACAATTTTCTGAGCTCTTCTCAGCTTGCAGGCTTGTTTTCATTGCTACTCCCTCTGAATAATTTTTCCCCCAGCCCTAAGTATTCATTTGGAATCCTGTGTTCAGTTCTGGAGACCTCACCTACAAAAAGATATGGATAAAATTGAACGGGTCCAATGACGGACTACAAGAATGGTGGAAGGTCTTAAGCATAAAACGTATCAGGAAAGACTTAATGAACTCAATCTGTATAGTCTGGAGGACAGAAGGGAAAGGGGGGACACGATTGAAACATTTAAATATGTCAAAGGGTTAAATAAGGTTCAGGAGGGAAGTGTTTTTAATAAGGAAAGTGAACACAAGAACAAGCGGACACAATCTGAGGTTAGTTGGGGGAAAGATCAGAAGTAACATGAAAAAATAGTATTTTACTGAAAGAGTAGTAGATGCTTGGAACAAACTTCCAGCAGACGTGGTTGGTAAATCCACAGTAACTGAATTTAAATATGCCTGGGATAAACATATATCCATCCTAAGATAAAATACAGGAAATAGTATAAGGGCAGACTAGATGGACCATGAGGTCTTTTTCTGCCGTCAATCTTCTATGTTGCTAAGTCTTTGCAGGCTTTTTTTCATTGCTACTTGCTGCAAAAAAGGTTTTTTAAAGCCCTTAACTGGGGGATAAAATTATGTGCTGAAGCTGAGCAGACCAAGGATGCTAGTCAGATGAATATCTGGCAGGCAAATCCCCTCCCCCTATTTTCCTGCCAAAAAATTAAGGTGCATTTTATAGAATAGAATAGAATAGAATTTTTTATTGGCCAAGTGTGATTGGACACACAAGGAATTTGTCTTGGTGCAGATGCTCTCAGCGTACATAAAATAAAATATACATTTGTCAAGAATCATGTGGTACAACACTTAATGATTGTCATAGGGGTCAAATAAGCAATGAAGAAGCAATATTAAGAAAAATCTTAGGATACAAGCAACAAGTTACAGTCATACAGTCAACATGGGAGGAAATGGGTGAAAGGAATGATGAGAAAAACTAGAATAGAAGTGCGGATTTAGTAGAAAGTCTGACAGTGTTGAGGGAATTATTTGTTTAGTAGAGTGATGGCGTTTGAAAAAAAACAACTGTTCTTGTGTCTAGTTGTCTTGGTGTGCAGTGCTCTGTAGCGACGTTTTGAGGGTATATACTCCAGTGCGTCTTATAGTCTGAAAAATATGGTAATTTGAGTGGTTTTTTTCCTACAAAAATAGATGGACCTAATACTGCAGCCAAGTCAGAGGCTCTTTACTTGAACCCTGTTTTAAATCAGATGCTGCTCCAAGCAATCAGACGTGATTCACGCAACACGCTAGCCGTAAGTGCAAGAGTACTTAGGCTTATATACTGCTTTACCATGCTTTATAGTCCTCTCCAAGCGGTTTACAGAGTCACCATCTTTCCCCCAACAAAGCAATGAACATATATGAAAAATAATCTTCCATGACTTTTCCCCATAAATCCCAGTAAAATTAAAGTTCTGAATTCAGCCGAATCTTATTATTTTAAGTTCTTTGTGTCGATATATGTATTTGAATGTAGAAATCACTGACACGGAAACATGATTTCTTTTCTTTTTAAAAAAAAAATACTTTATTGATTATATACATTAAGAAAAACATAGAAAGACAAAACAACAATACAACATTTACAGAATGTATATACCTATAATTCTATGAGTCAAAAAATAAAAAAATAATAATAGTAAGAAAGAAAATAATAACATATATACACTCATAACAAAAATAAAGCATTATGCTTTATACATAGATTATTTTGGTATCAGAGCTTGTTATTTACACCTGCTCAATAGCAGTATACTTGATCTGCAGCTCATTCATTTATAGCAGTATTTTCCCTTTGTTGATTGTTACACATACATCTTGTTGATTGTTCCGTTTAACATATCGTTTTTGTGAGATTATTTTCATTTTCTCTATTTTCTCTATAGAATAATAGTGCCTTATAATAACAATATTTCCTCTTATTAACATTTTAATTTTTCTCTCTAAATTTGATGACTTGAATAACTTTATTGTTATTCACCTTGTTCCTTTATTTTATTTTATTTTTAGAAATCCAGATATACCACCTGCCCCAAGTTTTGTGCAATTCCTTAATATCTTTGTCTTGTAGTTCGTATGAAAGCTTTGTCATCTCTACTAACTCATATATTTTTGTTATTAAATTAAACATTGTTGGGACAATTTCCTGTTCCCAGGTTTGCGCATATATAATTCTTGCCGCGGTTGTTATATGTAAAATTAAATGCCTGTTGTTTATTGTAACTTTATGTCTAATTATTCCAAGAAGAAAGAGTTCCGGTTTTAATGGTATTTTTTCTCCTGTAATTTCCTCCATCATATTTTTGATTTTTCCCCCAAAATTTCTTGGCCAATGAACACGTCCACCACATGTGGTAATATGTACCTATTTTCACTTTGCACTTCCAAACATGATTTCTTGAAGCAAGGTTTGTCTGGACCCAGGAACCTCTCTATGTGAGCAGGTCCTGATTGGAAGTTCTGCCCTAGACTTGCCAGTTTATTCTTTTTATAACCAGTTTTCTTGTGTATACATAGAAACATAGAAACATAGAAACATAGAAGACTGACGGCAGAAAAAGACCTCATGGTCCATCTAGTCTGCCCTTATACTATTTTCTGTATTTTATCTTAGGATGGATATATGTTTATCCCAGGCATGTTTAAGTTCAGTTACTGTGGATTTACCAACCACGTCTGCTGGAAGTTTGTTCCAAGCATCTACTACTCTTTCAGTAAAATAATATTTTCTCATGTTGCTTTTGATCTTTCCCCCAACTAACTTCAGATTGTGTCCCCTTGTTCTTGTGTTCACTTTCCTATTAAAAACACTTCCCTCCTGGACCTTATTTAACCCTTTAACATATTTAAATGTTTCATTCATGTCCCTCCTTTTCCTTCTGTCCTCCAGACTATACAGATTGAGTTCATTAAGTCTTTCCTGATAGATTTTATGCTTAAGACCTTCCACCATTCTTGTAGCCCGTCTTTGGACCCGTACAATTTTGTCAATATCTTTTTGTAGGTGAGGTCTCCAGAGCTGAACACAGTATTCCAAATGTGGTCTCACCAGCACTCTATATAAGGGGATCACAATCTCCCTCTTCCTGCTTGTTATACCTCTAGCTATGCAGCCAAGCATCCTAATTGCTTTCCCTACCGCCTGACTACAAGCATAACACATTAGTCCTGCAGTAGGAATTAATCATGGGAATGATTAATTTGTAACATATAGAACATATAGAAAGCAGACATAATCCTGTCAAAGTACAAAGATTGCTAAATAAACGGAAGAGCATCTAATTAAATTTTGGTTTAGAGAAACAGAAAGATTTCAATTACTTTAGGTCAATGGAAGCCTAAATAAATGATTATTTCCTTAAACTAACCAAAGGAGTGAGTTACCTTTGACCAGGCATGTAGATTTAACCCTATCATATCTACAGAGGGCATTCCACATTCTTGTAGATATGGATAGTTAACCCACATTTAAACCCAACATTTTCTAGCTTTTTTTCAAGTCGGCCAAACATGATAAAATGTCCCCTTTGTGTTTTCCTGCATTTCCAAAATAAATTGGAAATACTTTTATACATTCTGGATAATTTTTCTTGGAATCATATACCAACAGTACATCATTGTATAAGAAATCATAACCTAATTTCTACATAATAGAAATTCCTTTCTTTATTTTTTCTGCTATATTCTTTTCACTTCTTTTTTAAAAGAACTTTTATGTGTGTGTGTTTTTTCCTTTCATCATCTATGGATTTCTGTCATTGTTATCTATGGGTTCTATTTCGTTTTTGGTGACTATTTGAAAAGCAATTAACAAAAATTTTAAAAGACGATCAAAGATAAGCTAGGGCCATTCTTCCTCTAAATTTAGGTTCCAACATCTATCGCGAAACACTAGTGAAAAAATGCTAAGAACCAAGATTAAATGCTAAACTCTGGGCAGGGCTCCTGATTGACAGCCAGGCGTGGTAGGTTTGTCTATTTGCAAAGTATTACACAGGTAAGTTGTTTTTAGAAAGGTAACCAAAAACAACAAAAGGTGAAATGGCAACAATTTCCCAAGTCACAAGGTTTATTTTATCTTTTTTAAAAAATGCAACAATACCCCATGTTTAAATAAACCTCTACAAGGAGAGTTGTTAACAGGATACTGCATATTTACCTGTGTACCAAATTTATACAGCCACTCGATTCACGGATGTGAATCTAGGTGGCGTAGGATAAAAACAACACAATTAAAACCAGTCTTAAGACCCATAAAAAACAAATATGTCCATGAAGCCACAAGAGATAGAAACAAATGATTACTTTCCTAGTCATTTTTCATTTAAATGGTCGTAGCTCTATATTTTGTGCACTCAGCAAACAGCCTGCATTTATTTTACTCCTGTTTGTAGAATCCTGTGGTCGCACAGCTACAATACCCAGTTATACATCTCCACCCCATGTCCAGTCAACGAAGCAGTGGAAGTGATGTGCCGGTGCCTGGAGGCTGTTAGGGTCTGGATGGGTGTCAACAGACTCAAACTCAACCCGGATAAGACGGAGTGGCTGTGGGTTTTGCCTCCCAAGGACAATTCCATCTGTCCGTCCATTACCCTGGGGGGAGAATCATTGACCCCCTCAGAGAGGGTTTGCAACTTGGGCGTCCTCCTCGATCCACAGCTCACATTAGAGAAACATCTTTCAGCTGTGGCGAGAGGGGCGTTTGCCCAGGTTCGCCTAGTGCACCAGTTGTGACCCTATTTGGACCGGGACTCACTGCTCACAGTCACTCATGCCCTCATCACCTCAAGGCTCGACTACTATAATGCTCTCTACATGGGGCTACCTCTGAAAAGTGTTCGGAAACCTCAGATCATGCAGAACGCAGCTGCGAGAGCAATCATGGGCTTCTCTAAGTATGCCCATGTTACTCCAACACTCCGCAGTCTGCATTGGTTGCTGATCAGTTTCCGGTCACAATTCAAAGTGTTGGTTATGACCTATAAAGTCCTTCATGGCACCGGACCAGATTATCTCAGAGACCGCCTTCTGCTGCACGAATCCCAGCAACCAGTTAGTTCCCACAGAGTGGGTCTTCTCCGGGTCCCGTCAACTAAACAATGCCGCTTGGCGGGACCTAGGGGAAGGGCCCCGGCCCTCTGGAACCAACTCCCCCCAGAGATTAGAATTGCCCCCACCCTCCTTGCCTTTCGTAAGCTACTTAAAACCCACCTCTGCCATCAGGCATGGGGGAATTGAGATACTCTTTCCCCCTAGGCCTTTACAATTTTATGCATGGTATGTCTGTATGTATGTTTGGTTTTTATATTAATGAGTTTTTTAATCGTTTTTAGTATTGGATTATTATTGTATATTGTTTTATTATTGCTGTTAGCCACCCCGAGTCTCCGGAGAGGGGCGGCATACAAATCCAATAAATAATAATAATAATAATAATAATAATAATAATAATAATAATAATTATTATTATTATTATTATTATTATTATTATTATTGATGACATTTTTGATGGAAACTTACTTCTGGTTTCTGGAAAAACTGTCCTTTAGCAAACAATGAATTTGCTTCATGATGACTGTTGATGATTGCTTAACAACCTCTGCAAAAAAAAGGAGTAAAATTGGGGACCCGTTTTATGACTGTTATGACTTATGATGAAATTGTAGGCTCTATGGAAATCATAGGTCAAGGACTGCCTACACCACTGATGGTGATTCTATGGCATGGGTGCCACATGCAAGCCGTTGCCCTAGCTCAGCTCCAATGTGTATGTATGTGCTGGCCAGCTGATTTTTGGCTCACACAGAGGGTCTGGGAGGGCGTTTTTGGCTTCCAGAGAGCCTTTGGGGGGAGAGGGGAGGGCATTTTTACCCTCCTCTGGCTCCAGGAAGCCTTTGGAGCCTGGGAAGGATGACACATGAGCCCACTGGGCCCATCAGAAGTTGGGAAACAGGCCATTTCTGGCCTCCAGAGGGTTTTCAGGGGGCAGAAGAAGCTTTTTCCGCCTTCCCCAGGCATTGAATTATGGGTGTGGGCACTCGCACTTGCACGATAGCGCACACCCATGCTCTTTCGGCACCCGAGGAAAAAATGCTTCACCATCACTGCCCTACACGGTCAGTTTTCAACTTAGAAACACAGAAATATAGAAGAATGACGGCAGAAAAAGACCTCATGGTCCATCTAGTCTGCCCTTTATACTATTTCCTATATTTTATCTTAGGATGGATCTATGTTTATCCCAGGCATGTCTAAATCCAGTTACTGTGGATTTACCAACCATGTCTGCTGGAAGTTTATTCCAAGCATCTACTACTCTTTCAGTAAAAATAATATTTTCTCATGTTGCTTCTGATTTTTCTCCCAACTAATCTCAAATTGTGCCCCCTTGTTCTTGTATTCACTTTCCTATTAAAAACACTTCCCTCCTGAACCTTATGTAACCCTTTAACATATTTAAATGTTTCGATTATGTCCCCCCTTTTCCTTCTGTCCTCCAGACTATACAGATTGAGTTCATTAAGTCTTTCCTGATAAGTTTTATGCTTAAGACCTTCCACCATTTTTGTAGCCTGTCTTTGGACCCATACAATTTTGTCAATATCTTTTTGTAGGTGAGGTCTCCAGAACTGAACACAGTATTCCAAATGTGGTCTCACCAGCGCTCTATAAAGCGGGATCACAATCTCCATCTTCCTGCTTGTTATACTTCTAGCTATGCAGCCAAGCATTCTACTTACTTTCCCTACTGCCTGACTGCACTGTTCACCCATTTTGAGACTGTCAGAAATCACTACCCCTAAATCCTTCTCTTCTGAAGTTATTGCTAGCACAGAACTGCCAATACAATACTCAGATTAAGAATTCCTTTTCCCCAAGTGCATTACAGTATTTTACATTTGGAAACATTAAATTGCAGTTTCCATTGCTTTGACCATTTATCTAGTAAAGCTAAATGATTTGCCATATTACAGACGCCTCCAGGAATATCAACCCTATTGCACACTTTAGAGTCATCGGCACTTACGACCAGAATGGAGCCCAAAATTTCTATTGCTAAATGTGACAGTTGTCACATTTATCGTCCCATTTTCCAGCCTTTGTTGCCACCATTGTTAAGTGAATCTGGTTTTTCCCATGGCCTTTGATTGTCAGAAGGTTGCAAAAACTGATCACATGATCTGGGGACACTGGAAAGGTCGTAGATATGAGCCAGTTGCCAAGCATCCAAATTTTGATTGCACTTTGATTGACATTGCAACTGTCATAAGTGTGAAAAATGGTCAGAAATTACCTTTTTTTTCCAGTGCTGTTACTTTGAACTGTGACTAAA
The DNA here is from genome assembly GCF_031021105.1 of Erythrolamprus reginae. Taxonomy (NCBI): domain Eukaryota; kingdom Metazoa; phylum Chordata; class Lepidosauria; order Squamata; family Dipsadidae; genus Erythrolamprus; species Erythrolamprus reginae. The sequence goes on from NC_091950.1 coordinate 20,144,202, forward strand.
TGAAGTATTGTAAGTCAAGGACCTGTATTCTTCCTGATGAGACATACACATGATTTGTGTGTACAACCAATATCTCTCATTTGTCACCACTTCAGGAAGAGAGAGGGTGTGCACAACTGTCGCGGTCCACTGGTTCAAATGAGGCTTTACCAATATTTTTATTAGAAAGCAAACAAGATTTTTTTTCTTTCTTTTTTTTTAAAAAAACAAGCCCTGCCTCATTGAAGAACAAATAGACATTCCGTATCAATGGCCAAAGGCCAGCTCCTATGAAGTGAACACAAGAACAAGCGGACACAATCTGAGGTTAGTTGGGGGAAAGATCAGAAGCAACGTGAGAAAATATTATTTGACTGAAAGAGTAGTAGATGCTTGGAACAAACTTCCAGAAGACGTGGTTGGTAAATCCATTGTAAGATAAAATACAGGAAATAGTATAAGGGCAGACTAGATGGACCATGAGGTCTTTTTCTCCCATCAATTTTCTATGTTTCTATGTTTTTAAGTTCTCAGCCTGGTTTAAATACCGTGAGAGCTCTGAAAATAGCCTTTATAGTTATTTATTACAGTATGAAAGGAATGAAATTATAGTCAAAGCACCTATGGTAACATGGGCAAAAAATATTGGGCACAACATTTGGCAGATGGGGAACAGGTTTGGAATAGAAACTTAGAACTATCTAAATCAGTATCATATAAAAAAACTACTATACGATATGTTATAGATGACATTTGGCCATGACCCAATTAGCATGTCAAAAATATAAAAGCAAAGCATGCATATACAGAGAGGTACATTTCATTTGATAACAGATTAACATAATTAGAAGGGTCATCTAGTCTAACCCCATCATACTTTATAGTTTTGAATTCGTATTTCTTACAAGATGAAAGGTTTTCATACTCACATTTTAAAATGAACCTTTTGTGTACAGAAGGAGGGTTCATAACTTCTAGAGGCAACTTCTTCCACTGATTAATTGTTCTAACTGTCAAGAAATTTCTCCTTAGCTCTAAGTTGCTTCTCTCCTTGTTTAGTTCCCACCCATTGCTTCTTTGTAGACAGGCATGGGGGAAATGAGTCATCTCCCCTGGCCTGTATAGTTTATGCATGGTATGTTTGTGTGGATATATTGTTTTAAATAAGGGTTTTTAGAAATTTTAATTATTAGATTTAGAAACATAGAAACATAGAAGTCTGACAGCAGAAAAAGACCTCATGGTCCATCTAGTCTGCCCTTATACTATTTTCTGTATTTTATCTTAGGATGGATATATGTTTATCCCAGGCATGTTTAAATTCAGTTACTGTGGATTTATCTACCACATCTGCTGGAAGTTTGTTCCAAGGATCTACTACTATTTCAGTAAAATAATATTTTCTCATGTTGCTTTTGATCTAATTTGCTATTGTATATTGTTTTTTACTATTGCTGTGAGTCGCCCTGAGTCTGCGGAGAGGGGCGGCATACAAATCTAATAAATAATAATAATAATAATAATAATAATAATAATAATAATAATAATAATAATAATATAATAGCTTACACCTTGTTCTACCCTCCGGTGCTTTGGAGAATAGCCTGACTCCCTCTTCTTGGTGGCAACCCCTGAGATATTGGAACACTGCTATCATGTCTTCCCTCCCAATTTTGCTTCTGTGCATGCTCAAAGAGCCAAAAATCACGGGAAATTATTAAAAGAGGGCGGCGCACACGTACCAGCAAAGACAGATCAGAGTCATTGCACCAGAATTGCGTAATCAGTGGGCCGCTACCAGAGAGGCACACTGGACGGCATAGGTAGGAACTCACTGTCTGCTGAAATTTGATGAAAACGTTCACCTGAGACATTTGGACAAAGAGAACAGAAATGTTTATTCTCTCTGGGTATCAGTGTTCCCTCTAATTTTTTTGGGGGGTGGGCGGAAAAGTATAGTGTCTGAGCGGCAGTCCCTTCGGGACTGGGCGGCACAGAAATAATAAATAAATAAATAAATAAATAAACCAAAAAAACCCCACCCTGTTTTGCCTCAGAGAATTTCAAAATAAAATACTGTACTGTGTGTCTATAATAGTGAGCTCATAATAGGGCAACTCTATCAATATCAAAATGCCACTTAAATAGTTGAGCTAGTTTCAAACTAGATTTTGATTTTCTTTCTCTCTTCCTTACTCCCATTCTTTTTCTTTCTCTTTTCCTTCCTCTCTTTTTTCTATCTGTTTCTCTCTCTTCCTCTCTTCCTCTCTCTCTCCTTCCCTCTCACTCCTTCCCTCTCGGCTTCTGGGCAGGTTTGGAAAACTCTGGGTTGATGATGATTTTTAAGTGAGCGATTGCTCACTGCTCAGCTTAGAGGGAACTATGCTGGGTATACCAAAAATTATTTGCAAGCCTAGTACTCTTCGCAAGAAGAGACACCGGACAGAAGCTAAAGACTGGGTTAGTATACCTATTACAAGATCTCCCAATCCTACACTAGCTAATCTAGCATGGTGGGTTACAACCTATCACAGAGATACACACAATTCGAATAGAATAGAATAGAATTCTTTATTGGCCAAGTGTGATTGGACACACAAGGAATTTGTCTTGGTGCATATGCTCTCAGTGTACCTAAAAGAAAATATAGATTTGTCAAGAATCATGTGGTACAACACTTTATGATTGTCATAGGGGTCAAATAAGGAATGAAGAAACAATCAATATTAATAAAAATCTTAGGATACAGCAACAAGCTACAGTCATACAGTCCTAAGTGGAAGGAAAAGGATGATAGGAATGATGAGAAAATAACTAGTAGAAATAGAAGTGCAGACTTAATAAAACTTGACAGTTTTGAGTGAATTATTTCTTTAGTAGAGTGATGGCATTCGGGAAAAAACTGTTCTTGTGTCTAGTTGTCTTGGTGTGCAGTGCTCTGTAGTGACGTTTTGAGGGTAGGAGTTGAAACAATTTATTTATTTAATTAATTAATTTTATTTTATTTATTAGATTTGTATGCCACCCCTCTCCGTAGACTCGGAGTTTGTATCCAGGATGTGAGATTCCTGCCTAAATATGGTCTAAATCCTGTTTCCTTTCTCCCAAAGATGAATACCCTGTTTCCCCGAAAATAAGACATACCCTGAAAGTAAGGCATGTCAGAGGTTTTGCAGAATTTGCTAATATAAGGCACCCCCTGAAAATAAGGCATAGTCAAGTTTACACACGGTACGGTGGAAAAACATACGGTACCATTCAAAGCTGTTCATAGTAGTACCGTAATAATGTGGCGTCCCCTGCTGGCCCCTTCCAGCGCTTTGTACTGTCCAGTACAGCAGACACAGTCTGCTGCGTGTCTCACCGCCATTACAGTCTCCACTACAGTGCGTAGACTGTAGCTCCTCTGGTGGCCGGAAGCTGCAATAGCAGGAGTATGCTGTTGTACCATATAAGTGCCGTCGTTTGTGTGTGTGTGTGCCATACTGACAGGTACTGTACCGTAATCAGTGTACCGTACGGTACAGTTTCTTTGGGGGTGTCAGCTTTTCTGCCTGTGAATTTGTCTTATTTGAGAAATATAAGGCACCCCCCGAAAATAAGACGTAGCACAACCTTTGGAGCAAAAATTAATATAAGACAGTGTCTTATTTTCGGGGAAACACGGTAGTACCTTATATGGTTTATCATATGCCTTAAACAGATACAAATTGGGTAAACAGTCCCTTCCACAAGAACAGCAGATGCTTATCTTCTTATAACAAAACTTAAACTGCAAACACTGATCTCCTTAAAACAGAACCTAAAACAGCAGACACCGATCTCCTTAAAACATAACTATTTTATACACAATGGATTTTTCCTTCACTGCCATTGCACCAAGTCACACCCATAAAACCAGTATGGAAAATTTTTGAATTTCACTCCTGCACAGAAGATACACCTGAAGTGAACTGTGCCTCAACTTTTGCTTTTCAGCAAGATTAAATGTATTATTTCCAAAGAGAGCTGCGTTCCTGTCGAATTAAACTGATTTTAAGCAAACAAAGCCCGCAATGTTATCCCTTGCTTCACATTAGCTTGATGTGTCTTCATTTTGCTAAGCTAGAACTATGGTTTGCCTGAGAGGACGTGGCTACAGGCCACTTACTGACTGAAAGTTTATAAAAGCTTGAAACTTAGAAAGGGAGGATTGAATTTTTCAGTGAGGATCAGAGGTAGGACAGGTGAAAACAGTTCAAAATGCTTCAGGCAATATTGCTACCTGAATGCATTATGATCTGTTTATTGTTCACTTCTGTTCTATCTACCATATTTTTCGGAGTATAAGGTGTACCTTCCCCCTCAAAGGAAGGCGGAAATGTTGGTGCATCTTACACATCAAATACAGAATTTTTGGGCCTCCTGAACTCTCACTCAAGCAAAAAAAAACGGACCTGTTTTTTTGCAAAAATGGGGTGCGCAGAGGGTTTGGGAAGCCTGCAGAATACTCCTGGGGGCTGGAGCAAGGCAAAAACACCCCCATTTTTGCAAACAAAATGGACAAAATACAGGCCGTTTTTGCAAAAACAGTGTTTTTGCCTCTCCCCAGTCCCTATGAGAACTCTACAGGCCTCCCAAACCCTCAGCACACCCAATTTTTGGAGAGAAAAAAAGGGAGTGTGTTCTGCTGGAGTCTCCCGAAAATTCAAGGGTAAAAATTTCAGACACACACACACCTGAAAGTTCAAAAACAATGTTCTTTATGACAAAATTCAAAAGAAACAAAGTACCCTTGTAGTCTGTACAATCCCCTTAATCAGTCCTTAAGTACTTAGCTAGCAGCTGTGAAGAAACGTCACAGCCCTCCTTCTTCCATGAAGTGAAACACACACACTTTGCTCTGCTTTGGTTTCCAAGTCATGAAAAATCAACAAACAAAGTTCGGAAACAGCAAGGCACGGTCCTGAAGAAACAATGATCAGATAATCTTCCACAACGGTCAGGCCAGCACGCTGCTATTTATATCAGCTGCTCTAATTACTGGAGCCTCACCCAAACACAGGTGGCCTCTCTTATCTCCTGTAATATTTCTTCAATTGGTGTCTTCGATGCATTATTCTGCGCACACGTGGGTCTAACACTTCCTCATCCGAATCGACCGAAGATAATGGAGATTGGCTTCGTGGGCTGTGTGCCAAGCCCCCCTCTTCCAAGTCACCCCCACCTTCTTCTTCGTCCGAGGAAACTGCACTACCTGACTCTGTCGGCAATAAAACAGGCCTATGACATGTTGATGTTTCCCCTGCATCCACCTCCACATTCCTTGGGGCAGGAGCTGGGCCAGAGCCAACCACAACAGGAGTGAAAAATGGACCATTTTTTTTTTTGCAAAAATGGGGGCACTAGACTCAATCAAGTTACATTGGTTAAAGCATGTACAAGTCTTCTGTTCATGTTCCTAGGGCATTTATCTGGCATTGCTTTTATTGCAATGTTAATATGATTAAGTATGATTCGTGCAAATGGAGCAGGGTTTGACTGCATGCTTTTGGCTGCTATCTTGAGAGAGGGGAAAAAGAGGGAGGGAAATAGTTTATGAACTTAAGATGTAATTTAATTCCCTTGGAGATTTCTCTCCTTTCCGCATTCTAAATCAGAATGTTAGATTATCTGGGATTATTGCTAATCCCAGATAATCTAACCCTCCCAAAATTAAAATGATTAAAGCATTTATGGAGGAAAACAACTATTTAATTATTTATTTTATTTATTTATTTATTTTTTATTTATTAGATTTGTATGCCGCCCTTCTCCGCAGACTCGGTGCGGCTAGCAATAGTAAAAAGACAATGTAAACAAATCTAATATTAAAAAATCTAAAAAACCCAATTTAAGAGATCAGTCATGCATACAGTGATACCATACATAAATTTTATAAGCCTAGGGAAGGGAATATTTCAATTCCCCCATGCATGACGACAGAGGTGGGTTTGTAAGAGCTTACGAAAGGCAAGGAGGGTGGGGGCAACTCTGATATCTGGGGGGGAGTTGGTTCCATAGGGTCGGGGCCGCCACAGGGAAGGCTCTTCCCCTGGGTCCCGCCAAACGACATTGTTTAGTCGATGGGACCCGGAGAAGACCCACTCTGTGGGACCTAACTGGTCGCTGGGATTCGTGTGGCAGAAGGCGGTCCTGGAGATATTCTGGTCCGATGGCATGACTGATATTTCCTATTTTAAAAGTAATTATGGATCATACTAAGGTACTATAGAAGGAAGGGCAATAAAAAAATGATTAAGTATTCAATAAATAGTGTATGGGATCTCTTCCTATTTTATTTTATCTTTTTCTCTCTCTTTTTTATTTTTTTCATTTCAAATTTTTTATTTTTTATTTTTTTATCTGTTAAAAGGAATTATTATTAACTGGGCTAATTGGAACACATGTAATAAATTATTTGGACTCTCTGTTTTCCCCGTTGAATTAATATACTCTTGATCCATGTAATAGTTAGATAAATTTAGGATTTGTATTTGACATGAGTGGGAATATTTGTTTCTCATTTTTAAGGACAATTATTATAAAAGTAATGGTAATAAATATCCTGAAACTATTGTTAAGAAAATATGGAGAAGATTGAAGCACTACAGCCTAAATGACTAGATTTGATTAGAAAAGAAGCAATTTAAAAATTGTATTAGTTAATAGCACTTAAAATACACATAAGATCATATGATCTCATGTGTATTTTATGCCCACAAGATCATATGTATTTTATGCCCACAAGATCATATGTATTTTATGCCCATAAGATCATATGCTGCAACGTTCTACCTGTCAATGACTATTTCAGCTTCAATCGCAGCAACACAAGAGCACGCAACAGATTCAAACTTAATATTAACCGCTCCAAACTTGACTGTAAAAAATATGACTTCAGCAACCGAGTTGTCGAAGCGTGGAACTCATTCCCGGACTCAGTAGTGTCAACCCCTAACCCCCAACATTTTTCCCTTAGACTATCCACGATTGACCTCTCCAGATTCCTTAGAGGTTAGTAAGGGGTGTGCATAAGTGCACCAGTGTACCTTCCGTCCCCTGTCCAATTATCTTTTCTTCCTTTCAAATATGTTCACCTATACTTTTATATCTTTTCTTCTATTCTTTTCTTTACTTATATTATTACATATCTTTCTCTTCAATGTATATTATGTATTGGACAAAATAAATCAATAAATCAATAAATCAATAAATAAAATAAATAAGAAATCTGAGTACAGTGATACCTCGTCTTACAAACGCCTCATCATACAAACTTTTCGAGATACAAACCCGGGGTTTAAGATTTTTTTGCCTCTTCTTACAAACTATTTTCACCTTACAAACCCACTGGTGCCGCTGGGATGCCCCGCCTCTGGACTTCCGTTGCAAGCGAAACACCCGTTTTTGCGCTGCTGGGATTCCCCTGAGGCTCCCCTCCATGAGAAACCCCACCTTCGGACTTCCGTGTTTTTGTGATGCTGCAGGGGAATCCCAGCAGGGAATCGCAGCAGTGCAAAAATGGGTGCTTCGCTGGCAACGGTAGTCTGGAGGTGGGGTTTCCCAGTGAGGGGAACCTCAGTGAAATCGCAGCATCACAAAAGCACAGAGGTCCGGAAGTGGGGTTTCAAGGACTTCGGTGTTTTTGCGATGCTGCGATTTCACTGATGCTCTCTTCGCTGGGAAACCCAACCTCCGGACTTCCGTTGCCAGTGAAGCGCTCGTTTTTGCGATGCTGGGATTCCCCTGCAGCATGGCAAAAACACAGAAATCCGGAGGTAGGGTTTCCCATGGAGGGGAGCCTCAGGGGAATCCCAGCAGCTGAAAAATGGGTGCTTCAGCTGGGTGAATTTTGGGCTTGCACACATTAATCGCTTTTCCATTGATTCCTATGGGAAACATTGTTTCGTCTTACAAACTTTTCACCTTAAGAACCTCGTCCAGGAACCAATTAAGTTCGTAAGACAAGGTATCACTGTAATTATTCTTGTCCAGATGTCAATTGTATCGGAAGCAGCATTGGATGGATCATGAATACCAAAGTTAAAAGAAATAATTATTGTAATGCATTTTCAGATTGATGGTATGTTATTTTGTATATGTGATTGGAGTGAAAAATAAATTAAAAAATTCTTGCCTGAAAAAAAAATAGTGCATAAACTTACTACCTCCACTTACTACCCTCCCAATGGGAGCAGCAGCCCATTACTGCTTGTAAGGACATTTACATCGGGATGTAGCTTCAGGACAAAGATTCATAAAGCCAAACAAGAAATCCCTCAAGTACATAAGGGGTGGGAGTCTCCGGTCTATGCCAACAATGCTGTCCTACCAGATATTCCAGGAACCTGCGCAGTTTGGATGGAGATGCTTGACCTTCGGTGTCACTTACACACCCAAGGAACACAGCACAGCATCACAACTTTGGGTCATTCACATGTTGTACTGTGAGCCACATTGTGCTAAAAAGGTTCAACATTTCTCAAAATATTTTGACCTCTCAAAATATTATGTTATCTCCCGGGAGATATCAAACACACGGTGAACTCTTTCAAGATTCTCCTGCCTGGGCCTCCCTGGGATTTCTTTTCAAACTTTATAAGCATTTATTGCCGGCTGAAGCCGACATCCTTATTTTATTTTTATTTATTTATTCATTTGTCCAATACATAAATACATAGGCAGAAAATAGACATGTGATAATATAAAAGAGGGTGAAAGTGAACTTAGAGGAGAGGATATATGAAAGGAAGAGAATATATACGATAAGTGAGAGAAAGGAAAGACAATTGGACAGGGGACGAAAGGCACACCAGTGCACTTGTGTACGCCCCTTATTGGCCTCTTAGGAACCTGGAGAGGTCAATCGTGGAGAGGCTAAGGGAGAAGTGTTGGGGGTTAGGGGTTGACATAATTGAGTCAGATAATGAGTTCCACGCTTCGATAACTTCTCCGTCCCGATTTCTCTCAGTGTCATTTTTGGTGGGGATAACAATAAGCTCAAATCTCCCTTGCCTTATTAATTTTGCAACTTGCTGGTGATAGTGCAGCTGGAAATAATGAATTGAATTTAGGAGGCCTTTTAAAAAAATTATTTATTAGATTCTTAAAAATTTAATCTCGAGCTGCCTCGAGTCTACGGAGAGGGGCGGCGTACAAATCTAAATAATAATAATAATAATAATAATAATAATAATAATAATAATAATAATAAATCCCACGTTTATCACAGGTAGTCACGGGTGGACTTCAAAAACGTTTTAGCAATGGGTTCTCTCTGCCCGGCTACTGGGTAAACGTGGCTATGGTGGATGTGGCCTAGTCAGCCTTCTGCACCATGGAAGACACACACACATACATTTTTGCCCTCCCCAGGCTCCGGAGCTTTCCTTGAGTCTTCAGGAGGGCAAAAAAGGCCTACCCAGGCTCTGAAGACCCTCTGGTGGCAGGAAACAGGCCTATTTCCAGCCTTCCCATATTTCCAGTAGGCCTGTTTTTCACCCTTGCGAGCCTCCGCATGCACTCTGCACTTACCTGCATCCAAAACCAGACTATTTAATAGTGACTACCTGCTAGACTAGGACCAGACTATTTACGGGACTGTCTGCTACCTCATACTTCCCAGCAGTCAATAAAGGCCCAAAGACTTGTCCTTCTCCGAGTCCTGTCCGCCAAACAATGGGACCATGGAGAAGGGCCTTCTCTGTGGCAGCTATAATGCTTTGGGACCAACTGTCTCTGGAGATCCATATTATCCCCACCCTACCAGCCTTCTGGAAAGCTTTGAAGACCTGGCTTTTCCGGCGAGCCTGGGACCACGAATGATTGAGAGTATGCATGCTTTTTAAGGACTATTATTTTGTTTTTTATACTTTCACCGTTGTTGATTTTGTATCCCATTTTTTACACTGCTTTTAATTGTTGTTGCTATTGTGGGCTGCCCAGAATTGTGGTGCTCCATGACTGGATTTTCAACCAAAATTGGACAACTATTTGTCTGGAATGGTAGGGAGATTATTGCCCTAAACCAGGAGTGCAAAGGCCCGCAGGCTGGATTTGGCCCACAGTGTGCTTAGAACTGGCCCGTGTGGTTGCCCAGTTAACAACAAAGGATTGCCCTGTGGTGCCTTGCCATGTGCAGCCCTCCCGAGCTCTGTTTTCACTGGCAGAGGGTTGCAGAAGGCTACTGCAGCCAAAAATGGGGCCTAGTAGTCTGTTTTCGCGGGCAGATGTTCAGGCGCCCCTGACACCAGTGACATCAAGCTTTATTTATTTATTATTTATTTATTTATTGGATTTGTATGCTGCCCCTCTCCGCAGACTTGGGGCGGCTAACAACAGTAACAAAACAGTATAATCCAATACTAAAAACAGTTAAAACCCATTATATAAAAACCAATCATACATACAGATATACCATGCATAAAATTTTAAAGGCCTAGGGGGAAAGTGTATCTCAATTCCCCCATGCCTGGTGGCAGAGGTGGGTTTTAAGCAGCTTACGAAAGGCAAGGAGGGGGGGCAATTCTAATATCTGGGGGGAGTTGGTTCCAGAGGGCCGCGGCCGCCACAGAGAAGACTCTTACCCTGGGTCTCGCCAAACAACATTGTTTGGTTGATGGGACCCGGAGAAGACCCACTCTGTGGGACCTAACTGGTCGCTGGCCATGCCCCCTGCCCGACCCCTGGTCAAACACAATCCTGATGCGGCCTTCAATGAAATTTTTATTTATTTGTTTGTTTGTTTGTTTGTTTGTCACACATGTACAGGAAAGTAGTGTGTATAAAAATAACATAAGTAAAAAGTAATGATAAAAGAAGACAATTGGACAGTAGGACAGGGACCGTAGGCACAATGGTGCACTTATGCACTCCCCTTATAGATCTCTTAGAAATGGGCAGAGGTCAACTATAGATAATCTAAATTTAAAGATTTTGGGGTTTGGGGGAAAAAAACCACGGAGTCAGGTAGTGCATTCTAGGCACTGAGCATTCTACTGCTGAAGTCGTATTTTTGGCAGTTGAGTTTAGAGCGGTTTATATTTACGTGCTTGTGTGTTGTTGCGGTTGAAGGTGAAGTAGTCATTAAAAGGACATTTTGGTATATGATTTTATGAACTACAGTTAGATCAGATCGGAGGCAACATAGTTGTAAATGGTCTAATCCCAGTATTTAAAGCCTGGTGGAATAATGTATTTTGTTGCGAGCGGAGGAGTGAAGGACTCTTCTTGTGAAATATTTCAGGACTCTCTCTATTGTATTAATGTCAGATATGCAATGCAGGTTCCAGACCACTGGGCTGTATTCTAGAATTGGTCTAATAAATGTTTTGTATGCTCTGGTTAGCAGTTCAATGTTGCCAGAGGAGAAGCTACATAAAATTAGATTAACAACTCTTAGTGCTATTTTGGCAATGTCATTACAGTGGGCTCTAGAACTTAGGTCATTGGATATGAGTACTCCAAGGTTTTTGACCGAGTGAGGGTCATCTACAAGTTCATTTCCTCCAAGTTTGCATTCGTATTATGATTCTTCTTACAATGTGTAGGACAGACCATTTGTTGGTTGAGATTTGAAGTTGCCAGTTGTTTGACATTTCTGCTACATGGTCAAGGTCGTTTTGAAGGGTAACAGCGTTGTTGATGGTATTAAATAGTTTAACATCATTAGCAAAGAGAACACACTTGCTTATAATATGATCACAAAGATCATTTATGTAGAGTATGATGAGTGTCGGTTCTGAAACACTGCCTTGAGGGACACCATTGTTGACAGGAGCAGGATTAAATATGGTGCTTTCTATTTTGACCACTTGTTGTCTATTAGACAGGAACGCTGTTATCCATCATGTAGTGGTCCACAGATCATATAATCGTGTAGTGGTCCAGAGATTCCATAGGATTTTAGTTTCAGAAGAAGTTTGTTATGAACTACTGAATCAAAGGCTTTACGAGTCTATGTAGATTGCGTCTATTGTTTTGCCCTGATCAAGTTGAGTAGTCCATATGTTTTTGCAGTGTAAGAGTTGCAGATTACAGGATAATTTTTTTCTGAAACCAAATTGTTTGTTGGAAAGTAGGTTATTAGTTTTTAAAAAGAGTGTAATGGATTGGTTCATGATTGATTCCATGACTTTGCAAATTGAGTTTGACACCCCTGCCCTAGGCAGTGGGTTGCAGGAGAAGATCTCCAAAGTCCCTTCCCAACAATGATTCTTATTTAATTTATTTATTGATTTTGTCCAATACACAATGAGGGTTTTAGTGGGTATATATATAGAAAAATACACGATGAAGGTTATAGAGGAGATATTCATAGTAAAATATATATAAGAAAGAAGAGAAGAGAAGATATAGGAATAAAACATATCAATGAAAGAATAGAAGAAGAGATATAGGAATAGAAGAAAAGTATAGGAGATATAGGAGAGCAATAGGACAGAGGAGGGAAGGCACTCTAGTGCACTTGTACTCACCCCTTAGCGGAGTGTTCTAAATATGTTTTCCCCCCTCCTATAAAACATGGGCTTTCCCCCCTCCTCTGTTGATCTTGTAGATCACTGTTCTTTGATGGGCAGTTGTAAAATAACCCACATCATGACCACACCATGCCTTGACGATTTAGCAGCCAACCTGTTCAGGAACATTATGTGACCAAGAAGAACAAGGCGCTTTTTAATCCCTTGGAAGGCCGAAGCCACCCATTGTTCCACCTGACCATTCTCCCAGGGTCTCCCCATCACCTTCATCCCTGCATACATACAACCCTTTAATCCTCCAATTGTTCTCAAAACAATATCAGTTTGCTAATCCAGAGAAAATCCTGCCATCTGACTCCATGGAGGGGGATGGTTTATCACATCAGCAAGAAGGGGAAAATGCACGCACACATACCCTTTTGGCACACAAATCAAAAAAAGGTTCGCCATCACTGGTCTAGGGACTCCTGCTTGAGCAGGGGTTGAACTAGATGACCTACAAGGTCCCTTCCAACTCTAATAATCTAATCTAATCTGGGTCCTTGCATGTCCTCAGTACCCAGACCTTTGGATCTTCTTCTGACAGCCCCCATCTTCATGGTTGGAGACCTCATGTTCCATCTAGTCTGCCCTTATACGATTTCCTGTATTTTATCTTAGGATAGATCTATGTTTATCCCAGGCATGTTTAAATTCAGTTACTGTGGATTTACCAACCACTTCTGCTGGAAGTTTGTTCCAAGCATCTATAACTCTTTCAGTAAAATAATATTTTCTCACGTTGCTTCTGATCTTTCCCCCAACTAACCTCAGATTGTGCCCCCTTGTTCCTGTGTTCACTTTCCTATTAAAAACACTTCCCTCTTGAACCTTATTTAACCTCCTTTTACATATTTAAATGTTTCAATCATGTCCCCCCTTTCCCTTCTGTCCTCCAGACTATACAGATTGTAGCATCTTCTAGCACATGTTGTTAGCCAGCAACTGACAATAACGGATATTGACAATTCGTATTTTGCCTTCCCTCCAAGAGTTCAATGTCGCAAACTTCGGCTTACGGGCCACAACTGAGCACAAATTTTCCGTTGTTAAGCGAGACATCAGTTGAGTGAATTTTGCCCCATTTTACCACGTCTCTTGCCAGAGTTCTTATGTGAATCCCGGCAGTGGTTCATTTGGTTTGAATTTTGATCGTGTGATCCTGGAGATGCTGCCAGTTATCAGTATGAAAAGCAGTCGCAAGCCTCTTTTTTTCCCAGTGTGTTGTAACTTTGAATGGTCACTAAATGAACCGTTGTATGTTAAGGAGCACCTGTATTTTTTCTGTAGCTCAGAGTCACCTTGAATGGTGAGATGGGTGGCAGATAACTCTCATCAATAAACAAATCATTAATAAATCTCCGGACACAATTTAAAGGGTTGGTTGGTCGGTTATTTGTTTGTTTGTTTGTTTGTTTGTTTGTTTGTTTGTTGGTTGGTTGGTTGGTTGGTTGGTTGGTTGGTTGGTTGGTTATTTGTTTGTTTGTTTGTTTGTTGGTTGGTTGGTTGGTTGGTTGGTTGGTTTCCTTCCTTCCTTCCTTCCTTCCTTCCTTCCTTCCTTCCTTCCTTCCTTCCTTCCTTCCTTCCTTCCTTCCTTACTTACTTACTTACTTACTTACTTACTTACCGTACTTACTTATTGGAGTTATATGCCGCCCCTCTCCGAGGACTCGGGGCAGCTTACAACGTATAAAAAAAGAAAACAATACAGTATATACTGCTCAAAAGAATAAAGGAAACACTTAAAAAACCAAATATAGCTACAGGTAAATCAAACTTCTGTAAAATCAAATTGTCTACTTAGGAGTCTACGGAGAGGGGCAACAAATCAAATCAAATCAAATCAAATCAAATCAAATCAAATCAAATCAAATCAAATCAAATCAAATCAAATCAAATCAAATCAAATCAAATCAAATCAAATCAAATCAAATCAAATCAAATCAAATCAAATCAAATCAAATCAAATCAAATCAAATCAAATCAAGCAACACTGATTGACAATCAATTTCACATGCTGTTGTGCAAATGAAATAGTTGTGCAAATGACATATTCAATGAGAATATTTCATTCATTCAGATCTAGGATGTGTTATTTGAGTGCTCCCTTTATTTTTTTTTGAGTAGTATAGTAACCTAAATCCAATTAATTTAAAACTAAACATACTAATCTATAATTCCCAATTTTATTTTAAAAAAGAGTCGTACCCACTCAGACAGCAATTTATATGTGACATTCATCGGCCAGGGGACTAGAGTCTAATCACCCCAAGCCTGGCAACACAAGTGAGTCTTAAGACACTTGCAGAAGGCAATGAGTGTGGGGGCAGTATGAATCTCCAGGGGGAGCTGATTCCAGAGGGCTGGAGCCCCCACCTATAAAGCCCTACATGACTTAAGACCAGAGTACTTCCAGGACCATCTCCTGCCTCATATATCCTAGTGGCCGGTCAGATCCCACAGGGTCGGCCTTCTCCAGGTCCTGTCAGCCAAACAGTGTCGTCTGGCTGGGCTGTGGGGAAAGGCCTTCTCTGTGGTGGCTCCAGTCTTCTAGAATCAGCTCCCCTCAGAGATTCGCAATGCCTCCTGGCCTTTTGAAAGGTTTTAAAAACATGCCTTTGCTGGCAGGCCTGGTGCTGTTGAGCGCTGACACTCTGCTCCAGCCGACAGTATGTTTGTGGTATGATTTTGGTTGAATGGCTTTTAATGTTGGGCTTTTTAAAATTTTGCATTGTTTTTAACTTGTACATTTGGGATTTTATAAATGTTTGTATTCTCTATCTTTTATTTTGTGCACTGTCCTGAGTCCATTGGAGAAGGGCAGCCTAGAAATAAGTAATAGAATTCTTCGTTGGCCAAGTGTGATTGGACACACAAGGAATTTGTCTTTGGTGCAGATGCTCTCAGTGTACATAAAAGAAAAATATACATTTGTCAAGAATCATGAGGGACAACACTTAATGATTGTCATAGGAGTCAAATAAGCAATCAGGAAACAATCAATATTAATAAAAATCTTAAGGATACAAGCAACAAGTTACAGTCATACAGTTGTAAGTGGGGGGAAATTGGTAATAGGAATGATGAGAAAAAACTAGAATGAATAGTAATGCAGACTTTGTAAATAATTTGGCAGTGTTGAGGGAATTATTTGTTTAGCAGAGTGATGGCGTTCGGGAAGAAACTGTTCTTGTGTCTAGTTGTCTTGGTGTGCAGTACTCTGTAGCGACGTTTTGAGTTCTTTGTTGTGCTTTTTTGATGACGTTTTTGATGTTAGGTGACCATTTTAGATCTTGAGATATGATAGAACCTAGAAATTTGAAGGTCTCTACTGTTGATACTGTGTTGTCTGGTATTGTGAGAGGTGGTAGGATGGGAGGGTTTCTCCTAAACTCTACCACCATTTCTACGGTTTTGACTGTGTTCAGTTCTAGATTGTTCCGGTCGCACCACGAGGCTAGTTGTTCAAATTCCCGTCTGTATGCGGTTTCATTGTTGTCTTGAATGAGACCAATCAATATAAGTAAGTAAGTAAGTAAGTAAGTAAGTAAGTAAGTAAGTAAGTAAGTAAGTAAGTAAGTAAGTAAATAAGTAAGTAAATAAGTAAGTAAGTAAATGAACAAACAAACAAACAAACAAACAAACAAATAACCAAATAACCTTCCTCCTTCAATTTTGCCTTTGAACAGCTCTCTGTTCTATAATGGGATGAGAAACATTGATATGGTTCACCACTTCAGTAAACCAACGACTCCCCAACTGATGTAATGACCTAAAGAATGCGGATTTGTGGGATTAATTCCCACTAGCCTATAATTTGATACCCTTTTGTGTTTGAAGGTAGGGCAACTTAGCTGTGGCCAATATTATCCACCTTCGATTCACTGAGATGGAACTTAAACTAGCTGAAATGTTTTGCCTACACGGGGCAGCTAATTTCGTTTAGCATGGGGCAAATGGACTTGAAGAGAGATGGACTTGAAGAGTAATGTCCACCAATTGCTCTGGGTACTACAATGTGTCTTTCAAATTTCAGGTAAACAAATTTGCACCCTCTTAATATACTGTAATTATATCCAACTGGTAAAGGGGTCTACAGGAAAATAATAGAGCAGGTAGGGTGGAATTCCAGATAAGTGAATTTGCATTTAATAATTGTATCCAACTACAGGACAATGATCAAGAAGGAAGAGTTGAATTCATGCAACTTATTCCCCCAACCCCTGAAATTTCTGCAAGGGTGTTTTTATTTATTTATTTATTTATTTATTCATTCATTCATTCATTCATCCATCCATCCATCCATCCATCCATCCATCCATTATTTATTTATTTATTTATTCATTATTTATTTATTTATTTATTTATTTATTCAAACAATTATAGGGTGATAATTTGTACAAATAAAACAGATAAGTAATGATAAAAAGTAACAAAAGAAGACAATAGGACAGGGACTCTAGGCACAGACCTCTTAGAAAGGGGGAGAGGTCAATTGTAGATAGTCTAAGGTTAAAGGTTTTGGGGTTAGGAGTAGAAACCACAGAGTCGGGTAGTGCATTCCAGGCATTGATTACTCTGTTGCTGAAGTCGTATTTTTTTGCAGTCAAGTTTGGAGCGGTTGACATTTAGTTTAAATCGATTTTGTGCTCGTGTGTTGTTGCGGTTGAAGGTGAAGTAGTCGTTAACAGGTAGGACATTTTGGTATATGATTTTATGAACTATATATAATTAAGTCGGAACGAAGACGACGGAGTTGTAAGTTGTAAGTAATGTTGAGGAATTAAACGTGCACATTTAGAATGGAGTATTCCTGAGTTAGCGGAAGCATATTTGAAAATAATTCTGAGGTTCCAGTCAGACAAAAAAAACCAAACCACCTACTAATTGTTTTGTGACTGGTTTGTTTGCTTTAACAAAACCAGAGTTGCCAGCTCATAAGAAATAAGAATTCTGTTTAGCTTCTTTTGTACTCGTCTAATCTCAACCGAAACACCATGTCCTGGGAGTTAGAAACATAGAAACATAGAAATCTGATGGCAGAAAAAGACCTCATGGTCCATCTAGTCTGCCCTTATACTATTTCCTGTATTTTATCTTAGGATGGATATATGTTTATCCCAGGCATGATTAAATTCAGTTACTGTGGATTTACCAACCACGTCTCCTGGAAGTTTGTTCCAAGGATCTACTACTCTTTCAGTGAAATAATATTTTCTCATGTTGCTTTTGATCTTTCCCCCAACTAACTTCAGATTGTGTCCCCTTGTTCTTGGGTTCACTTTCCTATTAAAAACACTTCCCTCCTGGACCTTATTTAACCCTTCAATATATTTAAATGTTCCGATCATGTCCCCCGTTTTCCTTCTGTCCTCCAGACTATACAGATTGAGTTCATGAAGTCTTTCCTGATACGTTTTATGCTTAAGACCTTCCACCATTCTTGTAGCCCGTCTTTGGACCCGTTCAATTTTGTCAATATCTTTTTGTAGTGAGGTCTCCAGAACTGAACACAGTATTCCAAATGTGGTCTCACCAGCGCTCTATATAGCGGGACCATAATCTCCCTCTTCCTGCTTGTTATACCTCTAGCTATGCAGCCAAGCATCCTACTTGCTTTCCCTACCGCCTGACTGCACTGTTCACCCATTTTGAGACTGTCAGAAATCACTACCCCTAAATCCTTTTCTTCTGAAGTACAGTATTTGCTAACACAGAACTGCCAATACAATACTCAGATTGAGGATTCCTTTTCCCCAAGTGCATTATTTTACATTTGGAAACATTAGGAGTTAGTCCCAGACACCATTTCGAAGTTGGATAATACGATTTTTTCCTTTTGGGGTGTCTTCTACCAGACAGTGCTGGACAGTGACACTATTTGTTCTTTTTCTATGATTGCATAAAACAAAGACATACTATTTTTGCCAAAGGATATGTCTGTATGTGTTCCAGAGCTGTGTTTTCCTTGAATCTCTCCTGGTATAATTAATTGATTGTGGACATTCTTAATTGCATATCATAGGCTGTAAATATTTATTTATTACTTCATATTTTTTTAACAGCCCATCTAAGAGGTGGGCTTTGGGTAGTGTACAATGTCAATATTTTTTTGGTTGTTATAATAGCAGTGTTTAATTGAATGAGCACCAGTGCTAGAACAAAGAGAGAATGGTGTTTTTAAGTATTGAGTAAAAACTGTTTTTTAAAAACATTTAATCAAACAGTAAAACAGATAATTTAAAAATGTTCATTTATTATTTATTTATTTATTAGATTTGTATGCCGCCCCTCTCTGTAGACTCGGGGCGGCTAACAACAGTAGTAAACAGCATATAACAACTCTAATGTTTAAAATAATTTAAAAACCCTTATTTAAAACCAAACATACACACAAACATACCATGCATAAATTGTATAGGCCTAGGGGGGAAAGGGTAGTTCAGTTCCCCCAAGCCTGATGACAGAGGTGGGTTTTAAGGAGTTTACGAAAGGCAAGGAGGGTGGAGGCAGTTCTGATCTCCGGGGGGAGCTGGTTCCAGAGGGTTGGGGCCACCACAGAGAAGGCTCTTCCCCACGGGTCCTGCCAGACGACATTGTTTAGTTGACGGGACCCGAAGAAGACCAACTCTGTGGGACCTAACCGGTCGCTGGGATTCGTGCGGCAGAAGGCGGACCCAGATGTATTCTGGTCCGATGCCATGCAGGGCTTTATAGGTCATAACCAACACTTTGAATTGTGACCGGTAACTGATCGGCAACCAATGCAGACTGCGGAGTGTTGGTGTAACATGGGCATACCTGGGGAAGCCCATGATTGCTCTCGCAGCTGCATTTTGCACGATCGGAAGTTTCCAAACACTCGTTTGTTCTTGAAAGTTTTGCATTCCTCTGGTAATGTTCCTTCCCCCCAATCTCTGAGTATGTAATTACTAATGGTGTGAAGTGTCTTGTCCTTTTGTGTCTCTCTTGCTATTTCTTCCACTGATACAGTGTGGCACTTGTCCAATTCTATTAACAATGTGTCTGTTGCCGGTGCAGGGTCGTTAAGTATTACCCGCTCCATCAGCATGACTGATACCCCCCCCTTTTAAATGTATAATTGTAGCCGGAGGGGAAGATTTCCCACCTGGTCATTCTTGGGTAGCAACTAAACAAGGAGAGAAATACAGTGATACCTTGTCTTACAAACTTAATTGGTTCCAGGACGAGGTTCTTAAGATGAAAAGTTTTGTAAGATGAAACAATGTTTTCCATAGGAATCAATGGAAAAGTGATTAATGCGTGCAAGCCCAAAATTCACCCCTTTTGCCAGCCGAAGCACCCGTTTTTGCGCTGCTGGGATTCCCATGAGGCTCCCATGCATGGGAAACCCCACCTCCGGACTTCTGTGTTTTTGCAATTGTTGTATCCTGGAATGGCTACCTTGTAACGCTGTAAATAGTTTGTTCCTCTTTTCCAGCGCTGTCTGAGCCCAAGCAGGAAGTCGCTCCTGATTGGCTCAGACGCGGCCGGCTCTCGCTTTGGCGGGAACCGCAAAAGTATAAAAGAAGCGGCTTCTCCCTGCAGAGCCAGTCGGTACTCGCTGAATCGTCACTTTACCTTGCTGAGCTGTCACTTATTCTCTGAGCTGAATAAAAGTACCGATTGCTCAAACCCTGTCTCTGGGTCTACTTCACTGGCGACGAACGAACGGAAGAACTTCGCGTGCAACATGGACAAAATCCAGATCGGCCAGGCTCCAGAACTTTTCGATGCCGAGAAAATGACTTGGGACGAGTACATGGCCACCTTCGAGATATTCCTCGAGGCGGCGGGAATGCAGGACGCCGGAGCCGATCGCAGACGGGCTATTTTTCTAAACTACTGCGGCGCAGAGATCCGTAGACTTGCCCAAACTCTCACCGAACCAGAACAAGCAAGAGCCACAGCGTGGGACGTCCTTCAACAGAAACTAGCGAGCCATTTTAAACCAACCAGACCAGCCGTGGTTTACCGGCATCAATTTCACATGATGGCTCAGAGAGAAACCGAGTCGATAAGCCAATTCACAACGCGGCTTCGAACGGTACTCGCTCAATGCAAGTTTCAAGATCCGGAAGCTCGCCTCACCGACGCCTTGATTTTCGGCATGAAGAACCACACAGTGAGAAGTAAACTCCTCACCGAAGACGAGCCGACTCTACAAACCGTAATCAAATTAGCGCAAACCGCGGAAGCAGCCGACGCAGCGGCAAGAGAATTAAAAGAGCACGGAAGGCGAGAAACCATTGCCAAAATCGACGCCGAGTCTCCCAGCGCCATGGGAACAGACGTCCGCGGCCAGCTAACTAGCAACGGGGACGACTGCCTCCTCCTGCAAGACCAACCGAGACACCCTAGAGCTACTCATCCAGCCCCCTGCGCGGGCTGCCGGGGAAATCACCAGCGCCATCGATGCCCGTTCCGCGACACCACTTGCCGCCGTTGCAACCGGAGAGGCCACATCGCCATCGCATGCAGGGCAACGGCACCAGAAGAAACTTTTGCCACACAACAATACCAGCGACCCCAAAACCACCCCCCCCAATCGCGAGAAAGGAGACCGTTCCGCAACTCGGGTCAAAGGAATTACCCCACCGCTAACCGAGACTACAATAGAGGTAACTCTCAATATTCCGTGAATAACACGGCAACCAAAAAGGGGGCTAAAATTGTTATCTCGTTGTTGCTAAATAACCAGCCTTGCTCAATGGAGCTAGATACGGGTTCGAGATATACCATCATGCCCTGGGAAAAATTTAAGCTATATATGCCTAATGTGTCTGAGGCTGACCTAATTCAAACCTCTTTGGTGATCAGAGACTTCCAAGGGGGGGTAATCTCGGTCCTGGGAACTGCAAATGTACCTATTGTATTTAAGAATGTCAAATGTACCCTTCCCATGCTTATTGTGACGGGGGCCAAACACTCCCTGCTAGGGCTAGCATGGATGGAACCGTTGGGGATTGAAATTTCGGGTGTGTGTAATGTAAACTGTGATATTATGCCTAACTTTGTGAAAGAGTTCCCTGAAGTGTTCAGCCCCACCTTAGGATTGTATAAGGGAACCCCCATATCTTTCTCTATTGACCCCAAGGTCCCACCAGTTAGACTGAAACCTCGCAGGGTTCCCCTCCCGCTTCTTCCCAAGCTAGACTTACAGCTGGACAAACTCATTAGTCAAGGTATCTTGGTCCCTGTGGAACAGGGGCCATGGGAAACTCCCATAGTGACACCCCTGAAGCCAGATGGCTCCTTAAGAGTTTGCGCTGATTACAAATCAACCCTGAATAAGGCACTCCAACACCACCCCTACCCCATTCCGGTTGTGCAACAACTCTTACACTCCCTGGGGGAGGGGAAAAGGTTCGCAAAGATCGACCTGGCGCAGGCTTACCAGCAACTTCCGGTCGATGAACAAACAGCAAACGCTCAAACAATTGTAACGCACAGGGGGGCTTTCAAATGCACGAGGTTACAGTTTGGGGTGGGCATAGCCCCAGGGATATTCCAGAGCATCATGGAACGCCTATTGTCAGGGGTAAATGGGGCCATCCCATATTTTGATGACATCTTAATTGCAGGGGAAAACCAGGAACAAGTGAACAAAAGAATAAGGGAAGTACTTAAGAGGCTACAGGACAAAGGGTTACGAATCAAGCCTGATAAATGTGTCTGGGGAACTAACAGTATTGAATTCCTAGGATATAAAATAGATAAGGAAGGTATCCACCCCACAACTGAGAAGCTGAGAGCAATTAGAGAAGCCCCAGAGCCACGAGATAAGAGTGAGTTGCAAGCATTTTTGGGCCTCCTTAATTTTTATTCCGTTTTTTTAAAGCAGAAGGCAACAGTAGCAGAGCCTCTCCATCGTTTACTCCAGAAGGAAGCCCGCTGGACATGGGGGAAAATTGAACGTGAAGCCTTTGCTCAAATAAAAAATTTACTAACTTCTAAAAGTGTAGTAGTCCAATATAGTGCCTCACTACCCATTAGGCTCACGTGCGACGCTTCGCCGTACGGCATAGGAGGAGTCCTAGCTCACGTTCTACCTAATCAGACAGAGGCCCCAATAGCATTTTTTTCAAGAACCATGACCAGCACAGAGAGAAATTATAGCCAGTTAGACAAGGAGGCTCTGGCATTAGTGGCAGGGGTAAAGAAGTTTCACAATTACATTTTTGGAAGAAATTTTGAGCTAGTCACTGACCACAAACCCCTACTAGGCCTGCTAGCCCCCAACAAGCCCACTCCACCTTTTATGTCTCCAAGACTAATCAGATGGGCCCTTTTCCTCTCTGGGTATCAGTATGAGCTCACCCACAAGGGGGGGAAGGAAATCAATCATGCAGACGGCCTCAGCAGATGCCCCATAGCAGACTTGGTAGAAGACCCTGTTCCAACCACAGACGTGCTAATGATAGAACTCGAGGAAAACCCACTAACCACAGCAAAAGAGGTAGCTGCACACACGCAGCAAGACCAAATCCTGAAACAAGTAGTGAACTGTGTTCTAAAGGGATGGCAAAATGATATTGTTAAACCTGAATTGTGTGATTTTAAGAACAAAAGGCTTGAATTGTCATATGTAAAAGGTTGTTTGCTGTGGGGGGATAGAGTGATCATCCCCAAACGCCTAAGGGGAAAGGTACTCAGAATGTTACACGTGGGCCATCCTGGGATTGTCAGGATGAAGAGCCTAGCAAGGGGGCATTTATGGTGGCCAGGGCTTGATGCTGATATTGAAAGTTGGGTTTCAAAGTGTGACCCGTGCCAAGAGTCTAGGCCCAATCCCCCCAAAACAACTCCGGCTGAGTGGGAACAGCCTGCTGGCCCTTGGTCTAGGATCCACATTGATTTTGCTGGCCCAGTGGGGTCTCAGTATTTCCTAATAGTGGTTGATGCTTTCTCCAAATGGTTGGAAATAATAGCAATGAACAACATAACCACAAGTGCCACTATCAAGGTATTGAGCAGACTGTTTGCATCCCATGGTTGCCCTGATCTATTGGTGTCTGACAATGGACCACAACTAACAGCCAGGCAATTCGAATTATTCCTAGATGGCCTGGGGGTCAGACATGCCCTCATCTCGCCTTACTCGCCCTGGGCTAACGGGTTGGCAGAACGTTACGTAAGGGTGGCTAAAGAGGCATTGCACAGGTCAGGCCCAGGAGATGTGCAACAGAACTTGGACCAATTCTTATTAACCCAGCACATTACCCCTAACTCGCACACACATGTAAGCCCTGCAGAGTTATTGATGGGGAGAAAGTTGAGGTCACCACTAGACAGGTTAAACCCAAGGTTCTGTTTGAATAATAACCAAATGTGCATAAAACCAGAAAGAGAAATGTATTTGGGTCAAAATGTATATGTAAAATGCTTTGATGGAAATGTAAACTGGATGAAGGGAATTATTGTTAAGCAAAATGCACCCAAGACTTATATTGTTAAACTGGAGGATGGTCGTTTGTGGAAACGACACATAGACCACATTCGGAAACGAACTGAAAACCAATTACAACAACCCGCTGACTCGGACTCTCCCCCCTCAACAGACTTTTATACATTGCCCGAACTAAGAAACACGCAGAGAGACTTATCGGGCCAGGGGGAACCATCCAGCGACGCCGAGCCATCCTCGTCCTCCGAGGCCTTCGTTGGGCCCGCCAGGCCTAGTCCGCCGCACCGGGAGAACAGCGGCGAGCCATCCTCCACAGTCAGTGGCGAAGGAGAAAATGGACTGCGCAGGTCAGCGCGAGAGTCTCGAAGGCCTCACCGATTGGACGACTTCGTCACGTGGCTTTCTTGATGGATGGGTCCAACTATGAGGGGAGGGGTGTTGTATCCTGGAATGGCTACCTTGTAACGCTGTAAATAGTTTGTTCCTCTTTTCCAGCGCTGTCTGAGCCCAAGCAGGAAGTCGCTCCTGATTGGCTCAGACGCGGCCGGCTCTCGCTTTGGCGGGAACCGCAAAAGTATAAAAGAAGCGGCTTCTCCCTGCAGAGCCAGTCGGTACTCGCTGAATCGTCACTTTACCTTGCTGAGCTGTCACTTATTCTCTGAGCTGAATAAAAGTACCGATTGCTCAAACCCTGTCTCTGGGTCTACTTCAGCAATGCTGCAGGGAAATCCCAGTAGGGGAATCTCAGCATCGCAAAAATGAGCGCTTCGCTGGCAACAGAAATCCGGAGGTGGGGTTTCCCAGCGAAGGGAGCATCAGTGAAATCGCAGCATCACAAAAACACCGAAGTCCTCAAAACCCCACCTCCAGACCTCTGTGTTTTTGTGATGCTGCAATTTCACTGAGGCTCTCCTCGCTGGGAAACCCCACCTCCGGACTTCCGTTGCCAGCGAAGCACCCATTTTTGCGCTGCTGGGATTCCCCTGCAGCATCACAAAAACACGGAAGTCCAGAGGTGGGGTTTCCCATGAAGGGGAGCCTCAGGGGAATCCCAGCAGCACAAAAATGGGTGCTTCGCTGGCAACGGAAGTACTGGAGGCGGGGTATCCCAGCAGCAGCGGTGGGTTTGTAAGGTGAAAATAGTTTGTAAGAAGAAGCAAAAAAATCTTAAACCCCAGGTTTGTATCTCGAAAAGTTTGTATGACGAGGCGTTTGTAAGACAAGGTATCACTGTAGTTTAGAATTAAGGAGAAAATTTCTGACAGAACAATTAACCAGTGGAACAGCTTGCCTCCAGAACTTGTGAATGCCCCAACACTGGACGTTTTTAAGAAGATGTTGGATAACCATCTGTCTGAAGTAGTGTAGGGTTTCCTGCCTAAGCAGGGGGTTGGACTAGAAGACCTCCAAGGTCCCTTGTTTAGTTTCCACCAATTGCTTCTTGTCCTGCCCTCAGGTGCCTTGGAGAATAGCTTGACTCCCTCTTCTTTGTGGCAATTGCTGAGATATTGGGACACTGCTATCATGTCTCCCCTGGTCCTTCTTTTCATTAAACTAGCCATGCCCAGTTCCTGCAACCATTCTTCATATGTGTAAGCATTAAATAAGTTTTTACCTCCCCCTGCCTCTCTCTGTGCATTCAAGTCAGGTTTGACCTCTGCCTGGACAAGTCCCTGCCATTTTCTTGGCAACATTTTCAAAAATGGCTAGCCTTTGGCTTGTTTTCTTAGGTTGCCAGGGAGTGACTGACCCAAAGTCAGCAGCTGGCTTGGTGCCTAAGGCAGGATTAGAACTCACTGTTTCCTGGTTTCTTGCCTGGTGTTTTAACTATTACACCTTACTGCCCAGTAACCAGCCAGTGCTTTGCCAGGAACTCATTGTATTGTTTGCATACCTAGTAAAATTATGTTACGTCTTCAAAGTGCTTTGAACGGCTTCAGGAGAGCCAGACTGCAATCTTCTCAAAATGTTCAGCCTTATTATATTTATATTATTATATTGTATTTATAAGACTGCCTAAGCCCGTAGTAATCGTGGATGGTGTACAATAATAAATCATTACTGAAAAAGATGTGGTTGATATGAGTCACCGCTGACTTGATGGCTTATAATAGATGAATCATAGAGGCGGGAAAGGAAAGAGAAAGTGCTTCTAAATCAACCGTGGTGTCTCCAAGAAGGTATCATTTTCCTAACAATAACACAGAAGTTGACTTTTGTGCAAGGTGTACGATTGCCCAATCTAGCTATCACTGCTGGGCTCTCCACATGGTCTCCCATCAAACACTAATAAAGTCACACCAGAGGTAGGATTGAAAAGTTTTAGCAACCGGTTCTCTGCCCAGTTGCTGGGTGGGCCATAGGGTCTACTCGCTCTCCTGCACCATAGGGTGGGTGTTTTTGCCCTCCCCAGGTTCATGGGGCTGTCCTCAAGCCTCAGTATTGGGTTTTATTGATTTGATTTGATTTGATTTGATTTGATTTGATTTGATTTGATTTGATTTGATTTGATTTGATTTGATTTGATTTGATTTGATTTGATTTGATTTGATTTGATTTGATTTGATTTGATTTGATTTGATTTGATTTGATTTGTATGACGCCCCTCTCTGAGGACTCGGAGCGGCTCCCAACAAACAATACCTACAAAAAGATATTGACAAAATTGAACAGGTTCAAAGATGGGCTACAAGAATGGTGGAAGGTCTTAAGCATAAAACGTATCAGGAAAGACTTAATGAACTCAATCTGTATAGTCTGGAGGACAGAAGGAAAATGGGGACATGATCGAAACATTTAAATATGTCAAAGGGTTAAGTAACACTTCCCAGGAGGGAAGTGTTTTTAATAGGAAAGTGAACACAAGAACAAGGGGACACAATCTGAAGTTAGTTGGGGGAAAGATCAAAAGCAATGTGAGGAAATATTATTTTACTGAAAGAGTAGTAGATCCTTGGAACAAACTTCCAGCAGACGTGGTAGATAAATCCACAGTAACGGAATTTAAACATGCCTGGGATAAACATAGATCCATTGTAAGATAAAATACAGAAAATAGTATAAGGGCAGACTAGATGGACCATGAGGTCTTTTTCTGCCGTCAGACTTCTATGTTTCTATGTTTCTAATACAGTCTACAAATCCAATGTTAAAAAGCAGAACAATTAAGAAACCCTTATTAAGAACAATCACACAACTCAACATACCCTACATAAAGTGGGACAGTCGGGGGGGAATCAATTTCCCCATGCCTGGCGACATAGGTGGGTTTTCAGTAGTTTACGGAAGGCAAGGAGGGTGGGGGCGCTCTTAATCCCTGGGGAGAGTTGGTTCCAGAGGGCCGGGGCTGCCACAGAGAATGCTCTTCCCCTGGGCCCCGCCAGACAACGAGTCCCACGCTTTGACAACTCGATTGCTAAAGTCATATTTTTTACAGTCATGTTCGGAGTGGTTAATATTAAGTTTGAATCTGTTGCATGCTCTTGTGTTGTTGCGGTTGAAGCTGAAGTAATCTGCGGAGATGGGTGGCATACAAATCTAAATAATAAATAAAATAAAATAAATAATCATTGACAGGCAGGACGTTGCAGCATATGATCTTGTGGGCAATACCTAGATCGTGTTTTAGGCATCGCAGTTCTAAGCTTTCTAGACCCAGGATTGTTAGTCTATTTTCGTAGGGTATTCTGTTTCGAGTGGAGGAGTGAAGGGCTCTTCTGGTGAAGTATCTTTGGACACTTTCGAGGGTGTTGATGTCCGAGATGCGGTATGGATTCCAGACAGATGAGCTGTATTCGGGGATGGGTCTGGCAAAAGTTTTGTAGGCTCTGGTGAGTAGTGTGACATTGCGGGAGCAGAAGCTGCATAGGATCAGGTTAATAACTCTAGAAGCCTTTTTGGCGATATTGTTGCAGTGGGCTTTGGCACTTAGGTCATTTGATATTAGTATTCCAAGGTCTTTTAGTGAGTGGGAGTTGGCGGGGAGATTTTGTTTATTCAGTTTATATATGAGGTTCGGGTTCTTATTGCCAATGTGGAGGGTAGAGCATTTGTTGGTTGATATTTGAAGTTGCCAGGTGTTAGACCAATCTGAGACAAAGTCGAAGTCTTTTTGGAGAGTAGAGGTGTTGTCCGTGGTGTTGAAAAGTTTTACATCGTCGGCAAAAAGAACACAGTTGCTTGTGATGTGATCGCAGAGATCGTTGATGTAGAGAATGAAGAAAGTAGGACCTAGCACGCTGCCCTGGGGAATTCCACTTTTGACAGGGACTGGGTGGTGATGGTAATGGCGCTTCCAATTTTGACAACTTGTTGCCTGTTTGACAGGAATGCAGTAATCCAGCTGTGGAGGAATCCTGAGATGCCATAGGATTTGAGTTTTAGGAGTAGTTTGTCGTGGACTAACGAGTCGAAGGCTTTGCAAAAGTCAATATAAATTGCATCAATGCATTTTCCTTGATCTAGCTGGGTAGTCCATATGTTTTTGCAGTGAAGTAGTTGTAGGTTGCAGGATAATTTCTTTCTGAATCCAAATTGTTTGTTAGAGAGTAGGTTATTAGATTCTAAGTAAAGGGTAGATTGATTTATAATTAATTCCATGATTTTACATGAGACACAGCATAGTGATATTGGTCTGTAGTTGTCAACGAGAGAATGGTTTCCTTTTTTGAAGATGGGGATGACTACTGCTTTTGACCATAGTTTGGGGAGTGTGCTGGTCCTGAAGGATTTTTGGAAGATAATGGTTAGAGGTTCAGCTATAGCAGAAGAGAGGTATAACAAGCAGGAAGAGGGAGATTGTGATCCCCTTATATAGAGCGCTGGTGAGACCATATTTGGAATACTGTGTTCAGTTCTGGAGACCTCACCTACAAAAAGATATTGACAAAATTGAACGGGTCCAAAGACGGGCTACAAGAATGATGTAAGGTCTTAAGCATAAAACGTATCAGGAAAGACTTCATGAACTCAATCTGTATAGTCTGGAGGACAAAAGGAAAAGGGGGGACATAATCGAAACATTTAAATATGTTAAAGGGTTAAATAAGGTCCAGGAGGGAAGTGTTTTTAATAGGAAAGTGAACACAAGAACAAGGGGACACAATCTGAAGTTAGTTGGGGGAAAGATCAAAAGCAACATGAAAGAGTAGTAGATCCTTGGAACAAACTTTCAGCAGACGTGGTAGATAAATCCACAGTAACTGAATTTAAACATGCCTCGGATAAACATATATCCATCCTAAGATAAAATACAGAAAATAGTATAAGGGCAGACTATATGGATCATGAGGTCTTTTTCTGCCGTCAGTCTTCTATGTTTCTATGTTTCTAAGAGAGCTTTTTTAGGAAGTATGCACAAAGACCGTCTGGTCCGACTGATAGGGAAGGTTTGAGGTCACGGATTTCTTTTTCAACACGGTCTACAGTGAAGTCTATTTGGGTTAGGTTGTTGAGAGAGTGGATGCCTCAAGACTGAGAAACAGCTCCAAAGCTAGAGCCAGATTAACAGAGTTGGAAGGGACCTTGTAGGTCATCTAGTCCAACCCGCTGCCCAAGCAGGAGACCCTACACCATTTCTGACAAATGGCAGTTCGGTTCTCTTCTTGAAAGACTCCATTGATGGGGCATCCACAACTTCCGAAGGCAACCCATTGGTTTGATTGTTCTCATTGTCACGGCATTTCTCCTTATTTCCAGGTTGAATCTCTCCTTGTTCAGCTTCCATCCATTATTCCATGTCTCGCTCTGGGACCTCTCCTTGTTTGGAGCATGGTCTTCAGCATGTAGTAGTCTGTACAAACAGTTGGGTTGGCAATATATAAACAAGCTAACAATGAATGTCTGTATGTATTGACATCCTATAGCTTTAAGAGATTGTGTTGCAAATTTCCAGAAGAGGGAGCCAGAGAGCATGATTTTCTCTCTCTGCTCTCTCTGTTTTTTCTGCTGATTCACTGTGACTGGTGTAGTAAGCTCTGTGTGTTTGATGGTAGTTTAATGTATCTGTAAGCTGTAATTTATGTCTGATATGTAAGACAAAGACAGGCTTGTAATATTGAGAGATATTGACTGATTTGAATGTGAATAACCAGACTGTTTAACTTGACTGTGCTATTTCTAAAATAAACACTATTTTATACACTTTAATGTTTAAAGTGTATAATGTTTTTATACACTTTAAAACACTCTACTTACGAACTTGATTCGTTCTGTGACCAGTTCTTAAGTAGAAAAGTTTGTAAGAAGAAGCAATTTCCCCCCTAGGAATCAATGTAAAAGCAAATAATGTGTGCGATTGGGGAAGGGTGGAGGCCCTGTTTCCTCCCAAGAGATTCCTAGAGAGGCCCCACGGAGGTTTCTCCACGCCTTTTCTGGCCCTGTTTCCTCCCAGGAGATTCCTAGAGAGGCTCCATGGAGGCTTCTCCCTGCCTTTTAGGGCCCTGTTTCCTCCCAGGAGATTCCTAGAGAGGCCCCACGGAGGCTTCTCCCCACCTTTTCCGGCCCTGTTTCCTCCCAGGAGATTCCTAGAAAGGCCCCATGGAGGCTTCTCCCTACCTTTTCTGGTTACAATTTTGGAGGCTCAGGTTTGTAAGTGGAAAATGGTTCTTGAGAAGAGGCAAAAAAATCTTGAACACCTGGTTCTTATCTAGAAAAGTTCGTAAGTAGAAGCGTTCTTAGGTAGAGGTACCACTGTATATCTGTCTTGTATGACTGAATAATTACTCATATCTCCTGGATATCATCTGCTGGAATCCCATATCTTCCTCTGTGCATATCCTTGATATGCACAGAGGAAGGGTTCTGCACACTCCTTAACCATGTGCAAAACCCAACACAATCCTTGTGTGATAAAAATCGCACTCAGTTTAACAAGAACTATAGGACTTCCTTAAAATAACAGGATATGACTTCTCTTGTTTTCAACTATTTCAGTGGGTTAGAGCCATGGTAGCGCAGTGGTTGGAACGCAGTACTGCAGGCTACTTCTGCTGACTGCTAGCTGCCTGTAATTTGGCAGTTCAAATCTCACCAGGCTCAGGGTTGACTAAGCCTTCTATCCTTCTGAGGTCCTACCAGTTGGGGGCATCTTTCATATCCCTGGCAGGAGCTGGAACAAAGAAGGAGAGCTCTGTCTCGCCCCTATGGTAGCTCTTGGGTCTCGAATGTTTAGCTGACTAACTTTTCCTGCCCAGCATCCCAACCCTGTTGTGGTAAGCTCTGCCCCTGCTCCTGCCCCAAGGATTGTGGATGTGGGGGAGACATCCACATGCTGCAGGCCTGTTTTGCCCCCCCCCCCCCGGTGGAATCTGCTG
This sequence comes from Erythrolamprus reginae, assembly GCF_031021105.1. Classification (NCBI taxonomy): domain Eukaryota; kingdom Metazoa; phylum Chordata; class Lepidosauria; order Squamata; family Dipsadidae; genus Erythrolamprus; species Erythrolamprus reginae. The sequence continues at coordinate 20,175,461 of NC_091950.1, forward strand.
ATGAAGGCTCCTCTGATCCAGAAGACATGAGTGACAGTGAGGAGGAGAGTGTGGCAGACAGCTCAGAAGGAGATCAATTATCTAGCTCCTACTTGGATTCAGAACAAGAGTTAATGATACAGCCACGCATGCGGAGAGCAATGCATAGGCAACAACAACTGAGAGATTATTATCAAAGAAAATGAGGCCACCTGTGGTTGGGTGGGGCTGTGGTAATTAGTGAGGCTGCTATAAATAGCAGCCTGTGGGTTTGGCCATTGTGGAGGATTATCTGATCGTTGTGTTTCATGACTGCTTTACTGAATTTGACCTTTTGTGTGCTGATTTTCCCCTGCTTTGAAACTAAACCAGAGCAAAGTGTGTTTCACTTTGTGGAAGAAGAAGGACTGTGAATTGCCTCACAGCTGCAAGCTAAGTATCACAGAACTGATAAGGGACTTGTACAAATTACCAGTTTGTTTGGAGACCAGTGCTCTTTGCTATACCAAAAGAGGGCTTAGTTAAAGTGAATTTTCATTATAAAGAACATTGTTTTGAATTTTCAAACGTGTGTGTGTCTGAAATTTGTACCTGTGAATTTTTGGGAGGAGTCTACCAGAGAGCCCGACAGAACAAACCCGTCCTGTGAAATCACGCACAGTTTATCCAAGGACAATCTGTTTTCTGAGCAATTGGGAAATTAAATGGTCAGGGTTGACAGCCTCTGAAATTCATGAATGGGCGTGGCATTAATTGGTTTGAGAACTTAAATAGCACTGGTCATGACTTTCATTCCCTCCCCCCAAAAATTAATTCTTTTATTGCACTATAAAATATAAACAATATACAGTACAGATAACATCTGAGTATGGTGGCATTTATATAGTAGAAACTGGAAATTATTAATAGTGTGATGATCAAGATAAACTGTTAAAGAGAAAAACAAAAGTATATGTTGAGGATAATTTTGAAAATATTCATGAACATAATAGAATGGTAGAATACAATTCTTTCTTGGCTGAGTGTGATTGGACATATAAGGAATTTGTCTTTGGTGCATGTGCTCTCAGTGTACAAAAAAGAAAACATACATTTGTCAAGAATCATGTGGTACAACACGTAATGATTGTCATAAATCAATATTAATATTAAAAAAGTTGTTTAATTTGTGCCGTTGTGCTAAATGTGGCATTGATTTAAAAAGTACCAAAATGTATTAAGGTATTTCGTAATCTTTATTAGACAAGTGTGATTGGACACAAAAGGAATTTGTCTTTGGTGCATATGCTCTCAGCGTGCATAAAATAAAAGATACATTTGTCAAGAATCATGAGGTACAAAACATGATTGTCATAGGGTACAAATAAGCAATCAGGAAACAATCAATATTAATATTAATAAAGTTGTTTAAGTTGTGCCATTGTGCTAAATAGAATAGAATAGAATAGAATAGAATAGAATTTTTATTGGCCAAGTGTGATTGGACACACAAGGAATTTGTCTTGGTGCATATGCTCTCAGCGTACATAAAATAAAATATACATTTGTCAAGCATCATGTGGTACAACACTTAATGATTGTCATAGGGGTCAAATAAGCAATGAAGAAGCAACATTAATAAAAATCTTAGGATATAAGCAACAAGTTACAGTCATACAGTCAACATGGGAGGAAATGGGTGAAAGGAATGATGAGAAAAACTAGTAGAATAGAAGTGCAGATTTAGTAGAAAGTCTGACAGTGTTGAGGGAATTATTTGTTTAGTAGAGTGATGGCGTTCGGAAAAAAATACCAAAATGTATTAAGGTATTTCGTAATCTTCATTGGACAAGTGTGATTCGACACACAAAAATGTATTAAGGTATTTTATCATCTGAAAAAGGCTCAGTATTTGAGCTCAATTTGTTGTTGTTGTCATGTCAGATGCTTCGTGATGCCTTGGACTGTAACATGCTAAGCCTCTACTGCAGTGGTTCTCAACCTGGGGGTCGGGACCTCTTTGGGGGGGTCAAACAACCATTTCACAGGGGTTGCCTAAGACCATATAGAAAGACAAATTTCCTATGGTGTTAGGAACTAAAGCTTCTTTTCTGGAGCCTTGGAGCATATTTTTACAATCCAACCAATCAGGCCTTTACAGTGGGGGTGTCCCTCTGACCTTCCTGCCAATCAACTTAAAGCTCTGTTGGGAGAATTGGTGCTAGACTTATGGTTGGGGGTCACCACAACATGAGTTGTTGCATTAGAAAGGTTGAGAACCACTGCTCTATTGTCTCTCAGAGGGCTTAAATTTGCCCACATTCATGCTCATTGCATCAATGATACTATCTCACATCTCATCCTCTGTGGCAGACAAGGAGTGGCTGGGATGGGAGATGCAAGTAGAGTCCAGCACAGTACTTATCTTTACTAGACAAGTGGTCAAAGCAATGGAAACTGCAGTTTAATGTTTCCAAATGTAAAATAATGCACTTGGGGAAAAAGACTCCTCAATCTGAGTATTGTATTGGCAGTTCTGTGCTAGCAAAAACTTCAGAAGAGAAGGATTTAGGGGTAGTGATTTCTGACAGTCTCAAAATGGGTGAACAGTGCAGTCAGGCGGTAGGGAAAAAGAGTAGAATGCTTGGTTGCATAGTTAGAGGTATAACAAGCAGGAAGAGGGAGATTGTGATCCCGCTGTATAGAGCACTGGTGAGACCACATTTGGAATACTGTGTTCAATTCTGGAGACCTCACCAACAAAAAGATATTGATAAACTTAAACGGATCCAAAGACAGGCTACAAAAATGGTGGAAGGTCTTAAGCATAAAACATATCAGGAAAGACTTCATGAACTCAATCTGTATAATCTGGAGGACAGAAAGGAAAGGGGGACATGATTGAAACATTTAAATATGTCAAAGGGTTAAATAAGGTTCAGGAGAGAAGTGTTTTTAATAGGAAAGTGAACACAAGAACAAGGGGGCACATTCTGAGGTCAGCTGGGGGAAAGATCAGAAGCAACGTGAGAAAATATTTTACTGAAAAAGTAGTAGATGCTTGGAACAAATTTCCAGCAGACGTGGTTGGTAAATCCACAGTAACTGAATTTAAACACACCTGGAATAAACATAGATCCATCCTAAGATAAAATACAGGAAATAGTATAAAGGCAGAATAGATGGATCCAAAGTCTTTTTCTGCCGTCAATCTTCTATGTTTCTATGTTTACTCCTCGATGTGAGTGACATCAAGTTGGCCACGCCCACCCAGTCCCATGACCACCTAGCCACCCCCACCCAGCCGGTCATTAGGCAGATCATATTAATGGTCCTCAGTATTTAAAATTATGAATCTAGTAGTCCCTGAGGTCCGAATGGTTGGTGACTCCTGGACTGGAGCCATTGCATTGGTGCTTGGACCTTTAAAGTGAGGTCTGTTGCAATATTCACTGGAAATCCACTGCAAGAGATTCTTGGAAACCGATGAAGCAAGAAAGAAGAAAGATGACCATGGGAAGAAGGAAGGCAGGTCAGCTGGAAAATGTTGTAAATACAGACCTTGTTGGCTGCCGGTGGCAGGAATAGCTGGAATCGCATAGAGCTTTTAAAGTACTTGCGATGATGTAGACTTTTCACACTTGTATTTGCAGAACAAATTTGATTTGATTTATTACATAAGCTGCCCAAAGACACAAAGAGTTGGGCAGCATACAGATTTAACTTGATTTATTTGCTCATTTTCTGGGTTCACAAAGTTTGTTGAATCACACACCAGCCAAACAACAAACTAAGCCAGGGTGTCAAACTCAAGGCTCAGGCGCTGGATCCAGCCTGCGAGGTGCTTAGATCTGGCCCGTGGGACCAGTATCATGTTCCTACCCAGTACGGGCCACACTGCGCACCGGTAGTAAAATGGGAGCTGCGGACACAGCTTCAGGTGTCTGAAGTGTGTGTGCATAAGTGCATAAGTGCATGCATAAGTGCACTAGAGTGCCTTCCAACCCCTGTCCTATTGTCTCTCCTATATCCCATATATTTCCTCTTCTATCCCTATACAGTGATACCTCATCTTACGAACTTAATTGGTTCCAGGATGAGGTTTGTAAGGTGAAACGTTTGTAAGATGAAACAATGTTTCCCCTAGGAATCAATGGAAAAGTGATTAATGTGTGCAAGCCCAAAACTCACCCCTTTTGCCAGCCGAAGAGCCTGTTTTTGTGCTGCTGGGATTCCCCTGAGGCTCTCCTTCATGGGAAACCCCACCTCCAGACTTCCGTGTTTTTGTGATGCTGCAGGGGAATCCCAGCAGCACAAAAACGGGCGCTTCGCTGGCAACGGAAGTCCGGAGGTGGGGTTTCCCAGCGAAGGGAGCCTCAGTGAAATTGCAGCATCGCAAAAACACGGAAGTCCTCGAAACCCCACCTCCAAACTTCCGTGTTTTTGTGATGCTGCAATTTCGCTGAGGCTCCCCCCGCTGGGAAACCTCACCTCTGGACTTCCGTTGCCAGTGAAGCACCCATTTTTATGCTGCTGGGATTCCCCTGCAGCATCGCAAAAACACGGAAGTCTGGAGGTGGGGTTTCCCATGGAGGGGAGCCTCAGGGAAATCCCAGCAGTGCAAAAACAGGCGCTTCGCTGCCAATGGAAATCCGGAGGGGGGTTTCCCATGGAGGGGAGCCTCAGCGAAATCCCAGCAGCGCAAAAACAGGCGCTTCGCTGGCAACAGAAGTCCGGAGGCGGGGCATCCCAGTGGTGGCAGCTTGGGTTTGTAAGGTGAAAATAGTTTGGAAGAAGAGGCAAAAAAATCTTAAACCCCGGATTTGTATCTCGAAAAGTTTGTATGACAAGGGGTTTGTAAGAAGAGATATCACTGTATTTTTCTTCTATTCTCTCATTGATTATTTTATCTAATATTCTCTCTTCTATTCTTTCTCTAATTCTATTTCCTCGAAGGTGTCCTCTATTACCTTCATTGTGTATTATTGTGTATTGGACAAAATGAATAAATAAATAAATGAGTCCCAGCAAGATTTTGCTTCTGTGCATGTGCAGAAAGCAAAATTTTGCGAGGGGACATGTGTGCACGTGAGATTTTATGAGCCGAGGTGGCGCAGTTGGTAGAGTGCAGACCACAGACAACTAAATCTGCAGGTCAGCGGTTCAAATCTCATCATCATCTCATCTGGAATCAGCTCCCCCCAGAGATTGGTATTGCCCCCAACCTCCTCGCCTTCCGCAAGAGCCTCAAGACCCATCTATGTCGCCAGGCCTGGGGCAATTAGACCTTGCCCCTCTGACCAATAAATGTAATGTATGGTGTGATTGGACTGTATGATTGTGTATTACGTTAGGG